>NW_001865045.1:462478-496341 GCF_000002865.3 Monosiga brevicollis MX1
ACACACACACACACACACACACACACACACACACACACACACACACACACACACACACACACACACACACACACACACACACACACACACACACACACACACACATTCGCAAGGAGCAACAACGACTCTCAAGCAACGAAAGCACAAAAGGCCGGGAACGACCATGGGAACATACCGCAAAAGATGGTTGCGCCGAGCATAGGTTTTGCCACAAACTTCACAAACATGGCGGGAGACGCCAGAGGAATCGACATCGCCCTCATGGTCCGAGACCTAAGAAGAGAAGGCAAGGGGGAGGTTGAGCCGGGGAAATTGGAGAACAGGGCCAAAACGATGGTTCAGCAAAGCAATGGCGAGCGGAAAAGAAAAAGCTGAGGTCTACCTGAACATCTTCATCGTCGGCCATGGCGCTTGTGGTGTGTGTGAGCGTCACTGGAGCTCAATCAGGCGAGCCGGCGACGGAAGGAGCGCAACCAACAGTGCGATGTAAACCGGAACACCGTTGGATAATGTGCGCGTGTGTGTTAAGCTGGTTGCAAAGTGGAGGCAAGGGGGGTCAAGAATTGTCGTTGGGCTTGACTAACGAGCTCTCCCTCCAACGGCCGTTCAGAAGCGAAACAGCAACAGCGGAGCAGAAAACAAAAAACCGCAAGTCACAAAGGGAAGGAAGAAGGGACTGGTTGATCCCAAACGAGCCGGGGGGTCGGCGGGGATGGGCAGGATGGAGGATTGAATGAAGGCTTGCTGTTGTAGTGACTGGCGAGTGCACCACGAAACGACCAAGAGGAGAGAGGCACAACGGCCGAAACCGTTGACCAACACTTACGCGTCCGTGCGTGAGGCGGGTTGGGTTGATGGCGATTGGCGGTGCAAAGAGAAGCAACGGTGCAGAGGCGAGGGACTGGAGTCCAACCAACAGCGGGCACCCCTTTACCAACGTCCGTCTGCCTTGAACCACCAACGACCGGGTCCAGGGGCAGATGGAGATGGAGATGGGAGTGATGAGCAGTCAGCACGAACAAAACAACACACTCACACACCCAAAAAAAAAAAAAAAAAGGAACCACACAGCAAAAGGGCAAAGGGTAAAAAAAATTACCGCTGCCAGATTGGCATGCAAGGGGCAAAAGGCAAAAGACAGAGCCCCGGAAACACTTTGGTTGTGGTCAACACGGGGAAGAAATGGGTGGTGGATGGGATGTGTGTGTGAGTGTGAGGAGGGAGGGGATGGATGGATGGACGACGAGTCGAAGGGTCTGGGACGCCAACGTGGAAGGCAATGAGGGCAACCGACCCAACAGAGAAGAGCGAGAGACCGAGAAAAATGGGTTTTGACACAACCCCACGCGATGAGCCCGTGTCAGCAGAGTGCCAGAATGGGCTTACGACGGCGAGCGGGATGGGGCTCTCAGGGACGGGACAGGACGGGCAGGAGGATAATCGAGACGAGCGGGTGAAGCGAAAAATGAATGCATCCACCCATGCACGAAAGAACACCGGTCAAGTGTGAGACAACAAAGAACACGAAGCAACGATGAGCAAGAAAGACAAAAAAACGGCAGAGGGGTTGATAACAAAAGAAAACAAAGAAAGGGAAAAGAGAAAAGAGAAAAGAGGGGGGTGGGGGGGTGAATTGGTGGGTTGTTTGGGGGGGAATTGGTGGGTTGTTTCAGTGTGGGTCTTCGTAGAATTCTGGTCAAGATGTGATGATGATACTGTGGATGACGTGGATAGACAGTAACAAGCCAAAAGAAAATGGTGGGTGTTGGCCCACGCTGGTGAATGAACAGGGATGCCTTCAAGTGGTGTGGACGGGTCAAAAAGAAGAACGAAACAAGCACCAAGCGTAGTCGTATCAGGTGTTGGATGGATGGTTGGATGAAGAGCGATGAGCAAGGGCGCGCGGGCTTACGGCGTCGACAACTGAGCTCTGAGCTTATGTCTTTGTTGACGCAAACATGGTGTTTGGAGTTTCTCGTCGACTGCCAGCTCGAGGAGCGTCGATTGAAGGGCACAAAAAAAACTTGCATGCGAAAGGTTGCACTGGTTGGATGAGGTAAAACATTTGCACGTCGTAGAATTAATTACCAGTAAATCTGCGGTTGGCTTGAATTATAAAAAAAGAAAACATGGAAGGTGACCAACTTTTGGTAGTACCTTTGACGACAGGGCTTTGGTACCTGGTCCATACTGCCGAACGCCGCACTCTCCAGACAACGGGGCTACCTCCCAGTCCTTTCCGGGCGTGTGTGTTGCGTGTGTGTGTGTATGTGTGTGCCGTGGTGCCTTGATAACAGCGGGAACTGACATGGAAACTCACGCACGGCGATTCAATAACGAAGGACACGTTGTGGTGACGATTCGATGACGCCACGTTGTTCGTTGAAGCTGCGTTGTTGCTGCAACGAGAGGTGAAGGATGGATGATTGGGGCCTTCGACGTTGGGTGGCACAAAACAGTAATTTCGTATGCCAGTGCACTTTCGATACACGGTGGCAGCCTTCGGTGTACCAACAACAATTCGACAAGGGGTGATTTCAGCACATGGCGATGTAACAGATGATTTAAGATGTACCTTCGGATCTGAATTTGAAATGATCCGGCTCGTGTATGGCAGTACATCCGGACGTACGTGCCCTGAAAAGACACGACAAGAAATTGAAGGGATGTGCTGTTGCAAAATCACCGAGCATGATATGGGCTCGAGGGCGTCCACAGGGTTCTCAATTTCCCCGAGTGGGTTCTGGCTCTTGTGTGTAAGATGCGGATGCCATGGAATGCCGCGGGCATCCCGAGATGTTGACTAGGTGGCTGAACTGATTCCGCAGAAGAAAGCTGAAGGGTCATTCGTGGGACATGTGGGTTGATTCGCCCCACGTCAACAGCCTGTCGCGTGCCTCGTGCTGAGGCTGTGGGGCTGGTCGTGGGCTTGAACCAACGGGACTGGGACTACACGGTTATTCAGAACCACAATTCTTTTGTTCTTCAAGACCCACAGCTTTGTGCCACAGGACTGGTGGGAACAAACGAGTAATGGGCTATCCTCTTATAAAATGAGGGTGGTTTGCATTCTTTGAGTGGTTTGGTTGTGGGTGAACATGGGTCTGCCTGGGTCATGCCTTGTGGGTCCCATGACGTGTGAGTTTATCACCACACGATAGGCACCCCAACAAAAAATGGAAGAATTAGATCCTGAGCCCAAGGCCAAACCCCTCAAGTTAGCGTCAGCCCCCTTTTCTCTGGGGAACACGCCAGCAGGTGGAGATTGCATCGTTCCCCTCAATAAACCCCACGCAACAGCATATGCATTGAAAAAGACAGCACGAATGTGCAGGATGATCAGGAAGGCACCATGAAGCTTTGCGCGAAAGACCATCGTCGCCAGAGCACTGTCCTCTGTGTCAACCGAACCGGCCCGGCATGAAATGCCCCATGTGCGTTTCAAGGCAGTTGAAAATAACCGATGGACGCGCCTCAGCCAGCCCTCTTTCTCGTGAAAAGGATCATCGAAAGTACAGAACAAAGTGTCATGATGAATTTGACCATCATGGAAAAAGCGAGGGTTTCGCGGCAGAGGAAGTGATCACTGAAGGAATTGTGTGCGTGTGCGTGTTTTACTCTTGTCCGGTGTGCTAGGTCGTGGTACTGTGGCCGCGGTCAAGGGTTGAGCGGCTCAAACGAATCTTGTGCCGTTGTGGTCAATTCAGGTGTGATGAATGAGAGTGAGCGTGGAGCTCTGAGAGTGAATAAAAGTCACAACAGCAGTTGTTCACCTCTCTGTGTATTTTTTCTCTGACATTCGGCATAGCACATCACCAAGCCAAACTTTTTGTTAATTAAAAGAATGGTTCTTCTTCAGGCGTCAACTCGCGGTTGACCACTGGATCATAGTCTTGTTCGTTACTTTTGTTGCTGGGCAGCTTCATGTGAATGATAGAGTCGGCGAGGTCTTTGTTCCTTTCTTAGCAGCACGGAAAATTTGAGCTGCGCGCATGGTTTGCACAGTCGGACCGCCGGGGAGTATCGACCAGTCGTCGTGTAATGACAATATTAAGCTACGCGAGAATACGCATGTTGTCGACGCACGCACACACACGCACATGCACGCATACACATATAAGATGGCATGGATTTTCTGGCACAGCAAATGGCGACAAACACCGGGAAAGCACACCATCGAGTTGAATGCTTCGTGGCACGTCATACCTTGATATGTTTGCCAACCTCCGGATCAAATATCTCGACCAACTTTCACGATTTGCTCTGGAAGAAGAAAAATGTTAGCCTCTGGGAGGACTTGCGAGGTACCCAAGTGAATGATGAAGCGGTTCCAATCATTGTAGCTCAAAGTGGTGAAGCGACCAAAAAGCAACTCCATGGTCTTCCACCCAACCAAGACGTCGTCCTAAAGAACGAACCATACTCAGACGCTCCATGGAAGCGCCAAATGTTGAAGCCTGGCCATCACACAATTGAGATATATCGATGTAGCAGGGGAGTACAATATCGTCGTTGATGATGGTAGCAGCATGATTTGCCGGCCATTCACCGGCAGCGAAAAGTTCAAAGTTGGCATCGTTAAGATTGTGATAGTGGTGCTTCACAGTCTCCGTGTTCGGTTTGCAGCTGTCCTTCCGCTGGGAGTTCATGGGCTGGCGATGAAGGAGCGCTGGTCAGACCGGTAGAAGATCCGTGTTCGGTCTGTGAGTCCTCACAGCTCCACAGGGCATCAAGATCCAATCTTGGCCCTGTTTTGCATTTCTTTGGTGCCCTTGAGGCTCGATCCGACCGGTCCACAGCCCGCTTCGGCCCAGTGCGCGCAGTGGTTGACCGGCGCCGCCGGGCATAATATGGTGGCGGGTTTGGATTTGCTCGCAAGCTGGCCACCATTTTATTCCATTCAGGGTCGCAGGGGAAGAGCTCACCCTGGTAGGTGGAGGCAGACGGCTGAAGCGATCGCGACGATGACTGAGCCGACGAAGCGGCATCGGTACCTTCCGGTCTTGCTGCCATGGTGTCGACTGCAAACTGACCGTTACAGAACCGTTACAGAACAAGTCGTTGTCAGTAAAAGTTTTAAAACCCTCTCTCACCCGCCCGCTTCAAGCTCAAGACGCTTCGCGGCCATATTTGACAAAACGAGAGGAAACTTGGCTACAGCACACTTATGAAACCTTGATAGTATTTTACTTCTTTAGTAAAATTTTTTTCTTGTAGGTGTTTTTGGCTTGTTCGGGAAAGAAACCGCTGTTTCTCGAGTCTGACAAAAACAAGTTACAAGGAACTTTGACTGCACCTCACATTATTGTACTTCAAATGTTTCACTTCT
The DNA here is from genome assembly GCF_000002865.3 of Monosiga brevicollis MX1. Taxonomy (NCBI): domain Eukaryota; class Choanoflagellata; order Craspedida; family Salpingoecidae; genus Monosiga; species Monosiga brevicollis. Next base: position 467,808 of record NW_001865045.1, read on the forward strand.
GAATTTTGGCGGGCAGGAGCGCTGATCATTATTTAGTCACACGTTAAAAGCTCCCATGGCTGTGATGACGTCGTTGTGCTGTTGCAGTGACTGAACTATCTTGTCGTCTGCCGGAAGACCGACCTGCTGCTGCAAGTAGTTCAGGAGGTCTTGAGCGAAGACAGGTCTCTCTTGCGTCTTGGCACATTCCAAGAAATGGCTCATAGATCTAATAACATTATCATTGTGAGACGGTTTCAATGTTGAGAAAAGAAGAATGAAAGCAAGTCCGGAGTGAGTGGGCACGCAGGAATGAGCGAAGGCAGCAGGGAAGGGACGGGCAGAAAGGGGGAACAAAAAACCCATTGAATGAGAAAGCGAAAGGCTCGAGTAAGCCAAGACAAGCATAGGATAATTGCCGAAGGATCAATGCACAGGAACATACTTCGTCAGCTTGTGTCGGAGTCTTGCACGAGCTGTGTCTAGAGCACTAACTCTAAGAGTGCGGCAAGTGCATTGCAAATCACACTCCCGAGATGATTGAGGCCCGCGCAGAGGCGGCACGAAATAATCGTCACGTTGTAAACGAGAGATGCAGCACTGCCTGAGCAAAGCATAGGTCGAAATGCACAGGCAAAACAGGTTAAAAGTTACTCTGAAGCAACCCAGCGTAATGTCGTTCTGCTTCAAAATCAACCTCATCCGACGTGCACATTCGTAGAAACCAAAAAGCTTCACTTGGCACGCGGCGCCACCGGGAACGGGAGACACCCAAGAGAAACTGGTGCGCGTGGAGTCACAGATATCCCGGCACAAGCACTCGCGCATATATTTTGGGCCCTCTTTGGTCGTTCGCGATGTGATATAGGCGTTCAGCTCGACATTGTTCACGCAAGTTTGATACAGCTCCATTCCAATAAGCCTCGCAAGTAGTGGAAAGCCATGGCATCAGCCCAGTTAGCTGGTGGGTTACGTAGGCGAGCTAGTAGTAAAAGCGCTCCCGTGAAGGATTGCAGAGCAGCTCCGTGCTCTGGACCAAGCATGTCGATGAACTTGGGCCGCCTTTTAGCACGCTTCTCAGTTCCATCCTCTAAGCTCTTGTGACGCTTGGCAGAAAGTTCATTTTTGCATTCGGCGTGCGTGCTCTTAGCAATATCCTTCTCTTGACGTGCTTGGAGCGATATGATCTCGCGCTGCATCATCTTGACGGTTTTGACGAGTAATGTAGTCCTTTCAGCCTCCACCTGCCGCGCCTCGCGCTCTTGAAGAAGCAAGCAATAGAAGGCACCGATCATGTTGAGGGCATCGGGTTGCCTAAAGATACCCACAAACAGTCATTGATGCGAGGCTTCATGATCGACAGCTCGGCAACGAAGTGGGCGTACGCTAAGTCGGGTGGGACCGCCATGCTGGCCGAGGTGACGCCACTGGCCAGTGGGAGATGAAAATACTTCGTGCTCCCCTGTCTCGCTGTTTCCAACGGTCGATTCAGCAGCACAAAATGGACAAAAACCGATTTTTCTGCCTTTTTTTTTTCTTCTGTGCGATCTGACACAAGGTAACGGCAAAAAAAAAATGGCGCCGGGAGACGATTTGGCGCGCTCGAAACCTCCCCGCAAAAGGCATCATCGGTCTTTGGATATCGACGACTATGATTTGCCGGATTGGTTCCCGACTACTAATTGGCGCTCACCAACCCATCAGCCAGACGTTGCGCCGTGCGGCAGCTTGCTTCATAACGATCCAAATCACTCGAGCATTCCTGACGTCACACAGGGGCTGCGTCCCGATGCATCACAGGCGAGTAATACCTCCTCCTCTGGCTCCTCCAGCTCATCCAGCTCCTCCAGCTCCTCCAGCTCCTCCAGCTCCTCCAACTCCTCCAACTCCACCGACGCTCCCAACGCTCCCGTCCAAGGAAAGGATGTGTGCATTGTCAAGCCGCAGCCAGCCTCGGATCCGAAGCTTCGCCTGAGTTTTGCATGGACAAGGTACTTGATCGCACTTGCCCGCGCTGCGCCGTATCTTACGACGGTATGTTACTTTGGTAGAACGCAGGGACGCCGAATCTCCTGTTTGTCCGTCGATGAGCTCTCTTCAAAACTGAACGTTCCAGACTTGAGCCAGCAGCTTTCTCGTGGAAGCTATAATCTCTACACGCGTCTGAGCTGGGGAACACGCATTTCTGTAAGGGGCGTGCAGCCGGGCGAATCTTTGCTTCGCCCGGATCCCAGCGCCGTTGGTTCAGCGTCGACAGACTTGGACGCCGATGCTGCTCGCCATCAGCTTGTTCTTGCGTTGGATGGTCTACGCCCGACCTACCTGTTATCCTTCGCGGATGGCAGCCAAGGTTAGTTGGTCTGTTATTGCCAATGTTGCTTTCGGTTGGATGGCAGGTGAAGTGAGCCACGGGGCGTGGAAAGGGGGGTGGGGGGCGGACGCAGGCAGGCAGCAGGCGGCTTTGTGACCATGACCCTGGCTGTGTCAGGGCTTTTTGTTGCAGGCGTGCAAGACCGGGCTTCTGGTCAGCGTCACGTATTGTTTATTCCCGTGATCAATGTTGTTCCCGTTGATCAAGTGAGGACGCTTGTGCGCCGCTTCTCTGGGCTTGACTCCGTCGCTCTCCAGGAACAAGAGCGACTGGTCGTGCACGCCATGAACATAAATGATGTTTGCCGTGTGTCGGTTCTCAATCACGACTGTAACGAAACCATCACATGCCAGACCAGCGGCTGTCGGCCATCTCTACACCCCGCCTGGTTTGTTGTGACGCCTGTTTGGGATTCCGATCGAGGTGTGGCCGCGTAATATTCTTTTTTTTTTCTCAAATTAATTCAACAACAAGGTTCCAAAGCCCTTCATAAGTACGCACCGACGAAAGCACTGTCAGACTTTAACGGTGATAGGCACGAAGGCAGGACAAGAAACGGTGCTGAGATCGGCTCGAGATCAAGTGCCCGCTTACCGATGGGGATTGGGATGGGTTTCTGATTACTCCCGGATGATGGAATGCTTGAAAACCCCCAAAAAGAGGGTCAGTTAGACAAGAGCATCAGACCGAGTGAACAGGGCATCAACGGTACAGTATGCTCTCGCTTCCCAGTACAACAACCGCGCCCAATGCCTAATCCAAACCAGTCTGGCTGCCATTTGTCAAAGCAAGCCCTCTCTCTCTGTTATCGCACCGAAAGGTAAAGAATTAGAACAGAACAGAAGAAAATCAATGTCGTGTTTCTCCTCCCAAGACAACGGGGTTTTAAGCATGACACTACAATGAACTGATGACAGCCGTCGCTTTGGCGCAAAATGGGCCGGAAAAATAAGCACAAGGGTCAGGAATACTTGGAGAAGGGGAGGGCCAGGTTGGCACATTAACGTCGAGGACTGCCCGTGGCCTTGCCAAGCCCAGCAACATTGTCTGGCGGCAAAAGCGAGCACCTCTGACACAGCGTGGCAGCGTCATCCAGCTGCAGCTCTTCCAACGCAGCCACCAGCTGCTGACGAGCCTCGTCGTCCTGCAAAAACTTCTCCATGACACGTGCCAAGGCAAAGCCATCGTGCTCCTTCTGCATTGGCAAATTCCGCCGGGCTAATGGATGACGAAAAGGCTCCAGCGGCTCTCCTTCCCTGGCAAAATTGGAGGCATAGACGGGGTTGTGGGCAGGATTAGCAGCAAGAAACCTGCCGAGATCAAAGTCGATGAGAAAGGCCGCAGGATGCCCTTCCCAGTCGCTGCAAAAAAGAATGTTGCGAGGAAGAATGTCGCCGTGCACAAAGTCAACGCTATGGATGGCCTTCAGTTGGTAGATGACCTGGACCAGTTGCTCAATCTCGACGGTGTCTGCCGGCTTCACGTAAGGGTAGCTGAGCACATCCACGGCAGTTGCAAGCCTCGCCACCTCCCACTTCTGATAGAATGAGCCTGCCACATCCAGTTGACTGAGTATTGTCAAGATTCGGTCGTCAGGCGGGTAGCGGCGATCTTGGTAAGACACACACTGTGCCGAGAGGCTGCTGCAGAGATTTGCCGTGCGTCCCCAGTAGTCAAAGTGCTTGAACACCTTGCCTTGCTCCTTGTTTTGCTTCCCGATGCTGTAGACCTGCACGTTGGGACCATACGAATCCTTCAGATTCCACTTGCAGAGGTGGTCAAAAGGGCAAGGAAATGGTTGTGGAGGCAGCCGTGGCCGCGATAGAGTCTGAGCACCTGCCCTATCCAGCAAGCGCGCCAAATCCCCTTGCACAAATTCCTTGCAAGCTCGCAAGATGCTTTCTACCTGCCGCGAATCTTCTTTAAAATTTGCGGCACCGAGGCGCAAAAAGAACAGCCCCGATGTCCTCGGCTTCGCGTTCGAACTGTCAATCTCGAGCAATGGCAGAATCTCTGCCAGGCAACCCTCAAACTGCTCCCATCGAACATCAATCACTTGCAAAGCCAGGTAGGCGCTGACATTGTCTCCCACCACGTTGATGTTGATGATGGGCCACAAAATGTCCTTCCGCCGAGTCAGCGATATGTCGCTGTTGCTCTCATACAACGTTGGAATGGCCCCCAGTCGCAAGAGCTCGTTGGCAACCTGGCCCCCATATTCTTGGAACGGCTGCTCCTGCTTTTTGCACTCGCCCATGACGACAACGTGATGGTTGTCGTCAAAGCCCGCCCAATCAACGTGGGTGCCGTAGGAACCGATGGCGTACTGATGGACAACATTCAGGCCAAAGTAGCGCTGCAACACAATGGAAACTCGCGAAGAAATGCTGGGCTCCTGCTGGAGTTCAGTCATCTGGGAGTCGCGTTGAGCTTTGACCGCCCACCGAAGACCTTCCATTAGCGCCTCGCTGCTCTTCCACTGGCCATCCGCGCAAAGCTCATCAATGCGCTTGGCAATTTTCGCTGCAAGGTAGTGGTGGCTGCAGGGAAGCTCTGCGACCACGGTGCCAAGGAGTTCGTTTGCAGCGGTCAGAGACAAGGTTTGTGAGGGCGCCTTTGAAGGCATCTGGCCACGTGACTCGGACGGTGGTAGCAGTGTCCATGTGAAGCCTGCACACGCATGTAAACCAAAAGACGATCCTGCGCGTGAGACTTGCCCGACAGGTGCTTAACGATTGTAGTAGGCGCGCGGGGGTACAGTAATGACCAAGTGCAGGCGTAATGTGGGGCCAGGCAACGACGAACACACCTTCCAGGGGGTACAATTCGTTCATCCTCTCGGCAGAGGGCATGTTGTTGACTTCGTCGACAAATGTTTCAAAATCATCATCAGGCATTGCCACCAACTTGTTCCATAAAGCCTTTTCGTATTGCAGCGCAAGGGTGAACATGCCCTTCAAGACTCTAATCTGTCAACCGGACCACGTGAGCATCAGAGGCAGCAGGCCTTGTCTGTTGTAACGAATCGAGACGAAACACGACGAACCTTGTCGCGACTTGTTTTCCGTTTGAGCTTGAGCTGTGCTGCTGCTTTTTCCTCGGCTGCGGCTGCTAGCTTGCGCTCCTCGAGCTTGCGCTCCTCGGCTTCAGCGTCCAGCCTCTGCTGCTCAAGCTTGCGCTCCTCGGCCAGCCTCTGCTGCTCAAGCTTGCGCTCCTCGGCTTCAGCGTCCAGCCTCTGCTGCTCAAGCTTGCGCTCCTCGGCTTCCGCAGCCAGCCTCTGCTGCTCAAGCTCAATGAGAGCTTGGATCTGAGCTTGGATGTGGCGATGTTCTTCCTCGCTTGTGCTTTGGAGCTGCATTTGCTTCATTTGCTCCATCAATGCTGAAAATTCAGCCATGATGCACGGTGCCAAAAAAAAAAAAAACAGCAACCAAGTTCAAAAAAAAAGAAGAAAAAAAATGGAAAATGGAAATGACTGACTTTTATTTATGTTCAACGGTCCATTTTGACATACGCTATAATTAGACGAAGAGGTGTTGTTTTTTTGCTTCTTGTCTTCACACACTCGTGTACTGTGTCCTTGGCACTGCGCTTGGGCGGCATGGCCACCCGACCCAAGGAAAAAAGTGGAGCTCGGAGCGTCGCCGCAATCACGCGCGCCCCGCTGCTCGGACCCAGATGTCAAGAGATAATAGAGAGTCGTCCAGCTTCAGCTAAGCCGATTGGCACCGCAGTCAGGCCGCGATCACGCTCGATAGCATCAAATACAGGATTGAGACAATTGATAAGCAATCAATTCCGATACAATACGACGCCAGGTGCACCATCGATTGGGTGGCACAACTAGGGATCGGGACAGGGCTTGAAAGCCGCAAAGGCGAGAATGACGGGCGAAGCTACGGCCGAGTCAACGGTTAGGCGGGCTGCAGTAAGCGAACTGCTTGGCCCCGAGCCCAGGACAATGCGTTTGTGGCCGATGGCCGTGCCATTGGCAAAGGGCATCCAGTCACCGGTTTCCACCTGCACATCGATGTGCCATTGTCGCACACGCTCGTCAAAGTCAATGTCTTCCTGCAAGATAAATCGATCAACAGGAGTGGCTGGCGATGGCAAGGTCAGCAAGACTGAGCTACTGTTGCCACTCATATTGGCTACTGGCATGCCGTAGCACGCTCGAGCCCATGCACCAAGTGCGTGGTACACCGCCGAGGCATCACTTGGTACATTGCCCGTGTCGTTGATCGCAAAGTCCAGCTCAAGCACCTGATTGTTGCCAACCGTCATGTGATACACCTGCCGCGGAGTGGTGAGATGACTTGTCAGTGCGATCAGATGACCGCGGTCAAGGACTCGTCGCTCCAACACACCTCCACCATCTGCTGCACGGAGCGAAGAGCAAATCCAGGCCGCCAAAACCAATGGCCATTTTGCACCTGCAGGGTTCAAAGTTTAGGAGTGTTCATTGCGATGCAGCACGAGAGTGAGATGAAAAGACGTCAGGATGCCCTGTTCAATCGCTGGACGTACGTAGGTGTCACCCCCAACGGGACAGTAGTCGCTGGCAGTTGGATCGCCTTGGGCAACAGAGCAGCCCGTCGCCCAAGTGGGATAACCAGCCAAGCCGCTTTCCGTGCCCACCCACCTGCAGGCACACAGGTAAGGAAAGTACGCAGTGTAGCGGCACATTTCACCCACAATTGAAAGACCAGCACAAAACCCACACGCAGGTGAAGTCAAGAAGAGTGAAGCAAAAAAGCGCATCGAGCAGCGGGTTTGCTTGGTACGAACTTGATGGGGCTGGTAGGAACTGCGTGCCACTGCAAAGGGATGCTCCGTTCCATTTGGCAAGGTGGTCGAGGTATTCCAGAGTAAAAAGCCGCAGCCGTGTTTGGCGGTGAGGACGGCATGCTTGGCACCCACAGCCCGGTAGTTTTCAACCCAATTGGAGATGTTTAGCCGTGTGGGGTCAAAAAGGGAGGCGTGTGAGCTATGGACACCCACATTCCAGTTGGTGGGGTTGCAAGCTGGATCGCCGTCCTCCACAAAAGTAGCCATGTTAAAGTGTGTCAACTACCATGCGATCAAGCAACGCCGCCAAGTCAAGACGTAAGCCAGAGCGGGGCAGGTCTTGGGTAAGTGGAGAAAAAGAGTCGTTCAAAAGCAAGCGGCGAACACACAGAAGGCAGGATCTGCAGCGATATTCCTCATGAAAAGATCAAGGTCAATGCAATAGTTTCGGCGTCAAACTTACGCCCATAATCTCATGACGCTGATATGCGGCTTGTTCAGGGGTAGGAACGGGGACTTGGTTCGTGGCGCATGGCATTTTGCTCCATTCGGCGCGACAGGCAGCCTGCGTTTCGTGGCGCTGGACTGTCACGCACCACGGGTCAAGCCAGCCCTCGGCGCCGCGGGGCTGCACTCCAGTGAGCGCTCTGTCACACACGTATTATGTGACGGTGGCCCGGCCCTTTGGACAGGTCTACCCAATCAATCGAGCAAAAGTTGACGCTGAACCACGGCCAAGCCGGCTCGATGGTCATCAATGGCCACAATCTGTGTTTCTTGGGAAGCCACCCAACCCTTGAGCTGGGGCAGCTCTGGGAACCGATAGCTTCCCGTGCCCCGTTCATCGAGGACGCAAGGCATATCCGCCGCCGCGCATGGCAACTGTCTGACGAGACACAACGCCAATACCCCCAGTAGGAGCGCTTGCACGGGCACTATCCCGCCCATGTTTTTGGTGGCACGGGCACGGGCAGACAGATCAAACACAAACAAATGCTTCTTCTCCAAATTAAAAAAATCAAAAATCAAAGATGATGAAGACAACCACGATCAAAGAACAGCAGCGACGCAAAAGGACTGCTTGGGGAACCGCCACGAGTTCAGCTATACGTTTCTGTTGAGAGTGTACGTATCTAAAGGCAAGGTAAGCTTAATGTAACTACAGTTTGTGTATACATAAAAGCAGTTAATGCTGCTGTGTATGCTTAACGTGCTGGCACGCGCGCAAACCTCAACTGCCAAAAAAAAAACCGCAGAGAGGATGAAGTTGAGCGGTTTTTTTTGCCAAGAGGCAGCAATCGTCCAGCAGGTTCATGCTTCGGAGGATGGGGCGGGGGCTTGGTTAGGGTTAGGGTTAGGGTGCTGATAAGTCGAGGCTGGCCCATGGTCACCGATAGACAGCTCAGCCATTTGAACAACCCTATCCGCACTCCCTTTCACGTTTCAGTAGATCAAGATGGTGGCACTGCCGGTGCCTATTTTGGCGTAATTTTCAATGGTTTTTTGATCATTTTTCAGTAATTTATTTTGACATGTGAAGTTGGCCCTAAAGCAGCCTGAACGTTTTGCTGCTGTTATCCTGTTGATGCCAGCTGTGGCTGTCGTGCGGGTGATGCTAGCAGGTACACGTGTGCCATGATGGGCCCTGCCGTTTTTCAACCCCATTCTAGATGTGCTTGCCGGGTGACAGCGGGTACTCGGAAATTCACAAGGATGACATGATGACCTGCGTTTTCAATCAAAAAAGAAGTAAGGTCCGCGAACTAAGTCGATGCCTCAGGTCCAACTCAGGATGCGCGAAGGATGCTGCCAGTAACCTCATCATAAGCTTAACGTCATGTTAGTTCGCGTTTTTGAGATCGCGCTGCGACTACGACGGCGGAAACACAACAACACCAACAAGAAGGAGGAGAAGCGGTCGGATAAGGTTAATCAAGCCGACCAAGCCGATCAAGATCAAATCGGGACAAGATGCATCGAATTTGCATGACCGTGGTCGGATGGTTAACGTGGATGACCTGGGCGCTGGTCATGGCCACGCCTCATGCCATCGAACAACCGCCCAACATGTCAGTCAGTCTGGAGCACGAGACGCCCGCGCACTCTTGCGCTAGAAGCCTGTGTTCTCTGGGCTTCGCTGACTGCATGTGGCGCGCCCTTTGACTCATACCGTGATGTTCTGCTGTCCGCCGTTGCTGTCTGGTTTTCGATGATCTCGTGTCCGCAGTGTGTGGATCATGGCTGACGATCTCGGCTGGGGCGAGGTCGAGCTCTTTCCGGGTGACTCGAAGCACGGCCGCCTCGCCACCCCCAACCTCAACAAATTTGGGCAAGAAGGCACCATCTTCACCCAAGCCTATGCGGGCTACACCGTGTGTGCGCCAAGCCGCACCACGTACGTTGATGGGCTTGTACAATCCATGATCACGCGCATGCATCGCAAAAGGCCATCTCTTCACCCTGTCCTCGCTCATCATGCCTTGCACTCTTCCTTGGCCCCTGATCACCCTCGCTCTCTTGTTCCCGTGTGGACATGAACACTTCAACCCACAGCCTATTCACTGGTCGGTACTATTCGGCTACATAGGCTGTTCTCCTTGCGCCCTCCCCCACGCTACGCCTGCGCTGACTTTGGTCCTCACTCGCAGGGCGCCATTCGGGCCAGTTTATCAAGTATGGCTTTGATGGTCAGAATCTCTACCATAACCAGGCCCATGTTCGCACCGCAGCCCAGATGCTACGGGAAGCGGGCTACCGAACAGCCGCCTTTGGCAAAACAGCTCCCTTTCAAACACCAGACTCCATTGCTCCGCTTGGCTTTGATCACTTTAAGGGTCAACTCTCCCAGCTCGTACGCCTCGCAGCCCACCTAGTCACGTCTCACTGAATTGTCGTCCGTTCCCCTCAATGGTACCTTGGTCTGGGAGCTGCCGCCACTCGCCTCACGCATGCACAACCTGTTGCCATTGTTCAATAGTTCTGTCACAACATGTACCCGATCTACTACGATTATCTTCCCGAGACCGGGGGCAGCACTGGCCCCAACATCTCACAAGCTTTTGTGGCTGAGAACAACGTCACCGCAAAGTCGCGCGAAGCATGCATGGCCAACCCGAGCGCCTTCAACTACTCGATCGACTTCTTTCAAGACTCTGCCCTGTCCTGGCTCGACACTTATGGGGCCGCACCGGACAAACCTTTCTTCCTCTACGTTTCCTACACCATTCCTCATGCTGGTGGGTGGGGCAGCGCTCCACAAGCACCTGAAAACGGTATGTAACTGCTTGTACCCGCGCCAGCCTCCAAGGTCCTCCCCTCCTCAACCCCCAACGGAACCCCACCCTTGCTGCTAGGTGCCCCTGTCCCGTCCGATGGACAATACGCCAATAGGACGGGGGACTGGCCGACCGTTGAGGTGGATCATGCTGCTGTGGTTACCTACCTTGATGCCCGGGTCGGTGACATTCTGAGTAAACTGCAAGGCCTCGGCATTGACAACCGCACACTCGTCTTCTTTGCCAGTGACAACGGCGCCCACAACGAAGGGGGTCATGATCACACCTTTTTCAACTCCACAGGCGGCCTTCGGGGCTTTAAGCGCAGTTTGTACGAAGGCGGCGTACGCACCCCAGCCATGGCGCGCTGGCCTGGTCGCGTGCCAGCTGGCCGCGTGTCCAACTACTCGTGGGCCTTCTGGGACTTTATGCCCACGGTTGGTGACCTTGTCAATGGGTCCTGGCCCAGCGACATTGATGGCATCAGCATCTTGCCCGAGCTCCTTGGCCAGGAGCAGGCCCCCAAGGATTATCTCTTCTTTACCTGGGGGAGCGGTGCCAAGTCTGGCTACGGTGTGCGCAGTGGTGAATGGTGCGCAAACGTTGCTTGCGCGTGTACCGTGTTCTCGTGTGGACATCCCGCTTCGTCCTTGAACTCTCAACTCCTGTTCGTGCCCCGTTTGCCAAAATAGGAAGGGCGTGGTTCAGACCTGCAACAAAAATTTGCAACCCAGCGAAGAGGATAGCATGGAGCTTTATCACCTACCGTCAGACCCCTTTGAAACGAACGACGTGAGCCAGACTCACGCTGATGTGGTAACACAGCTCAAGGCGCTGATTCTTCCCAAAAACCTGTCCTGCACCTGCTTCCAATGCTAAACGCGCCTCTTCCTCGTTCACCGCAACCCTTTGAATGTTGGAAACCGTGCTCTTCCTCCAGGCACCAATCTTCCCAAAAACATGCGATCAATCAATTCATTTTCACTGTATTTAAAGTTTTATCTGCGACCAAAACGCAGGCACTTGGCGTGCACCGTTTCTTGTAACATGGCAACAAAAAATGCAGCCTGCCCGTGCTCGAGACAGGAGATGGCTGGTTACTTGGCTTATCGTCGCGCTGTTCCGGGCCGCCCAGTCTTTGGCCGCCTACACACAGTCACATAGCAAAAGATCCAACAATACAATGAGTGCAGCAGCAAAAGATTCAACAACACAATGAGTGCAGCAAAGCCTCCAGACCCATATGGAAAGGGAAAAAAACAAAAAAACCACGACGAGGAAATGTCAAGAAAGAATACAGAACAATTGATATCATTCAAGCAGGAAAACTCTCACCGCGTCGAGGCGTCACTTGTGACAGTTGAAGCATACTGCATGAGCTGTGGCTGAACGTGCACTTCCATGGGCTGAAGCAGAGACACACAAGGATGGTCAGCGCGTCGGACCCCAACGACAAGGCCAGCCAAAATTCACGTGCGTGCGAGTGGGACCAAGTGTCGAAGCAGCGAGCACGCACCGGTGTCGGCGCTCGCTCAACCGGCTGTGGATTCGTCTTGAGAATGTTGTTGCCCGTGTGTGGCAGTGCCGGAATCTAGCAGGACGCGCCAACCCACGGCCCCGTCACAAGCATCCGATAATGCATTGAGACCACCTCGAGGGTTGGGCCGAATAATGCCACACATCTGACGCACCTGCCAATCACCAATGGCCTCGTTCCATACCGCGAGGCGCTCGATCACGTTCTGGTACTCGGGAGGAACCCAGCGACTCAGAATCATGTCGCACAGCTCTACGTCAAGCTCGATGCCAGCACAGATGTCGTTCAGCCCTTCCAGCTGCTGATTGAAATCATCTTCCAACTCCTTCATCTCTGCCTTGGCCGAAAGGTACATGTCGTAGACTTTCTTGAGCTTTCTGCATTCGTGGGCAGGCACAAACATCACATACAAGCGAAAAAGGGGCAGCGCATGAAAAAGAAAAGGAGAATCAACGGCAAGCAATGGATGCAGCCTCAGATTGAAAAAGACACGCAAGGACCAGCCCACGTACTTTGACTTGCCCTCCTTCTCCTCCTCAAGGCTGCTGTACTTTTGTTCGAGATCCAGTTGCTCTTGCTCCACGTCGTCCAGAGCTTGGGCAATAACCATCTGCTCGGCCTCGCGTGCTTGCAACTCTGTCTGAGCGCGTTCAAGCAATTCTTGTTGCTTGCTGGCTTTGTCGAGCAGATTGACGCCACCCACAACCAGTTTGGATTCCACCGCGGCCACCTGTTGCTGCAGTTTGGTACGCTCAGCACGTTGTCGCTCAAGATCTTGCTCTCGAGACCTCAGAGCCTGCTCGGCTTTGGTTTTCTCCTCCGCGGCCATGTTTGATTGCAGCTAGCAGGTTGACCGGCGAACAAAGAAGGAGGCTGGTGAGAGCACCGCCATAGCCTGTTGTCTGTTTCCTGGCTTTGCCCTGATCCATGCTCTTTTGTTTCATTTCTGTCCAGAGCGGCCTGTCCTCCTTCGGACACACCTTGAGGGCTTCTCGCTCACGATCAATCTCTGCCTGAATCTGCTTGACCTTTGAGGGCGAGATGGGCCGTTTCTATCATTGGGTGGGCAAGAGCAAAACAGCCAGGGGTAAGGTGAGCTAATTACAAGGCATCCCCAGGCACACTAAGTGTGGGATTTCAAAAAGTCGCTCCTATTTTTTTGTACCTTGCCACGGCTTTTTCGGCGAGGCTTGCGCAGTTTTTGACCGTCCCAACCAACAGCACCCGAGCCCTCCTCATCATCCTCCTCTTCGTCTTCATCATCGTCTCCATCGTCACCGCTAAAACCAGATGCAAAGAGGGGTAAACAAGGTTTCTGAGACGGCTCGACCGGGAGTAGCCTGTGTTACCAGAGCCAACGTACCCGCCTTCACCTTCCAGCTGAGCACGGAGCTCCTGTAGCTCCTCGAGATACTGGCGCAGCAGCGCATCCTTCGGGTCCTCTGTCCGGTTGTCACAGGCAACATGTGACCAGTCACATGAGCCAGACTAGCGCACTGGCAAAGGGCAAGGCATCGAATGGCGTCGACGATGGCCAAGTCTGGGGCACGACGTACCGTTGATCTTCGGCTTGTTCTTGATGCGCTTGGCACGGTCTGCATAGCGCAAGGTGGAGATGGTCTCCTCGTAGTTGTAATCCGCAGGGCCAAACGTGGCAATCTACGCGCACATCCATGAAGTTCGTGATCACCAAACATGGAGCGTTGGAGGTGGTGGGCAAAGCGTGGTGGAGATACCCACCATGAGCGTCTTGGCATTGCCACCCAAGGAATCTTGAAGCAAACGAGTCAGTTTCGAGTCACGATAAGGAATATGTTTGCTCTTGCCATCCACCTATGGGCACATTAAAGTTCCAGCACAGACAGTCGGACGGGCCGCCAGCCAGCCAGCCAGCCAGCCAGCCAGCCAGACGGACACAGGGTAAAGATGTCAGCAACGAAACCGAACACAGACAAACAACAGAGCTGCACGGTGGAGAATGCTCTGGTCATCTGGTCACTTCGCGCTGTCATACCAGTGTTGAAATGACATTGCCCAGCGCTGAAAGGGACCAGTTAATTTTGGTTGCCTCTTTGAGACGATCTCCCTCCGCACCAGTCTTGGATTGGCGCTCGGAGCCCTGGGGGAGATATGTCATCAATGATAAGCAATTGTCAAAGCCTAAGATAAGGGTGATGGGGAGGTGTCTATGTTTGGAAGAACCGGGGAGGACAGACACTTCAGGCTCGACGTACCGCGAGATCCACCAAGTGCAACTTGCCCATTCGGACGTGCTCCTCACCATCCTGGCCCTGTATCCAACGGATGAGGCCGCACCGTGCTTTGCGCTTCTGATAAAAACAAGACAAAAACCAAGCACTTACGGGTTCAGAGCGCTCGACAGTGATGGTGAAGATGGCGTGAGAGCGCGACGAGTGCTCATTCATATTAGTAGCGCCGACCGAGCCTGACTCAACAAGGCATCGAAAGTAAACAACGTTTCATGAGCTGAGCTGTATACAATAATAAGCCTCTTGAGAATAGAAGAGGCGTGCAGCCAAGCCAGCAACCTCTTTTTGTAGAAACAAAAAGCCAGAAAGACAATATAATATGCTCGCGGATGGCAAAACGCACGGTTTTTGTTGCCACGCGTCATGATGGCTTCCATCTCCTCCACGCTCTTGACCGAGTAATCAGACAGACCCTTGACGTAGACGCCAGTGTCAGGGTGCTCCTTGACCTGAAGCTTGGCCGTAGGGTCCTTGCCCAAGAGGTCTGTGACGTCTTCGCAATAGATTTCAAGGTAGGAACACCGCACCAGAAACTGCGTTTGGCCCTCAGCCTTGGAGATTTCACCAAAGATATGCGCAAAGCTGTTGGGAATGATGCCCTTGAGCTCTGGCACGGAGCGATCACCTGTCAGTCGACGAGCATGCAGTGCGCATTAAGTCTGTTTTTTTTTTACAGTACCCTTGGTGCAAGAGCCGGCTAATGTGACACAAATCACAACGGGCAATCGCAACCAAAGCGAGGAGAGGTCGCCAAGATGCAACAGACTGGGCTCATTCTTCGCACCTTCCATACTGAATGTCTTGCCGGTACCGGTCTGACCGTACGCAAAAACCGTGCCATTGTAACCTTCGAGCACCGAGTCAACGATGGGTCGGGCTACCTTGTTGTACACGTCGAGCTACGACCACATACAAGGCCAAGGACGCGCAGGGTGCTTGTGTGAGGTGCAGTCTTGGCTGGGTCAGAAAAGGCAAGGCCAAGGTTCCAGGCTGACCTGTCGCACGTCCGAGGGGAAGGAGCAATCGAAAGTGTAGGTCTTGGGAGGAGCATCTTGCTTTGGTGGTGCAATGGTCACTGTGCCGCTGAGGCGACAAACATAGACACAGCCATGACCAATTAGACGAAGCGGGCTTATGCTTCAAGGCGAAGCCACAAGTCAGCCAGGTTGAGCACTTGATCCGACGTACCGAGCCTGATCAATGGTGGTGATATTGGCAAAGCCTTTGGCCTGTTCCTTCTTATTCATGGGGCGCACTCGCACGCACACCATGACGTTGTCCCCTCCGCCAGACTTGCCCTGCGGGAGGAAGAGAGAGCGAGAAAGAAAGAAGAAAAAACCCAACATGCATAGATTAGCCCCATCCGGCAGCGACAGATGGAATAATCCCATAACAAAGCGTGCTCTCACCATCCTGTCGGTTCCAATATGGCCACAGGTGATGCAGCCAGAGCCGCGTCAAGCGCCAGAGCCGCGTCAAGCGCCAGCCGCGTTGATCGTCGCCTGGCTGTTCTGCCACTCAACAAAAAAAAATCAAAATTTTCGAGTCGAAGGAACATTGTCTGACAAAACGACTTGACAACAGAAAGAGAGTGAAAAAGAGAGAGAGAGAGAAGAAAGGCATAAGCAGCAAGAAAAAGAGAGAGCCGCGAACGATGGAATGTCATCATTTTCTTACTGTGACGTGGAGCAGCCAAATCGGCAGTGAAGGCCTCCTGCATTGGACGCGGCGGCGGCGGTGAGGGCAGCGCGCGCTACTTGCTAGTGGCAGGGGTCAGCATTCTTGTGCTTGCTGCCTGTGGTTGTGGCCGTGCTTGCTGCTGACGGATGGGGTGACAGTGTGAACGTGGTTGTTGGATGGGGTTAGCGCCTTGTCTCATCCGCCGTTTTCGGCCGCCAGCCTTTTAATTTTATAGACGGCTCGTCGCGGCAGCTTGAAACGCGTCAACATGTCTTGGCTTCAATCCATGTCCATGCCTAACATGGCATGGCAGCGCAAGTTTCGCTGCCACAGTATCATGATGCTGCAGGGCGCTGCGCGTGAGGATGCTGATACGGGTGGCAAAAGTATGTGGTCAGAGCTCGATGCAGAACCGGTCCTTGTACATGCTGCTCTCGGGCATCTCACACCTCACACCAACTGCATCACTACCTCCAGTCTTTCTCCCTCCGGATGCCCTCGAGGATCTAGCGTCGCGCAACGTTCAATATCCCATGATGTTCAAGCTGCGTAACGATAGCATTGGCAAGGAAACCCATGCTGGCGTGCTCGAATTTACCGCGACTCCGGGCCACGTCTACATGCCGGGTTGGGTAAGGCGTTCGGGCGCGCGCTGACCGTACTTTCGATAAGACGAGGGAAGGGGTAAGGCATTCAACTCTAGGCTCACTGGTCACGGCGTGGGGGCTACAGATGATGCGGAACCTCCTGTTGCAGGAGGATGAGATCATCACCGTGCAAAACTTGAGCATGGTCACTTGCACTTACGCCAAGTTTCAGCCACAGTCCCCCGACTTTCTCGACATTTCCAATCCCAAGGCTGTGTACGTCATGTTCTTGCGCACACCGTCCTTGTGTGGGCGCGAGTGTCCGCCAGCTCACATTGCTATGGCGCGTTGACTGGGTGGGCCCTCCAGACTGGAGAACACACTGCGAAAGTTCTCCTGTTTGACCGTCAATGACATCATCGCTATCAACTATAATAACAAAGTCGGTCTGCTTGCCAGCATGGGGCCCCGTGTTTCTTCCTCGAGCCAAGCAGGTCCTCTCATCTGGCTGCATTGCTTCATCGCAGGTCTACGAGATTGAGGTGCTTGAGGTTAAACCCGAAAACAGCGATCAGGCCGTCTCTATCGTTGAGTGTGATATGCAACTCGAGTTTGCAGCCCCAATTGGCTATAAGGAGCCTGAGCGAGTGCGGCCTGCTGCCAGCGATGCTGCTACCCATGCTGCGACTGCTCAAGTAAGTACCGCTGCTTGTTCACGCCGATCTTCCACCTTCATGCTCATGCTCGATGTCTCATAACGATGGTCAATGCTGAAACGCACATCTAGCCCGTGCCCGAAGAGCCGGCGCAGCCCCCGCCTCCAGCCAGTTTTTTTGGTACGGGTTACCGCTTGGATGGCCGCAAGATCAAGGGCACAGAGAGCAACAGTTTGCATGGCGGAGACGCCCCTGCCACTGCTGTCCAAAGGTTCGTGTGCTCGTTACGCGCCACCCCTCACGCGACTGTTTTTGTTGAGAGCCTCACTTTTCGGACGTCATCTAGTGCTTTGGGGCGTGATGCGCAGGCTCTGGCTGCTGCACAACGTGCAGCAGCAGCTGAAGCTCGTATCAAGACCTTCCAACCGGGCAAGGTCAGGCACAGCCCCCATCTCGTTCTTATGCGGACGCAATGACCCCCCCTTTCACGCACACCCCTTACTGTCATGCCTTGTCCACAGCTTTTGTTCAAACCCTCGACTGCATCAGCAGGGGCCCGAAATGCTCAGGGGTCAGCCGCGTCGGGGAATGCAGCTGACTCCAAGAGTGACACGGAAGCCAAATCTTTCAAATCATTTGGCGGTCAAGGCCGCAGCCTTCGATAAAATAAGACTTTGCACGCACGCACGCGAGCTGTATGCACAATTTCACCACGCCCTTTCTGTTCAATAACCATCTGGTCAAATTCAAACACTCAACACACGTCATTCCACTTTCCATGATGTGTAAACACCTTGGTCTCCATCTACCAATATGGGAACCAGCCTATGTACGCTTGACACAGATTGCGCGGGTCGGAGGCCTGTTGAATGATGCGCTCCACTTGATCTTCAACATCCACACCGCCCGGCCCTCGCTTCTCGCCGCGCATGCGATGGCTGCGGCGCAGAGACGTTCGCTGCGAGAACCCAACATCCAAGCACAGCGACCGGCAAACACAGTACAAGACAACAGAAACAAAGCGATGCACAGGCACGCCAAAACAAAAGCATATCGTGAGCACAACGACGCAAAAGGCTGATAGAAAGGACGGGTGGCCCTTCGTCCTCACGGTGCAAAGACATGGTTTCTGCAGACATGTCAATGCCCTTCTCCTTCCTCGCATGACCCATCCACCCACCTTTGTGATGCGCGCATGTGCTTGTGTGCCAAATTCCATGCCATCCAACTTCTCCTTAACGCGTCGCATGAGTGTTAAGGCTTTCTCGTTGTCAATCGTGTCCATCATGACTGACTCGTTCTGGATCACGCCAGTGTCATCATCCCAATCCTGGCTGCCGTGAGGTGAATCTGAGTCAAAGCTCTTCTCCTCTTCTGTGCTGGAGTGCTTGGCCAACACACCGCGTGAGCTCTGCGTTGCAATATGGGCTCGCACCGTCCGGCGCTTGCTGCGCTCGTCTCCCGTGCGCGAGCGGCGACGGATGCCATCTAGCCGAGCCTTGAAGAGCTCCGCTGTCCAGCGCAGGGGATCCCCATGCTCTGTCTTCACAGCCTCATACATGTCCACGTCCTTTTCCTGCACAATTCGCCACGATAGCAGCGGGTCGTAGATAAACGTCTCTAATACGGCCAAGAGAGACTCCTTATTTGTTCGCAGCACGTGCATGGTCGTCATGCACGTGGAGGAAAAAGTGCCGCGCACACCACCCATCTGTTCACCCAGAAAACATACCATGCTTTAGTCAAGTGCCTTCCGCACTTTCACCGGGCCACATCACCACTCGAGTGTGGAGGTCAAGTAGCCCGAGGGGACGGTCACACAGATTGCTAAAGACCATCATCATCGTACCTCCATGGCATTGATCAGCATGCGGGTAAGGCGGAAGGGCACCTTCTCCGGATACTTGGCGCGCTGTTGCGCAGCCTCGAAGCAGTCACCAAAATCAATGTGAGCCACTTGGCCAGATTGCCGGTCCAGCATGATGTTGCTCAAATGACGATCACCAAGACCGATGACATAGCCTACCAAGGCAGAACAGGCAAAGGGCAACAAAGCGGGTGACACGAGGCGCTGAAGCCACAGGCAGCAGAGCCACGGCTAGGACGGCGGCCATGCCATTCACAGCCACGCTGTAGAACTACGCACCTGTGACGCTCATTATGGCAAGTGACTGCATGTAGTTGAGCCGACGACTAAACCAGGACTCAGCATCTGATGACATGCGCCACTGCATCTCCGCAAGATCATTGCCCCGGGTCTGGCGACAACCTAAGAAGTGCATTCAACAAAGTGCGTGTGACCCAAACCAAATAAACAAACATACAAAGAACAATCCAAAATGAAACGTAAATAAACAACTGACTGTTCAGGAAAAGTTCGACGCGTTGCATGAGTGGCAGGCGCTCATAGCCCTCATCCGATGGTCGACCACGACCATCTAGCCGCTCCGGCGCATTGTGACGGATGTAAGAGTGTTCCGCAGTCAGCGGCAGCTACAAATTGGGAGTGAATTGAGTCCGCAGTGGTTAATTGATCATGGCGGGGCAAAGGTATCAGCGCTTGGATGCTCCTGAGCGCCAGTCCTCAGCTTTATCTTACCTCGGGATGCTCCTGCCGATATGTGCGCACGAGCTCGTACAGGGTATCGCAGTCGTGAAGCCAGCCGATGAGGCCCGTGTCGGCCGAGAGTGATGTGATGGTATAACGGCGAATGGGTAGGTATTTCCTATTTGGTCAAGTTGGTATGTCATCTATGTGTGGCCAAGCGTTGAGCTGAAATGCGCCTCACGATTGGCTTTGCACATACCCGCGAGTTGACTCGTCGGCCCTCATGAGCTTGTTAACAAGCCCCAGAAAATCCATCACGCGCTCGTCCATGCGCGGATCCTCCTGGCCCTTGAGCAAGAATTTGTGCACCTGCAACAGGTTCAATCAGATGTGGGTCGTCCGAATGAGCTTGAAACGCCTGGGGTAGCTCTGAAAAGACAACCAACACAGGCGGTGGCAGGGGTAGAGGTGTTGGTACGTGGATGATACCTGGCCGTTGGAATCGACCAACTTGATGCAGCGTGGGCGCTGCTTCGAGCCGATGACGGAAAGGGTAGGCTGAAAGTGGTGGATGGTGATGGGCTCACGCTCGAGATCAAAGGTGCCTGGTTTGTAAGGGGCGGCGGCGTAAAAGTGAGGCCTCGAGGTGCCGAGTCGCCGAAATGAAGATGGAGCAAATCAAATACGATGCAGGTGCGATGCTTTCCCCCACCAGGCACGGCAACATTAAAGTTGGCGTAGGAAAGCAGGCGCGGCGAGATGGAATGCAGGTCCAGGGTTGTGAGCTTTGGCAGCATGCGATTGGCCCGTTTGTACACACGATGGTAAAAAATCCTACATACACCGACGAATCAGCCCACCGTCTGGCAAGCTGCCTTCATGCCTCGTTCCCGCTCCGCCCATGCGCGCTAAAACAAGCCCAAAAGTTCTTTCACACGCCCGCCGGGACTGACCAAGCGCTGTTGAGGTCGTCTGTGGATTGCGTTGCCACATAGCGGTTCAACCACCTTTCAGCTTCCACCAGATCAGCCTGAAAAGCGTTGAAAATGGCTGCTTCATGTGGTGTCTGTGGCTCACGCGTCAGCGCATGTGCTTCCTGCAGCTTGGTCAGCATGCCTGCAGCAGCAAGCAAAAACGCATTTGAAGGTCGAGAATATTGAGAGTGCGAGGGCCACACGGAATCAGGGTCGTGCCTCGTTTGCCATGCTCGACGAGAGTAAGAGTCGTACCGGCTGTGTCATCTTCTTCAAAGTGCAGTTTGGAGGCTTCTGTGAGCGCGATGTACCATATTTCGTGCCACAGAGCTGAGCAACGCACGAGCTCATCGCACAGCTGTTTCCATCACCGTTTAGCCAGCACGTGTGAGCCTAGGCCACAGGTTTGCACGCCAGCGCGCGGGCTACACAAGGCAGATAACAAAGTAGAACAAGAACGACAAAAAGGGCCTTCAGGTAAGCTTCGCGCACCATGAGGGTGTCTTCGACGAGCTTGCCATGTCGAGAACGCAGTTTTTCACGCAGGACCCAGGCATCTCGGGCCCGCAAGCCCTTGCTTCGCATGGACACATGTAGCGGGATCAGGAGCGCATGCGGGTATCGCTCGCCAATGTCAAAGAGCCAGTTTAAGGTTGCCTTAAAGGAGAAGTAGTCCATTTGCAACGAACGCATGAATGCAAAATCTGCGCATGTATTGGCAGCACCTCTCGGGGCGTGTTTCTTACCTTGCGCACGTCTGTGTAGCGATGGTCAATGCGGGTGACCAGCTGAGGGATCAATTGGACCCACACAGCGTCAACAACGCCAGCACGGCCCTCTGCCACAGCTTGGCTCACCTATGTAAAAAGAGAGGAAAAAAAAAAAAGGAAGAAGAAAAAAAGAAAAAGAAAAACAATTGGACGCCATGCCAAACAAGTGAGATACAAGCAAGGCCAGAAAGAAAGATAGGGCCGAAACAAATCACAGCCAAACAGACGAGATTTGCGTCCGGACCTGAGGACGATGCCCGTGATTGAACCAGATGTTCAAAACGCGCAAACCATCTTGGAGCGATTGCGCTGGAGGATACAGGCTAGTTGGCGGCGATATGTCAAGCAGAGTATTGAATGAGCCTTTCGGCCATTCTGAATGGTCAAGGGCGTGTGATGCATATCTTCAACGTGTGGTATATTTTACCTGATGGTTTTGAAGAAGCCTGTCAAGGCAGCGGTGGCATGGTCATTCACGGCAGGGTTGGTGTTTGATTCCACGTCTGCCGAGCTGCGTCGTGTTGCCGCCAAGGATGCACGGTTGCTGCCAGACTGCGAGCGAACTTGCTGAGTCGACAGTTCTAGAGATGGCCAGCAGTGAGTTTTGGCAAGCCAGGAATTAAGAAGGGTTGATTCGTAGCGCAGCCGTACCAAGAGCACGATAGTGGGCCATGGCATAGTGGTGCCAGGCATCAGGCCAATTTGGAGCCTCAGAGCATGCTCGGTGAAACCATTTGGCTGCTGCCAAAAGCTCCGGCTCTACTCAAAAGAAATGTGCAGTAAGTGAGGGAGTGAGAGTGCTTGGTAATTGCAACACGGTGGTGGTCTTGAGCTGAAACACGAACAGATGAGCGGCAGCACACCTGCAGCCTCAATGGTCAAGTCTCGGCGGTTGTCCAAGCTCCAAATACCACACTGCAGGGCGATTTTGCTGCGCAAACGCCGTGTGCCCGAGTTGTGCTTTCGTGTCGTGTCATACAACAAGTGCAAACGTCGGATGACATTGTCAAGCTCAACCGAACTCGATAGAAGATACAAATGCTTGAGGGCAGCAAAAGCAATTGCAGGCTCCTGCAGAGGCACGCTGTTGGGGATCAAGGACGAGATGTCGCGTTGCTAGAGGTGACATAGGCATGTGGTGCATGAGACGACGCACATATTGATTGAGCAGAGCTGCCCTTGCTGCCGAGCATGTGCACGCCAGATAGGACTCACCAAAAGGCGGCTCAGGAGCGAGGCTGCAGCTGAGGTCTTGCCCTCAGTATGACAGATATCTACGTAGTCAAGAACGGCATTCACATGCTGCTCATCGCTAAGCACAAGAAACCGGGCTGGAAGGACCTGTGTGTTTTGTGGCACAGTGGGGCCGCCAGCAAGCGAGTGTCAGCTTGGGTTTGATAGCATTTTTAAAAAGCACTTTCAAAGGTGGTATGCTCAACCCTCAGGGTGCCGGTGCCAGTTTGATCTTGAAGGAGCATAGAACTACCTTGTCATATACAGCCGCTTGGCGTGGCATGTAGTGGAGACGACGGGACCAGAGCTGTTCCACGCTCGTGGTTGCATCCTTGTCCTTCAAAGCCAATAATCGTTTGCAGTGCATGACCTCTTCCAGCTCCGACCAGCGCTGCACGTACATTGCCACAAGTGAAAAGCCGAGTTAAGCCGAGCCGAGTTAAGCCGAGTTAAGCCGAGCCGAGCCGAGCCAACAAGACAAGAAGAGCGAGGCAATAAGGCGAGTCAGGTCGCTGTGAAGTAAAGACTTTTCTCGACCCCACAACCCCTGATTTTTTTCTTCTTCGTCCTCCTTGATCCCTTCGTTTTGATTTTCTTGAAGCAGCACCCAAAATTGCTCTCTTCATTTGTCAAACAGAGCCGAAATGGCAGCAATGACAGGGCGGTGATCAACCGTACCTGCTGTTGTACAAGGGCATCAAAGCCTTGTTCATATGAGGTAGCCAGTTCGTAGCTCAGCTCACTGATCGAGGCTAGACGCGAGTTGTCAATGGTGACCTGGGCATCAGCAAAATTACCCCTGTCGGCAGAAATCACAGTCAGGTTGAGTTGACGCAACCTATGGTGCGTAGGGAATGACCGAACATACTCGTGGATCATGTGCACGGCACGGAAATAGGCCACGTCAGGGTGATCAAAGGCACTCTCTGGCATTCGTGTGACAGCCTTGGCCAGGGCGCTCCAATTGCGATCGGAGACAGCCGCCGTACAAGCCATCAGTACTAGGCTCGTGGTCGTTTCCTCTGAGCAAAGTTCCAAGCGCAGGGTGGATGTCGCCTGCAAAGCTTCCGTGTGCAGGCGATCCCATTCGGCAAGAGCGCGATAGCATCTCAGGCGGCCCAAAGCTGTGTGTGGCGTTTCCTGCTTCCGCGTCAGCTGCCCGTACCTACCAAGAACATTATCAAATTAGTTTTCCTAGAAGGTGACGGCTAGTCGGTGGCAGCACCTCAATCTTCAATGCGGCCTTTGGTTTTACGGCAGGTGGTACTCACTTCTCGAGTGCTGCATCCCATTCACCAAGACTCTCGAACCAGGCCGGGTCAATCTCAGCTTGTTCCAGCCGCCCAGCCTCCTCAAGGTGCTTGAGAACGCCTGAACAGAAAGTCGAGGTCAGTTTGCATCATGCGTGTCTCGCGAAGCAAAAGCAATTCAGTCCACAAAAGAAAACAAACAAACAAACAAACAAACAAACAAACAAACACCAACCTTTAGCAGCTGTTGTATTTTTCAAAGCATGGTTGATCTTAACCAAATCATCCACACACTGGCGCAATTCTGCGCGAGCAATGGTGAACGACAATAAGAGCGTTTGAAAACGTATAAGATTGATGTTTGGTCAAGGGTTGGTGATAGCGCCACTAGGCAGAGGCAATCGTGCTGACCTTGGTGCCAAAATTGTTTGTTGAGCTCGTCTGATGTGACGGACATGACATCAGGGGCATCGGAAAAGTAGTCAGCATATGTGAGAAAATTGAGCGGGCCTCGCTGAACCTGGTACCGTGGTTGCTGCGTCTATGGCATGTCGCAATTTACTCGAGTCAGCAACGATACACAGCCCACGAGAGCACACACTGGTATTTGTTGCCATCTTTACAACGCACCTCATCGCGCATGAGCATGTCATACTGAAACTCTTTGTAGCGCAAAGCCTTGGCGTGCGCGCCGTGCTGCAGTCATAATGGAGCACCGGGCCACCCGCGTGCATTACAGTCAACCAAAAAAAAAAAAAATAAACAAACAAACAAACAAACAAACAAACAAACAAACAAACAAACAAACCCAACAACTTGGTAGAATGCAGACTTTCCATCATCATCTCAGAAAAACCACAACGAAAAGCAACATTCGGTCACAGCAGGGCAAACTAAATCTGATTGAGGGAAGAAGTGACGCACCGCCATTGCAATTGCCGCGAGCCGGTCAAAAGGCAAGGGAAGGCGACCCTTGTGCATGGTTTCCACCTCCTCAGCCAGCTGCAGCGTCATGAGACAAATTTCCTTTGGCGTCGAGGAGAAATCACCGACCATCTAAGCCACGCCAGACATGTTTGAATGAGCAGCGTGGGAAGGTCGAAGAAGGCGAGGACGTGGGAATTGCTTGAGCTGCAAATCAGACGGTATGATTCGGGCGTGTCGCCAACGTACTTCATCAAAAGGCTTCATCATGCTTTCTTGATTGGACACGTACATGTTGATCCAGCACGACACGAAGGCAGGGGCAAAGAGCTCTAGCATTCATGGGGAAAAAAGGCGATGGCACGGCATAAGAAGATTGCGTAGGATCGAAACGACAAGCACATTCTGTAATTGACCACAAGCGACACGGCTCATCAAGCTTGCACACACCTTCAGCGACGGTGGGCTGCAAGTCTGCTAGGCGATTGCAAGATCGAATGGCGATGCTTGAGCTCTCACGAATGAGGGCGATGTTCACGCGGCGCTTCCACTCCATCCAGTCTTGACTCGCACACACACACACACACACACACACACACACACACACACACACACACACACACACACACACACACACACACACACACACACACACACACACACACACACACACACACACACACACACACACACACACACACACACACACACACACACACACACACACACACACACACACACACACACACACACACACACACACACACACACACACACACACGCACACGATCCATCGAAAATAAGAGCAGAATGTCATGTTTTGTCTTTTGTTCGTATCTCTGCCCCTTGATTTCTATTGAGAATAAAAAATGAAGATAGGCCTCCTCCACAACTCACATAACGACGTTTTGATTGACTTCAAGTGTCGTGGCCGCAGGCGGCTCCTCGGTTTCCGACGTGGTGGTGCGACTCGTTTCCAACTGATTGAATGAGGGAGGGCAGGGGGCCGTGAGAGAGTTCATAGCCGATGGTATATGATGGGCACACGTGCACTGGTCAGCTAGACGTCGACCTCAGGGTGGAACGCGACGCTTGTAATCCCCAGCACAAACGTTGTTGCAACGCACGTACCATTTGTAAGATACGCTGCACCTCGCGATTCAATTCGGTGCGAACGTTGGGGAAATTCTCGCGAATGAGAAGTGCTCTGGAGGTCACGTTTATCCGGTGCAGACGCATGAGCTAGCTGCCAGCAAAAGGTCCGTAAAACTTTGAGCGCATGAATTAGAACAAACCTGACACAACGCTCGTAGAGATGACTGCGCGTTCGCCGTTGAATAATTTGATGGAGCATGTCAAAATAGCTGAACACGGAGATAAGCTTGCATGAGCCTCTGGCAGCTTCAGGCCTCGGAAGCACAACACCATGGTCATTACTTACTTCATCTCGACGTAGACGTAGCCTAGGTCCTGAATTAGCATGCAAACCAAGGCAATACAATATTGCAGGTGGTCCGGGCTATTGGTCAAGATGAAGCGCACGCTGCGCACAAGTACTTGTCCTACACTGGCCAGAGATTCGACTGAGCCAATGGCCACACAGGTCTGCAACGCCATAGTCGCTACGCGCGCAGCCTGAGGAGTAGGCGCCTGCAAGGCATGATATGGGGCTGAGTTGCAACGGATAGCAGTTCGACAGACACGCTGTATGGCAAGTGCCGATCTGGACGAAGCGAGTAGCGTACCGGGTTGATGGCCAGTTGGAGAAGCAATTCGATTGTGCTAGGAACAGCCGCTTGAAGAATGTGACGCATGCGACACAAGAAGCCGATGATCATGTTCTTTTGCAATGCCTGGGTGGGCACGATAAGAGGTTGAGCAAATTCAGAAAAACACTAGATGCAGCCAAGATGCAGAGCCGAATCGGGCAGGAGGAGAGGCACTTACCGTCGCAGAGTCTTCTGTAATCAGCACTGATTGAAACTGACGAGAGTCATACATGTCATTCAAGAACGGCATAAGTGGTCGCACTTGTCTCGCCAGAGACAGCGCTCACACAGGGGGCGAGGCAAGGGCGGCTCTGAACGTTCAAGGGGCCTGGTACTGACCAAGGCAACCAGTCGCAAAACGTAGGGCTGGAGTCCATTGCAACCCGCGTGAAGAAGCTGTTCCGTCAAGTAGAGGCAGTCCTCACTTGGCCGCCACACTCGGAGAACATAATCCATCAGGAGAGGGATATGCGGTTGTATTGGGGTGCCAACGGCGGCCACGATCTAGCAGATACCAAATCAAGCATGACGGTAAGTATATGGCTGCTCATACTAGCTGGGTATAATACAAAAACACACAAAAAAAAAGACATCAACACACACAGGCGTCAAAAAAACAACAAAACATCCAATCCAACATACTTTGCCCAAGTCGAGAAGGTAGGCCGACTCGCCGGTCCGTTTCTGATTGTGTCCTGCCATGAGGAGCACAGCCTCCAAAATGCGTGGCAGATACTCGTGGCACTTGGCACCCAAGTAGCTGCGCTCCAGTCAACACGTGCATTATGAGAAATTTGAACATGTACAAACGTTGTTGACCAACCATGCACTTGTGGCAAGACTGACCGGATATTGGTCAACAAAGCTCGCAAGACATGCTCGTGCAAGTTGAATTGCGTCGGATCACTGGCAATCTAATAAAAACGTTGTGCATCAGCAAGATAGCCCACTCGGTACAGGGTGCGCGAAGACGGCGCACCTTGAATAGGCAATTGAAAGCCACTGCTACAAAGTAGTCATCTGTGTTCTTCTTGGCATGGAGTTCCAGTTTGGACATGACAATGTCTTGCTTCGCTCGCATCAAGCCCGATGATGGCTGATCGGTAGCAGGTCCAGTCGCGGCTGTAATGCTATTCGTCCACTGCGTGTCTTTGGCATCGATGGCACCAATCACGCCCAGCGTGCAACATGTCTGAATGCTGCGATAGAGTAATTGGTCCAGGCAAGACATATGGGCATCAGCTAACAGTGAGTATTCCGTGAGCTTCTGTACATTGCACACTTACAGCGCACTCTCCTCCTGCTCCACCTTGAGAGAAGAGCAGAGGAGCTGATACAGATCTGGTTGCTGCTTCAGAGGGTGCAAGACCAACGATGTTCCCTGTCAATACGCGTCCAAGATGTGGAGGTCATACCCAGGGGAGGTGAGGCGAAGGAAAACATGCCGTCAAGGAAGAAAACCTGGTCAAAAAAACGGGGGAGACCCGTGTGCAAAACGGCTGGGCATGACTTTGACTAGTTGTGGCAACACACCCGGACAATGTCTGTGAGGGACTTGATGCCTTGCTGACGGCGAAATACGGCGCGATCCTATAGGTTCCAAGCGCAGCAGTCAGAAATGACATCACTCAAGCTATGTTGCTCACTGCGAGTTGTGTATTACCTTGAGGAGCACGAGGCAAAACGCGAGTGCCCGTGAAGCCAGTGATGGATCATTGGTCACCTAACAATGGTGCAATCCGATATCACAAAAACTTCATCAACGATAGACCACAAGAAAGCACAGAGAGAGAGAGAGAGAGAGAGAGAGAGAGAGAGCTTGAGAGAGAGAGAGAGCTTGAGAGAGAGCTTGAGAGAGAGAGAGCTTGAGAGATAGAGAGAGAGAGAGATTGAGAGATAGATAGAGAGAGAGAGAGAGAGAGA
>NW_001865045.1:496583-511961 GCF_000002865.3 Monosiga brevicollis MX1
TGTGGGACAATATCTGGAGGCTGCGACGACATGTTTCGATTGCTGCCTTGTGAATCGCGAGCCTGCGTTGCGGTGGAGCCCGAAACCGTCAAGCGTGCCATAAGTATAGAGACACACAAAAAAAAAAAAGAAGTTGGATTAGCAGCACGTACGGCGTTGTTTCCATGGAGTGAGCATCATTCGCATAGCGAGCCCACTGTTCATGGAAATGGACCATGCGGCGAGCGTCAGCATCTTGCTTCAGACTTGGCGCTGATAAGCCCGGCTGTCGAATGGCAGTGAGATGATTTGAGCCGGGCCACTGTGAGCGCAGTCGAATGAGCGTCTCGGTGATGCGTTGCCGAAGCACTGGGGCAATGACAGCGCCCTTATTACGCATCAACCGGCCGAGGATGGCTAGCAAACAGAGGCATCGGTCAGGTCAATACGTCTTGCTTTCGACACCAAGCCAGAGATGTGGGCACAAGAACGTACAGATGAGGACCAAGAGTGTCCGGTGATCGGGCGTGTTGAGCAAGTTGAAGAGCACATGCAGGTTTTCTGTCTCGCACATGTCGATATCAATCGAGGGATTGTTCAGCGCGCTGAGGGATTGAGAGTGTGCAAAGTGGCGTCACATGCAGACCAGTGAGCAGGGGGGTGGCGCTATCGGCAATGATTGCATTGAGCATGGGTAAGGGCACGTACGAGAGCAACTCGTGGCGCAAGCTGGGATCATCGTCAGACACCACAACACGCAGCAAAGGAAACAAAACCTCCCAGACGCTGGCGCGCGTCAGAACCTTTCGCTGTTGCATAGCACTGTTGCAAGTCCAACGCAAGTGTAGGGTGAGACACCAGGCCGACAGTTGAGGCGCAATGCTTGGGGTTCATAGCAGGTGCAGACTGACGAGGTGATCATCGATGAGCTAGTCGGGCTGGCCGTTTCTTCCGTGAGTTCGCTTTGCGAACGGGGCAAGGTAATGCGTCCGGTTGTGCGGGAGACCATTTCACTGCGGCTTCGGATGCGGCGTCCATCCGAAGGATACTGGCCACAAAGAGCCAGGCATGAGGGGCAAACCACGACGGGGTGGTGCTCAAAAACGTGTTTGGAGGGCGCCGAGTGGCCTGTAGAAGGTGCGGGCGGCCTTTTGCGTAGTCCAAAGAGCAAGGCACGAGCTGCGAACATACTTCAACAAAGGGCGACTGCTGAACGAGCACGTTGGCAATGGCTAGACAAGCCTCTTTGCGCAGATCATTATCCTCATGCTTGGTGTAAAGAAGGGCAAAGTCACGGCAGAAGGAGAGCAAGAGCTGCCGATGGCATTGGCGAGTGCAGTTTCATTGTCGGTGAGAGGCTGCGCCAATTATGGCCAAACTGAACCCCTGAAAGGAGGGGCGGAAAATCCCGCGCCTCGTAAAGCGCTGCAAGGGGAGAGACAGACCGCATGTTTGGGTGGGTTGGCATGCTTTGCAAAGCGAAAGTGGCCCATCCAGCGCAAGATAACGCGAACTTCATTTTTAAGCTCGGCTGACATGGCCTTGTCCCTGCGAACCAAGACCAGCGGGTGAGGCAGGGCCGGTCCCATTTAAAAAGAATTAGGGGTTGGCCCGCAACGTACGTCGTTGTACTGGCAGCCCGCAGTGTCTCACGAAAACTGCGCATTACATCCGTCTGCAGTGAAGAAACGAGTGGGTTGGGCGTGAGCAGAAGAAGGCTGGCACGAATGGATCGAGGCATCATGGGTGTTTGAAACAGGTATCAGGCATGGTTTAGCATACGTTGATTTGCTTGAACAACTGAACGAGCCGTGGATCTTGATGCGAGACTTGCTCATCTGGCAAGTAGTACAGCAGGTACTGGAGAGTTTTGAACCGGTTGTCCGAGTGCTTGAGTGCCAAAAGCATGGCTACAACGTTCGACAAGCCACGAAAGCGCACTGAGTACAGGTGTGCCTTGTTCACTGACAGTTGCGTTTCAAAGAGCAACAGCACCGGGCGACACAGTCCCAGGGGGCAAAATCTGTGTCGTCAAAGCTCTGAGCCCAGGGACCCTATGCTTTCCCTCACACATGTATGCAGAAGCTAGGAAAAACAAGGAACGATCTCCATCGCATCGATGGTTGAACCTACGCAAAAGTTGCTGGACTGTCTTTAGCATGCGGCTGCCAAAGGCGCGGACAAACTCGAGCAAGGCTAGCAGCGCACTAGCAACCAGATCAAGAACTTGTTGCTCGTTTGCAGACTTGCCACGTTTAGCTACGGAGGCGTCAGGGGCACACCGGTTCGATGAGACGGAACATGAGTGGTCCATGAATGCAAACCAAGGATCGTCAAACAACTTAGGCAGCCAGATCTCTACATTTCGCCATGATACGGGGTCAAACCTTGAAAGACTTCTTCCCATTGCTTGCCCAGGAAATCGAGAAAGCTGTCACTCAAGTGCTTGGATCGCACCACTGGTGCCAGGCGGGCTAGCACGTCGAAGAGCGGTCGCTTGTCGCGCTCCTTCTCACGGCCCTAGAGAAAGGTATATGGGTAAGCACACCAGTCAGTATCTTCGTGCTGCGAGAGCAGCGGCAGAAGAGATGGCATATTGCGGCAGGCAGCACTGTACCAGATACAGTTGAAGATGCTTGAGCACGCTTCCAGTGGCTTGCTCACGCTGTTTGGCCTGCAAAAGGATGGTCAGGTGCAGGATATTGATGATGGATGATGGGTGAGGACAACAGATTGATGACGCCTCTTACGCTTGGCGAGGTGGCGTCTGAAATGTCTTGGTAAGTTGACAGCACGTAAGGCGTCAAAAGCAAGGCCTCTCGGGCCACCGTGGAGGGAGCAGATAGAACTTGCAAGACCAAATCGCATAGCTACCATTCGTTTGCGGGATGGAGAAATGCATGCCACGTGTCATGGTACAAACAGAGTATTGCCAACTTTGTGCGCCAGTATGAGGAAAAAGGGGGTGGTTGGTGGCAAAGACAATGTTACCTGGTAGACTTCATCGTGTTTAACAAAGGCACGAAGGCGACGACGAAGCACGGCCGAGCCGGCTAACAAGCCCACCATCAAGCTACACAATCGCAAGCATCAGAGAGCATCTCAAGACGCCGTCAAGTTGCTGGAACCAAGCCGGGAGCCAGCAATATATCGTCTGGTTTTCCGCAAGATACTCCCACCTTTGTTCGCGTTGCTTTTGTTCCAAATGAAAACGGGTTTCCTGCACCACCAGCTGCAAGCTACATGGCAGGGTTGAGCACAAAAGGCATTAGACGCGAAAATTAGTAAAGCAGTGTGAGTGAACGGGCGCTGGTGGGCATGCTCGAGCTGCAAAAGTTTGACCATCGAGATCATACAATGCTCGGTGTCCTTGTACATCTGATCGAAAGGCATGGGCGCAAAGCGACGTCAAGGTGTCTTTGGCGTGGACACGCAGCTATGGTCGGCCGGGGGTCAGGCGCGCGGTGAGGGTGAGTTTGCTTTTGGCTGGCACAATCGACTCCTCGAGGCGTGTTGTGATGGTAAAACGAATTCACCTTGTTGTCGGCCAGGGCCTGAAAGATGCCCTGGATGATGTAGTACAAGTTGGTATCCTGATTGTTGTGGACAATGGTACTGTTGGAGCGAATGACCACGTTGTCTAGATCCTCCCAGCATGCGCGAGCCAATTCCTGCAGCACTAAGATCCCAAACAGGCGCGACGAGTCGCGCTCTAAATATATTGTTTGGCCCGTGGGCAGCCGGCAGGGACAGCAGTCCAGTGAGCATCGGTTGCGGAAAGGCAGGTGCAATATCGCCACGGGGAAATCCATGGGTCCACACCGTGGCGAATGCCATCAACGATCCGTGCAACTTGACTTTTGAAGAAAGCTGTGTCCAACAGTGATAGATGTACTTGGCAGATCATGGCTGTACGGCAAAGGCAAGGGACATGCGTCAGATGCATCGGTGATGGCCACGAAAACACCGGAGCAGAAACGGGGCCGCACAAACGCGTACCAAGAACCTTGGCTGTCTCCAGAAGTATGGTTGGATCACTGCTGCTGCCGGCTAACTGCGCGATCACGCAACATGGTTTTGGTGAGATGAGTAGAGCATCTACTCAAGAGAAAGGCCATGCCGGGCCATTCCAAAGAACAATATGACTCACTTGCTCCAAGGCCACCAGCATCCATGATGGCGGTGCCCCCGCTGAGTGGAGCGAAGATTGAAGTGAAACACCTAAGGAACGGCACAGTGGGGTGATCAGGTGAGTGGTTGCACAGTAGCCCCGTGCAACATGGTCAAAGGCAGGTCAGCCGCAGTCGTGGGCCGCGACTCGCAAGGGCAAGGGCCAAATCGCACCAATTTTATGGAGAGCAGTCTTGCGTCCGGCTTCACTGGCCAAGAGACCCTTGACCTGGATAGGGGCGGCGCGGTCAGACAAGGCGCAAAATGGGGGAGCTCCTCGGTGCTAGCGTGGGTTCGTGAGCAAAAGTGGGCGGGCTGACCTCGGCTTCTGTCACGGCAGACTCGGAGGTTGGGAGCAACAGCGATTCCCGAGTTTGCTAAGTTTACGATGTGGCACAGGGAGGGCCAGCAAAATCATCAGAGAACCGAGAATCGTCTTCGCCGTACCAGCCGCTGCAGGGATCCAGCCGGCAGTTGATAGCCATGGGCACTCACCTCAAGGGTCAGGTTGGCGGTCGCCATGGTGGTGGCGACAGACTGGTCGCAACCCAGTCCAGCCCACACCCCAGCACCCGCCGAAAATAACACGCAAGCTTGTGCCGCAAAGCCAGAGACTCGCCACTCCAAGCCCTCTTCCTCACTGTGTCAACTGAACGAGCCCAACCCGTCCGCTCAAAACCGTCAGCTGAGCAGCAGCAGCAGCAGCAGCAGCCAGCGCCCCCAAAGACGCAGGACTGGCAAAGTGTGTGTGTGTGTGTGTGTGTGTGTGTGTGTGTGTGTGTGTGTGTGTGTGAATTTCACTCTTTTCGTCGTCTGGGCCTTTTCCCTTTTCCCTTTTCTTGGTTCTCACTGCACATTGAGCACATTTCGTTGTTTGCCCCTGTTCAGCTCTCACTCACTCTCTCTCGCGCGCGCTCTCTCGACTCGTTCAAGTCATCATCGGCAGCAGGGTACCACGGCGAGAGACTAGCAGGCAAGGGACGGCGAGGCTCTGCTTGACAACTTGGCTGGATCATTTGACGCAAGTTGGGTTTCTTTCTTGCTGTGCGCTGGTTTTTTTTTTTTTAAACGAGAGCAACCGACGGACGAGTTGTGTCCACGACGTGCGCGCACCTTGGCTGGGGCCTTCACTTGCGGTGTGGACTGATCCACACGCACGTAACCTCTGAAAGAGTCACGCGCAATCGCTTCAGAAACAAATCCGCCATCATGGAAACAGAGCAGCAGCTTCAGGCCGTCAAGGCCCTCTCGGCTCGACTGTCCCAGGACGCGCACAGTGCAGAGGCTATGGTGAAACAGGCCCTCGAGCTCAAACACCTGCTAGAGAAGAATCTTGAGGTCGGTCTTTGCTACAAGTTTTGCATTTGGCCCACCAAAGGGGAGAGCACAAAAGCATTCGGCCTCTCTTGGACTTGTTCCAATCCTTGATGAATACCCTTTGTTCGTCAAGTTTTTTAAAAATCCGAGTTCATCGCCTCGCCGGCAACGCAAACATCCTTGACGATCACCAGTGGTCGAGTCTTTCGGAGTTTGCTGTGCTTTCTATGAGTATGGGCATTGCAAGCCATCATCGAGCTCACATGTGCCTGCGTATTATCTGATGGGAATATTCTAGATTTCCGAGCTCTCTCAGTCATCAACAGCTCAGGATCGCATCGATCAAGTCTGTCGAACCCGCGTCTTCTCGTTTGGGTAGAAGGAGGGCAGTGGTACAAGTGCAACAAATACTCATGCATATGTGGCATTGCATTGCACGCTTCTGTAGCTGATGGGCACGTCTCAAGCTGCATCTGAGGAACAGGAAGGCTGGCTCACCGACATGGCCAAGGAGAATTACGAACTGCATGCCATGGTGGATGAGCTCCTCTCGGCATTACACGTCCTGATGCAAAAGCACCGCCAACAAGTACGTTCTCGGCAGCGCCAAGGTGGCCGGCATGATTACATCAACAGGGAGTGCTCTTGTTGTGTAAAAAAAAAGAAAAAAAAGGAAAAAGGGTAAAAAAAAAAGAAAAAGAAATAGACAAAAACCCTCGCCCCCCTGTCGGTCGGTGGTCGGTCTTCTGATGGTGGCGAGCCGTGTTTTGCACCAGGTATCTGCGCTCCGCACGCGGAATCAAGAGACAGTTGAAGACGCACAACGCCAGATTGAGGCGGAGCGACAGCGGTCACGGCGTCTTGAGCTTGAGGTGGTTCAGCTCACAAGCAAAATCGAGGAGATGGAAAAGGTACGGCACCATGAGCGAACCTAGATGTGATTGCTCTGCTATGAAATAAATATGACCACCCACAGCTTTCGACACGATGGGCTCGATTGCTCCTTTCTCATTGCATGTACTGTGGCAGGTCATGTGTGCAGCAGTGGCCGTGGATGAGCGCGACGACCTTGATCTCATTGCCGATGTTGTTGCGGTCGCGCAAGAAAATCAGCAGCTACGCGACCTCCTGCGCGTCTCCAATGTGGCTTTGGGCGACGCGGACTGACGTTCAGAGCCCCGCGTTTGTTCTTTTGCGAAAAATGCCATCTGGCTTTGAATGAGTCTTCTAGAAACCCTTTTGAGCTTTAGTGACCCTGCTGGTCGTTGCACTCAAGCAGGGTGCACTACTAGCAACTTGTTGCTGGTCACACAATCAACTGACTCTTTGTGACATCAGCCGTCACCTTTGAACATCGGCGCAGCCGGCAAGGTGGTGCGAACAACGCAAGAAGGCAGGCACAAATAGGAGAAAGAACAAAAACGCAGCGTGGGGCGGAGGTGCCACGTGTTCTGACACGAGCAATAGAAGTCTTGCGATGATGGTTGTACAAGTGCAGCAAATGATCATGTGGTGGCTAAGAGTGGGTGGGCGGTCGCATCAGCCACCAAAGCATCTGCCGCGGGAGTCGGGTGAGCAAGCGAGTGGTGAGCTGAACAGCCGGTCAGCCAGTCAGGCAGAGACATGGTAAAACACTGGTGTTCGACCGGGACATACCTAGAGGGGTGGCGACCGGACAGGTAATGACGCGAGGCTCGCCCGTGGGAGGCTCAAGCGTCGCAAACTGCGAGTCGAGAAGCTTGACGGGCATGAAATGCCCCACCCGTTGCTTGACGCGTGAACCAATCAACTCCGGTGAGCCCTATTAACAACCAGTAGGTATGCTTGTGAGTTTGCCTGTGTGAGAGAACCTGTTCGATCAGGATCAACCTTTGCATTGGCAGCACTTTGGTGGCCCAGAGTACAGATGTAGGCGAGAGCCACAAGGAAAGCCAGTGTCGTACTTCGAGGTAGACAAACACCAAGTTCTCTGCCAACCCAGTGCGCAACATTTCCCGGTACGCGCGTCGAAGCGCCGAGCAGGCCACCACCAGACCTGTGCCATCCACATGGGCCCTGCATGGTCGTATGCATGTATCAAGTCGGAAGGCGGAGCATTTTTGAAGTGACGCGGGTGTCATGGTCCAAGCCAAGCCAGTCAAACAAACAGCCACTCACGCGGTCAAACGTTGGTTGATTGCCTGAAGCCAGGGTATCCGGTCCTCATCTGTGAGAGGTTGCCCTGCTTGCATTTTGGCCACGTTGGCAGCAGGATGGAGGTGATCGCCGTCGACAAAGGTCACATGCAACGCCTCGGCCAGCCGGATCCCAACTGTGCTCTTGCCCGAGCCGCTGACACCCATGACCACAACCACGGGCTTGCAACCAAGCCCGGGTGCATTTGATGTATGGGCGGCCATGGCACAGCCGCCACTATCCTACTCTTGACAGCACACTGTACACTTCTCCTCCTCCTCCTCTCCTCCCGCAACTCTATTGAACACCAGCTCAAAGAGAGAGAGAAAGCCAGTCAACTCCAGCAGCGAGTGAGCGCCGCCCTCTGAACCTCCACCACCACGTGAAGCCACAGGAAAAGAAGTGTGTGTGTGTGTGTGTGTGTGTCTCTCTCTCTCTCTCTCTCTCTCTCTCTCTCTCTCTCTCTCTCTCTCTCTCTCTCTCTCTCTCTCTCTGTCTGTCTCTCTCTCTCTCTCTCTGTCTGTCTCTCTATCTCTCTCTCTGTCATTGTCAGCATGTCATGCATCTTCTGATCCGCCCCTTCACTCACTCGATCGAGAGCTGCGTCGGACCCAGGCTGCTTCGACTCGGTCCGCGGCGTGAATGAGGGGTTTCTCGCCGTGCAAGCCTCTTGATACGATTTGTCAAATACACAGTTCCTTCTGATCAACACATTCCGGGCTCGTTCTTGGTCGCCATTGGTGACGAGCCTCCTTGGGCCTTTCGGAGTTGCGCGTCAAAGCGTGGGCCCCGAGAACTTTTCGCGATGGGGTTCTATCCCGATGAGCTGCCGGAGATCGAGCGGATCTCCTTGCTTCCGGACCGGTTGGTCTTTTGGTGCACGTTGTGATACTGTCGACTTGGTTTCTCTGAGGTGTGGTGCTGTGGTGTAGGGCCTTCTTCGTAGCCAGCATGATCATTGCCGGTGGTCTGCTCATCAAGGAGTACACTTCCATGGCCGTCGAGGTCCTTCAGGGCTACCCCAAAAGCGTGTGCTTGCTCTACATCCTTGGGGCTTATGTATTTGCTTACCTGGTCTGCCTTGCTCCTTGGCATGCCATCTTAACCGCCTCGCTACGTAGCCCTGAATAAGGCGCTGTGTGAGCCTCATGTTGCTGCTTCCCCCTTTCCCCCTTTTTTTTTCTTTGTCTTGTCACGCCCAACTGGTAGTGCATTTCGGCAGCCTGGCAGGTTGAAAGCCAGGCCAGCGAGAATGCTGCCATTCAGCTCGTGCGCTCTGCTCTCTTTTTAGGCGCCGTCTTCATGCTTTTCGGCCCGCACCTTATTCTGGTGCCCCGCGTCAAGATTTTTGTGAAAAAAACGCAAAAAGGTGCGACAGCGAGCACATGGATGGTTGTTTATCCACGCTGCCATCTTTCACCCGGCTTCCACTCAATCTTTTATACCAATGCATGGGCACTGTTCCTTTTGGTAGTCTTGCACAAACTCGTGACTGTCGCCAACACCAAAGAGACCCGCCACATAGCTTTTGGCATATTTGCGCTCGTCGTGGCCGCCCAGCTCACCGTTCTCTACGCGCTCTCCCTCGTGCTCTTGCAAGTGACCGCAAACGTGCACGAGCTTGTGTGGTGTCGGATCCTGTTTCATCCTTCTTGGGCCTGCCATTGCCAGCACACCTTTTCCTCATGGGCATGGTCCCGTGTGCTAGGGAAGTGTTTATGATGGAAGTGGTGGACGTCATCGGCATCTTGGCCTGCTATGTTCTTATTGCCCTCTTCTACCTGCTGGCATTTGCCGTGACCATGTTGCGTATTGAAGGCAAACTCTTTGGCCACGAGCCGTTGAAACTCATCCGGTCAGTCTCTTTGTCTTGGCTTGGACGCAGTGTACCCTAGTAAAAAGTCGCGCTCCTAACACCTGCCTGGCTTGCTATAGCGACGAGATCCCTTGGCTTGACAAGGCATGGTTTCTGTACACCTACGTGACACTCTTCTCGGTCAAGCTCCTGTTTATGTTGGGCATGGCCATCTTCTTCCTTGTGCGCGACATCGACCTATACCGTCAAGCTCGGGCTCGCAACACCGAGGATCAGGGAAGCCGAGCGCTTTCCGCGGTCTTCTTCGTACTCACCATTTGTGGCATGGCAGCGTATGCCGTATTTCTTCTGATTGAAGCTTTTCGACCGGAAAAGATCAGTGTCGAGGATAAAAGCGATGAAAATGACGCTGATAACGACCACCTAGCGCAAATGGGAGCTCGACCAGCATCTACCCGATCTGCCTCATCTTCTTCGTCTGCCTCATCTTCTTCGTCTGCCTCTTCAAAGGCCTCGGTGGCCGTTTCTACGCGCACGGCTCTTGAACAAACTACAGATTTCTCTCTCGACCTGAATATTCAAGAGACTATGGTCGATGATGGTGCGTTTACGTCATTCCGAGCTTAATATCTATGCTGTGGAGGCAGCATCTCCCGCCACCGTTATAGGTTGGCTAGGAATTTTGCTAAACATGTGCTTGCCCGCTGTGTGCAGAACCAGCCTTGAACTTTAGAGGCGCCGGACCAGCCTTGAACTCGAAGGACACCGAACCAGCCCTGAGTTTCAAGAACGACGAGCCAGCCTTAAACTTGAAGAACGCCGCCCCAGCTCTGCACAAAAAGAAGAATAAACGCTCAAAGAGCCAGCCCGACGCTCAAGCAATGCCTCGTCCCTCGCCGAAAGCAGCATCATCACCGCTCTTGGCCCAGGGTGCAACCAGATTCGAGGCGGAGGAAGTGGCAATGCGACGGCAAGACTCACCACCGCTTGCTCGAATGCGCGGGCGAGAGGCCGTCTTTGATGCCGATCCAATCCTCGCCCCTCATTTAGAAAATGCCCACGACATGATGGCGCCTATGTCGGCCCTGCCGGACGAAGCTGAATCCGCACCGTCATCCTTGCTGTTTTCTCCAGCAGCGCCACCGCCGCCGCCTCCTGCTGCCCCCGCTTGGGGTGTGAGTCAATCGGCACCCATGGGACGTATGGCCGCGTTGAATGATTCCGAAGACTATTCTGACGAAGATGATAATGATTCGTTTTCCAACTCCAAGACCAATGCCTCTCAGCTTCCTGATCAAGCTGACGAGTCGAGTAACGATGACGTACGCGAGAACAAATGCCGCCTCGTATTCCAAAAACTCGAGGCATCAGGAGCGACGGCACTCCTGCCGGATCAGGCCACAATAGTGTTGTACCTCACCACTCACCTGCCTGCAGCTCATCTGGTGCGTTTCAGTCGGGGTCGAAATGCTGTGACTCTTGAGATTATTGTGTGGATGGACCGGGGGGCGACGCTCCCATCTGCCACCCTCCCAGCCCTTGAAGGCTGGTCACATGTGCGTTGCGAGTGGGTATAGTGGTCACGCACTTGCGCCGTTATAAACGCGAGCAAACCAATTTACTTCCCCACGTTTTTACGACCGACTGCACGTTGGTCTCGGAGGAGTTTGGACGAGAGATGGGGGCAGTGCTCGGCGCCCTTGTACACCATAATTGAGTTGCATGATCTCGATTCAGTGTCTCGCTCGTGTCGCAGCAGCACGGTTCCAACTGGACTTTTTCTCCCCCTAATAATCACAATCACCTGTGGTAAACTCACACGCACACAAATCCCAACCCCTCCCTCGACATCTTTTGGAAGGAACACAATTCAATGATGATTCATTTGTGTCGAGGACAAAGCAGGCGTGGAGGGATATGCGAACGAGGGCAGCGGGGCATGAGAACGTTGCCGTGAGGCATCGTGCATGCGCGAGACTCCATTGAGCTGGTCTGCTGAAGGTTGAGGACAGGAGTGCTTGATTCTCCTTTCGCACACCGCCTGCCATGGGGGCATTGAGTGGATTGATCGCTGCCATTGCGGTCACCTTTGGCATTATTCTTCTAGGCTACATTCTGCGTCACGCCAAGGTGCGTCACTGCTCACTCTTAGCTTGTTATAGCGATCCTTGCTCTGGACTAAGAGCCAGGGGATCTTGAATGGCGGCCTGTACCACTAGTATTCATGCCATCTGCGCCCTCACGGCATGCAATATATCTGACTCACGTCTTCTTCTTCTTCTTCTTCTTCTTCTTCTTCTTCTTCTTTTTTTTTTTTTTGTGGACAGGTTTTAACACCGGATCATGCCGTGGGCATTGGAACGTTGGCGGGGCGCATTGCCCTACCCGCCCTGCTGTTTCTGTCAATGGCCACGCTGGACTTTGGAAATGTCAAGTGGCCCTTTCTCGCCGCCATTGCTCTGGGCAAGATCATTGTGGCCTTTTTCGTCTATGTTATGTCCCGGATCTTTGACAAGTCAACACGCGCCAGCAGTGCAGCCGCCAGCTTGCGCGCCATCTTCGCCACCCAGAGCAATGACTTTGCCCTCGGGTTGCCCGTGCTACAAGCCCTCTTTCCGCAAGAAATCGTGCAATATCTCTATCTCGTGGCTCCCATCTCCCTCATCATGATCAACCCGCTGTGCTTTGTGGGCATCGAGCTGGGTTTGGCCAAGGCTGGCTTGCGCCAGGAGTCGGGCGCCTCCAGCTGGGTGGCGTTCTTCAAGACACTCCGTAATCCTGTCGTGTTTTGCACGCTCTTGGGCATCATTTTCAATTTTATCGTCGGTGGCAACCCGCCCGATGCCATGCGCTCCTTCTTGCAAACGCTGGGCAACGCCTTCTCCGCAGGCGCCCTTCTCAATCTCGGTACGGCATGCCTGCTCTTCCAGTTTCTCGAGATCCCAACGCCTCCGTCCACCCTTGACACTTGAGTGGAGTGGAGTGACATGCACAACACGTGTGGGGCTTTTGGTCCTTTAGGTGCGGGCATGGCGGGCAAAATCAAGACGATCAAGGGCAAGGCTTTGGTGGGACCGCTCCTCCTCGTGGGCGCCAAGACTTTGCTCCTGCCCATCCTGAACGCAGTCCTCATTTCGGCCTTTGAAGTGTCCGACGAGGTGGTGGACGGTACTGCCTATAGCCTACAGCTCTTTGGCTTTCTTTTGGGCACCTTTCCCACAGCCCCCAGCGTGTTTTTGTATGCCAGCGAGTTCGGCGTGCTTATCAACGAAGCCACCACGGGGGTGATCCTCTGCACGGCCATCTCGGGCCCCCTTACCCTGGTTACGGCCCAGCTGGCCGAGTTGACGATTTCAGGCACAGCTGATTATTTGTCCTTGCTGCAAAACACCTCGGAAAGCATGGCCATCGTCTCCATGGTGGGTGCCATGTGGCTGCTCATCATCTACCTCTATTTGGGCCAGGTCGGGCCCCTCAACCGCCTCAACGTCGTACTCCTGGCCTGCTTGGCGCTGGTGTACTGCATCACCGTCCAAACATGCCGCGTAAACGTGCCGGCTGCCAACTCGATTGTGCGCTACATTGTGATTCAAGCGGCCATGATAGCCATTCGCCTTACTGTAATGATGAATGGTATCAGCCTTGCCGTCTTGCGCCGCCGCGGCAAGGATGCCTGCGCACGGTATGTTGGGTCACCCGATTCCTCACGGATCAGTGCCACTGGGCCAGCTGGCTCGCCGCACTCATTGCTATGCGTGGCCACACTTGCCAGGTCTCGTCTGTGGCTCACAGCTTTGGTTTGCATGCCTCCCCTCGTCCAGCATTCAGCGCCCGCTCCAGATCATCTCAGCGGTGGCGACGGCCCTTTTGACAGCTCTGGCTTATGCCCGGTTGCGGGATCCTACCATGCGGCTTCAAGAAGATACATGCTGGATTGTGTTGGACGGCAACACCTGGGCCGCTATTCTGGAGCTGTTGGTTTCTTGCATTGAGCTTTGTGCACTCCTGATAGCCTTTGCCTGGATGCAAAAGCCGCAAGAAGGGTTTTCTGAAGACCTGAACTACGTGTTGGGTGCCAAACCGTTCAGCAGTGAGCCACCCGTGGTCCTACAGAATGAGGGCTACGTCGGGGTCAGCAGCGACGGCGACGGCGACGGCGACGGCAACAGCAATCATCTGTCCCTCTCACCAACCGCGGGTGAGTATGTGGACACGGCGACCCTTGACACGCATTCACAGGAGAACAAAGAGGCGGGCCCACGTGGTAGTGGCACTCTCAGTGAGGACCTCGTGCTGGACTTTGACGATGACGAGGAGACAGATCACGACCGAGACGACCTGCAGCTGGATGCTCGTTATTTGGCACAGTCCCGGCACCTGATTTCATATCGCGATCAACTCTTCATGTTGGTGGAGTCACTCTGCGTGGCGCTGCATGTCGGAGTGCAGCTTTGGATGCTCAGCTCTGACTCGCGCGGCGGCACTTTTGCCCAAGTATGGTCCCTCTCCCGCGTGCAGGTCATGGTGCTGACGAGCACGGGGCTTTTTTCTCTACTGTTGCCACAATCGTCGACTCACGGGGCATGCGCGTGCTTTCCTTTGGGGCATGTTGTAGCTGGTTTTTACAGACATTTTTTTTGCGTCTTCCCAAGGCTTGCTCTTCTTTATCCTGTTTGGCACGAAGCGGCGGGTCATGTTGCCACTCCTTCGAGCCATACAAAAATGGCGTGATGTGCTACGGCGAAAGTTGAACAGCGATGCCAAGGAGGTGTCCATCATGGTTCTTCCTCGTTCGGACTTGGATCCAGCTATTTTGGCGGCACTGGAGCGCTTTGAAACAGTCCAACATGACTTTGAGCGGTCACACGTGCGCAACCGCCGGCACAAGCTGCGCACCTATCCCAAGGTGTGTCTCGCGGCTACACCAGCAATTTGATTGCAGCCTCGCCTCGCCCCACAGCATGAGTCTTGAATGGTGCGACAACACAACTCAATCAAGACTTTGCTTCGATGGCTCTCCGGCATGCAGGTGTTTTTGGGTTCTGACTTTATCACCTTTATCGTACGCAAGGGTCTCGCGGGCGAACGGGAAGAGGCCTTGGCACTGGGTCGGCAGCTCATGGTGGCAGGCTTGTTCCGCCACGTTCATAGCGATCATTGGCTCGAAGACGACCGCCTCTACTACCGCTTCTGCGAGGAGGCACCACGCCCCTAAGAAGACTTGAATAATTTCACGTTGCTTTGAACCGCACGAGTCGTGTCCGTCGATGAATGCGAGTCTTCCCATGGCGAGAGACTCACATGATGGTCACATCACATCAGGAAAACTGCGTCGAACGGCAGCGAAAAAGACGAGAGCGACACAGACACAGACACAGACACAGACACAGACACAGACAGATAGACACAGACACAGAGACACAGACACAGACACACAGACACAGACACAGACACAGACACAGACACAGACACAGACACAGACACAGACACAGACACAGACACAGACACAGACACAGACACAGACACAGACACAGACACAGACACAGACAGACACACAGACACACACACACACACACACACACACACACACACACACACACACACACACACACACACACACACACCACACCTTGTTCTTGCAAGAGCAGTCAGTAACAGTGACACAACTGGGTTCGGTCGTTATGGCATTGCGCATGTTCCAAAGTTCACCATTTGTGTGTTAAGCGAACCAACAGTGATCTCTTGTCGTGCTCAGGCTGGGCGATCATTGAGAGGTGCGCAGCCCATGCCCCGTGCGCCTTCTCTTGCTCTTTGGGGGGGGGGGGGGGGGGGAATTTGCCGGATGGTGGTGGGGGTTTCAAAAAACACCCGTCCAAGTGGACGGGGAAATTGGCACCCTGGAAACCTTGATGCTGTATAAT
>NW_001865045.1:512011-669844 GCF_000002865.3 Monosiga brevicollis MX1
TTTTTTTTGGGGGGGGGGGGGGGGGGGAGTTGGCGGGATGGTGGTGGGCGTTGCAGACAACACCAGTCCAAGTGGACGGTGAAGTTGGCACGCTGGAAGCCTTGATGCTGTATAGTTCACGTGTCAATGATGGGAAGCAAGAAGAAGGCAAAGGAAACAGCAAAAGAGGAGAAGGGATTCGCAGTGGCGGCGCCAAGGTCTGACGTGAGACACCCGCGCGGGTTGTTTTTCTGCCCTGCTAAAATCACCATAGGGTGGCGGTATTGGATGTGCACGTGATACAACACCACACCACCTCAGGACTAAGCCAAGCAGCGCCCTGGGGCGACTGTCTCCTTGTGGCCACGTTCGCCTCAAGCTCCTGGAGCCGTCTCGTGCCTGATCGTTCAGCTTTGCGGCGCTCGCAAAATGGAGTCACCCACGACCGCGCGGCATCGCCGCACCAAAAGTGAAACATCAATGGAGGCTAAAGCACAGCAAAACTCGGATGATGATGTCGATTTGCGCCAGGAGATTGAGCGCATGCGTCGTGCCTCGGGCATCGCCGACGTGCTTCCAGCCGAGCCTCTCCGCCGACGCAGCAAGAGCATCCCGGCCTATGAAATGCCCGCGCACGCCGTTCGAGACTCGCTTCTACACTCACGATCGGGCTTCACCAACTATCGTGGCATCTACAACCTCGCCATCATTATGCTGGTCAGTGGCTTGCTTCCTAGCCCAGCAAAATCTCGCGGCCGCGGCACAACTAACTCGGGTGTGCACGTGGCACTTTTCGCAACGACACGGGACATTGCCCATCACTCGTGGTTCATAGCTCGTGTCCGGCGCGCGCATCGCGTTTCAAAACTTGCAAAAGTTTGTAGTTTTGA
This sequence comes from Monosiga brevicollis MX1, assembly GCF_000002865.3. Classification (NCBI taxonomy): domain Eukaryota; class Choanoflagellata; order Craspedida; family Salpingoecidae; genus Monosiga; species Monosiga brevicollis. The sequence goes on from NW_001865045.1 coordinate 512,881, forward strand.
CTTGTTTATCCCTTCATCGCTCGTGGACCGATTGGCTGGCAACCCCTCACGTCCCGGACTGGTATGTCTGCACAGATATGGCCTGTTGATCTCGCCAACGCAAACCTTGCTGGTCTTGCACGACATGACCAACACAACCGTGCTGCTCCTCCTTGTGGCCATCCACATTGTGCCCTTTCTGATTGTCGCCCTAGAGAAGGTACTCACTTGTTCTGGTGAACGGCTCTGGTTTCTCATCGACTCTTTAGCCTAAAGAGCCTTCCAAGTCTGCTCATCCATGCTCATTGCCTTTCAAATCTTGTCGGGTGTGGCCGGCTCCATCCTTTTATCGCTCGCTAGGCCTTGTCCAAACACTACATCGGTCCCAAAGTGGGCCTGGCGTGAGTCAAGCTCGCGTTCTGTCCTGTTTCCTGACTGGTCTCTTGCTGGTCCATTTCCTTCGTCAGCGTTCTTGATCTCATGGACCTCGTCGCACTTCCTGCAACGCTGCATGTTTGTGGGAATTTGAATTTGACTGTTAGCTTTCACATGGCACTGGTGACTGGAGGCCTGATCGCGCCCGTCCTTGTTATTCTCTATGAGCACCCTCCGCCTGTGGCTTCTTTCATGGTTATGTTTCAGGCCTCGATTCTTTGGATGAAGCTGTTCTCCTACGTTGCCGTCAATCGGGTCAGTACCTTGTATCTTGTCTGATTAACGAAACAAAACACACGCATACGTATCTCAATGTGAGGTGGCCCTGGCTCGCGTCGGCTCCGCAGCACTATCGTCTCAAGAAGAAAGGCGATGAAAAGCCTGATAGCCGCCCGGATTTTGTCGTTTACCCCAACAACCTCACTGCTTCTGACATGGCCTATTTCATTGCGGCCCCAACCCTGTGTTACGAGCTCAACTTCCCGCTGTAGGTCATGTTACAGCGTCTTGCCCGACTTCACGTCACCTCGATCCGGTCTCAACCAGCGAGCGCTCTCGTATTTGCCGCGTAGGACGGAACGCATCCGCTGGCGGTTCCTCGCGCGCCGATTGTTTGAGATGCTGGTCATGTCTGCCATGATTCTAAGCATTGGGCAGCAGTGGATCGAGCCTACCGTACTGAATACATTCAAGGACACGACTCATCCTTCCCTCTTCTCTCTGATTGACCGAGCCCTCAAGTTGTCCCTGCCCAACAACCTCATGTGTATGTGAGACCGCGCCTTTCATGTTCGATCTGGCGATGCTGATGCTCATGACCGGACCGCCAACCGACAGGGCTTTGTCTGTTCTTCATGTATTTCCATTCCACGCTGAATGCAATGGGCGAGGTTTTGCGCTTTGGTGATCGCCAATTCTATCGTGACTGGTAGGACGGGCTAACCGCAGCGCACCCTCTTGCGGTGCCTAGGCTACAAGCTCATAACAAACGCCTGCTCGCGTATAGGTGGAACGCCACCTCCGTCACATACTTTTGGAAGAATTGGAACATCCCAGTGCACAAGTGGGCCGTGCGCCACGTCTATCGCCCACTCGTTGGACAGGGGTTCTCCAAGCTCCAGGTGGGTGGTCTCGAGTTCTCGGTGGACATGGCACGCGCGCATTCAGTCTGACTCATGTTTGCGCTTGCTATTCAGGCGCAATTGGCGGTTTTCTTTCTCTCTGCCGTTTTCCATGAGCTGCTCGTCAGCGTACCTCTGTGCATGTTCCGCATGTGGGCTTTTACTGCCATGGCCATGCAGGTGCCCCTGGCCCTCTTTGCCGATCGGTATGCCCCACCGCCTGTGCCCGACTGCCCAAGGTCACCATCGCTATGCGTTCATTGCAAACCCTCACATCTTGCACGATGCCCGGATCCATCTGGTGATACGAACAGGCATTTCAACGGCTCGCAGTATGGCAACGTTGTGGTTTGGGCATCGCTATTTTTCGGCCAGCCAGCCGCAGTCATGCTTTATGTGCAGGCTTACCTTGCCCAACAACAGCGCGAGCAATAATCGCTTGCTACCTTCATCTAGACCTGCATTCTCCATCAAGACGTGTGCTTTTGGTATTCACTTGCCACCACACTCCATCGGTCCTTTGCCTTGGCTAGAGAAACACCACCGCGCTTGATTCCAACTTTTGCCATTCATAAACTTGCGCAGTGCCACATGAGATGAATCGCACCAAGCCCGGTTCAGTTGCTATCCACCAGATGGAAAAACCGCCAACGTCTAGACTCTCGCAGTCCAGCGTGGTCACGCGTTGTCTTGAGTCTGCATGCCTGCCTGTGTGGATGCTTGTCAGCTGAGAGAAGAAGAAGAATTGAACAATGGCCCGAAAGGAATGGAACCAGCTCTGGCGGATGGAGAATTTGTTTCAAGGATAACACTTGAATTTCTTGAACGAACTGGCGACCTTGATATATTATTGTTAACATAATGATATCGTATCAGGGTCAAAAGGAACACGCAGCGATCAGACAGGGGCTCGATTAAAACGATGACGCGCACAATAGCTTTAGACAAGTGGAAAAGGTGTTTGCGAACCAAAAAGAGAAAGAAGGAAAGAAATTAAAGACAAAAAAAAAAAAAATCAAAGAAGAGAATCGTCGGAGCTGGTGGACAGAAGCTGCCGACGAGAGGTGGATGAATCCATCGAGCTGTGTGACTGGGCATCCTCGGGCACATCGTAGCCACTCAGCGCTCGTAGACGCGGTGATGTGGCAACCGGACCGGCATCAATGGCCCCGTAGCCTCGAATTGGGCTGGGCGAGGAACCTGAGGCGGCCACGGGTGCTGGGAGAACGCTGGCAGTCATGGGCAAGGCTCCCTCTGAACCCACCATTTGGATGGCACCAAGGGACGCGGGGGCTACGGGCGCCGGACTGGGAGCCGGATTTTCAATGTCAATAGCTTGGCCGCGTCGGCCAAAGGGATTCCACCTGCTGCGCGGGGTACGGGTGGAAGGGGTGCCAGCATCTGCCGCAGCCGCATTCTCCTGGCTATTTATGGCCTCGAGCACATCGATTTTACAGAGCGGGCAGGTGCGTCGCTCCGTGAGCCAGGGGTCACAACACTCCTTGTGATACTCGTGCTTACACGGGAGCGTGCGTACGACATCCCCTGTTTCGAACTCAGCAAGGCAGATGGCACACATGGGCTCCTCGTCCTCGTCACACGCCGCGGCAGCAGAGGCCACGACCGTGGTAGCTGTGGCTACGGAGAGAGCATCGTCGTCCTCCACGGCGGCGGCCGACGCAGGCATGCTTTGGTCCACACAACTCTCTCCTTCGTTCTGAGGCGATTGTTGGGTCACGTGCGTGTCATCTGACGCCTGAGTGGACTCCTTGCCCTGAAACTCGCGGGTGGGGATGCGGTCAAGAATGTTGGTGACCTCCCGGCGTGTCGTGTTCTGCTCCATACGTGTAAGCAGGGAGCGGCAGTAGTAGGTGCCCAAAACACAGCCACTCAAAACGAAGACCAAGACACTGGAGGGTGGCAGTACGGGTGAGCTGGGCAAAGGGGGCAGCAGCAAGCGCGAGTTGGAGAGACACGAAGGGAAATGAGAAGAACATGTCACTCACCCAAAGACGATGATGTGACCAAAGAGCCAATTGCTTAGATCGATGGACGTGTCATCGGGATCAACCTGACGCAGTGGCTCCACCCGCACCTTCAAGTCATTCGTCTGCGATGGATGATCATCATACGCCATCACGAACAAAGGCAACGTCAAAACGTAGGGGTTATTAAAAGAAGAAAAAAAAAACCGAAAGAGAAGAGTGGTCGCCCATGGGTTTGGCTTGAGCAGAGCAGGCGCACAGGCGCATACCGTGTCAGCCAGCTGCTTGATGGTGGTAGCCATGTCTTGCGTGATACTGATGGACACAATGTCGGTGGATGATTCGCCAGACATGACGGGCGGCGCATCCCTGCACGCGCGCGATCCATACAGACACAAGCAGACAAGTGTGTTTCAAAAAACAAATGAGCACGATGATGACGACACCACCAAGTCGGGGAGAAATGAGTGCGAGGCATTGGCAGAAGGAGAGCAGTCCTTACGCATCAAAATCGTTGGCAATGAGAATCCCGACAGCATTAGGCAGAGTCGCTAGCTGCGTGACCTTCTCGTCAAAAGAACATTGGCCTCGCAGTACCATGAGAATGAAAGACTCATTCGTAGGTGCCGGATATGGCTGGCAGCCGGGGGCCAAGGTCTGACCATCGTCCTCGGTCAAAACGTAAAAGGCGGCCTGCATACCACAGGAAAAAGTGGGGTGAGTGGCGAGATGAGATTTGACATCCAGGGACGAACGGCGGTTGCGAGGCGCATGGTGGGCAAAAGAACGAGGGCCCGTGGAGATGTTTGATGAAGGCGTACCTCGATAGACTTGATGTCACTAAAGAGGCTGTAGTAGGCCGTGTCGGATAGGACTTGGCGGTTGCCGTTGGGGAGCATGGCGGTGACGCCGGCCAACCAAACCTTGCTTGTTGCGGTTGCATAAGTAGCAAGGCTCAACAGCAAAAAGGCGGCGCCCGCCACACTTGCTCGCTGCAACATGATGCTTGAGAAGAGCACACCAAAGGAGAAACCGCCGTTTGAGGCTGGCCAGAGGTGTGTGGCCTTGGGGCCAGGGCTGCGATGGCACAAAAGGCAGCGTGGGGATTCGATCGATTAGACTGCCGGAGCTGGCTCATAGGGCAGAGTCTGTGAGACAAAAGAAAAAAAATGGCAGCCGACGGCTGTGATGGTACATCGGTGTGACGAGGGGTGGGGGAGAACGAACGAGCAAACAAGAGAAGCCACGCCCCCGTGATGGCGATCAAGCGCGGTCACGGGGTGCAGCGAAACGACGACTTTGTGACGATGACGTCGAGCGTGCGAGTGTGCGGGATGAGCTTACGTTCTTGTTCCAAAGTGGCGCGGCAGACTTCCCCCAAATGCACGGAAATCAAAATTGACCCCAGCAGGTATTCCCCCGAAACACACACACACACACACACACACACACACGCGCGCGTATGCCAACGACGGAGCACGAAGCGTCAGCGCAAAAGAGGACTATCGGATAGACAGAGGCAGCCAGCCGCCAGCAACCAGCAGCACACTTGTCAAGGAGAACCAACAAAATGGGCAACCGTCCTGTGCCGTCTTCTTTTGTTGTTTTGTTGGTTTGTTGGTTTGTTGAGTGAAGTCTGTCTCTCTTTCTCTCTTTCTGTCGCTCTCTGTCTCGATGACTCTCGATGACTCTCTCTCTCTTTCTGTTTATTTTCTCTTCCTCTCTTCTCCAACAATCTCTGTCTCTGTCTCTGTCTCTGTCTCTGTCTCTGTCTCTGTCTCTGTCTCTGTCTCTGTCTCTGTCTCTTGGGTTGAAGCACAATGTCATGATATGCATGTCATGTAAGATGGAGAGGGATGCTCTGCGATGGGGGGTGTTTGAAGGGTGTTGTCAAAGGGAACGACGTTGGGGCACGCAACATGATGAGCGGACGCCCTGACGACCAGCTCGTGATGGTGGGTGGTTGACAGTTAACGTCCATTCATCACAGCGGGTAGGGCTTGGCGGCGAGGACCCTCTAAAGTACACCATCACACACCTTCTTTGACGTGTCAAGCTGGTTGCTCAAATAAAGCAAAACAGCGGCTTTTGGCTGACCGGTGTTCTCATAGCCGTGTATTCCCATTCAAGGTCAACCTATGACAGCCAGCAGCAGCCGTCTCTTGACAGTGCGGAGTGCGAGCACCTCTCATCCTGACGGCTGCTATTCCACATTATTTGAAATTGACAACACGTTAACGAGGGTACATAAAGTATTTTACATCTTGAACCTGTTTTCTGACATTTATTATGTCTGACAAATATTTCATCCTTCTTCTTCTGGAACAACACACAGGGTTAGTTAGCCTGTGTGTGTGTGTGTGTGTGTGTGTGTGTGTGTGTGTGTGTGTGTGTGTGTGTGTGTGTGTGTGTGTGTGTGTGTGTGTGTGTGTGTGTGTGTGTGTGTGTGTGTGTGTGTGTGTGTGTGTGTGCTTTCTTATGGATGCTTGTCATTCGTTAAGGGTAGACACTGGTGCTTTTGAATTGCTGCTATTGTTGTTATTTTCAAAGTCATCGACTGGTAGCTGCTGGTGGTGGCAGTGGCAGTGGTGGTCGATAGCCGGGTTGCAGCCTGCTTGCTTGACTTGCCCCACGGACTGGGACGTTGCTCCTGGTTGGTCCATGCATTGGGTGCTGGGACGCGGGTTGTCCAAGAGAGTGCATCCCCGTGGTGCGTTGCGCGCCAGCCGCGGACGATTGATAACTCCGCTGGCGTGGGCCCATCATCATGGCAGCAAGGTTGGTCTGGGTTGAGGCATGCGCGCCGGGCTTCGACCTCTGCAAGCGGTCTGGCATCCTGTCCTTGCTTCACACTGGCTTGTACCGCTTCTAGCACGGAGCTTCCGGTGCTGGTCAAGCAGTACTTTCATCAAATGACGGATGGTACGTCGGCTGCTCGGTGCTTTCGAGCTGCCTCGTGTTTTATGCGCGCGCGCGCGCGTATGTGTGTGCATGCTGTCTTGGCCGCGACTGGACCCCTCACTGGCTGGGCATTGTAGGCTGCAATGATCCTACCAACACCCACACATGCTATTGCCCCCGTTCTGCCACCCCCACCATTGTACGTGTCCTGGCTCGACATGCATCTTGCCGCACGCTCCTCGGCGCCCCCCTTGCCCTGACCTGTTTGCTGATGCTACAACCCTCATTGCCCTTGTCCAGCCCCCAAGCCCAAATGAACGCTTCACTCTGGCTGTAGAATTGGCGTGCGTGACGTTGTCAATTTGACGTCTGCTCCTTGTTTCTACTGCGCGCCGCTTCGCGCCTCGCCTCAATGCCGGTGTTCATGGCTCGCCTGCAGACAAGCTGGCACTCAAGCTCTGTGTCAGCCCCCCAGTGCAAGTGCCAATCCCCCCGCCCCTGCCGTGGACCCCCTGGACTTGCCCGGTACACCATCAGACTCGTGCTGCTCTGTCTTGTTTTATTTATTGACATGTTCAACTCGTTGTCGTCCTCGTCCTTGCCCTCACCTGCCCCCCCTCGTCGGTGCCCTCGCCTGCGTCACTTTCAGCCGACGACGCGAGCACGGAGCAGATTGAAGCTTACAAAAACGCCTTGATGCAACTGGCTCAGAAACCAGGTATACTCCTGCTTTCATCTTTGTTGGCCACGGCCAACTCGTAGCAATGCATTGGCCATGGTCCCGTGGTATGACTTGACCGGGATGCTTGCAGAGAGTTTTGTGCAAGCTTTTCGCGACACCAATGCGGCCACCTGCTCCTGGGACAAGGTTCTTCGCTATGGGCAGCGTCTTCAACAGAGCACCGTGGCCGAGCTGCAAAACGCTGTTGGCGTCATGGCTCGGCAACTGCTGCAGGTAAGCTCCGGCTTGTTCTGCTCGCTCGAGGCCTTCCCATTTTGCTGTCTCTGCTCCCATTTTGCTGTCTCTGCCGGTCCCTCTCTTGCTCAAACCCCACCAGTGGCTGATCGATGCGAATGCTCTGCGCCTGGCGTCCTCACACGTGTAGCCTGGTAAAACGGGCGCCCTACCACAACGAGACGTTTTTGACCTGATTGCCATTGTACGCCAGCCACATGCCATTGCTCGCGGGCCTGCCCACCCCTGCGTCTCCCATGCCAGCTCACGAGCATGTATGAACCACAGCTCATGTTCACGCCGGCGTACGAAGACCCGGACACGGACGAATGCATCGTTCCCACCTTGGGGGGTCTTCTGCCTGAATCCGTGGTCGAGGCTCGTGCGCTACATCGCCATTTGGCTCGGCTTCCCGATGATGTGCTTCTGGAACGGGTCCGGGCAACACACCAGTTTATTACCGTGCAAGTGCTTGTCGGCAGTGCGGCCAACGACGAGCATGAGCCACCCGAATACATTGTAACCAAAGACATGGCGGCCATCAAAGCCATTCGCCTCTTGGGAGCGCTGCGCGAAGCCGCCATGATTCCCCGGGCCGAGGTTGAGCCTTCGGCCTTGGACACGAGCGACGATCCAGCAGTTGACGTGCAGGTCCCGACCAGTCCCACGCAGCGTGAGGCGTCGGGGTTGCAAGCCACGAGCGCAAGTGCCACAACTGGGGGTGCCGCAGCATCGCCGCCTTCTTCTTCATGCCGCCTTCCGGCCTCGGAGTTTCTCAACGAGGCCGTGACAACCACTTCACTCGATCCGCTGATTGAATTTGTGACCTGGCAAAACCTCAATTCGCCGTACGTGAGACCATGATGCCTTTGTATCCCCAGCGCACTTCCTTTTGGCGGCGCTTGAATGGTTTGGCCCCTCGCTGGCCGCACCCGCTTGTAGACTCAAGGCACAATACTCGCTTGCAAAAATGGCGCCTTGGATTCTCGAACTCGCTTACAAGGTTTGGCTCGGGCTCATCGGCTCCCTCAAAGGTGCGGCTGGCTCCATAAGTGCACTCATCTCGGCCCTGTGCCCATAGTCGGAGCTTTTTCGTGTCGAGAACAAGGTCGCCCACGTGCTGGAGCAGCAGCAACTGAATCCGCTGCAGATGATGCTCAATGGCCGTGACAGTCGCTACCTGAAAATCTCGGTGCGGCGCGCATTTCTGGTGCGCGACGCGATCACAAGTCTGTCTTCAGTCGCCTTGACAGACCCAGATCGGCTGCGCCGCCAGCTTCGAGTGGAATTTGTTGGCGAGGAGGTTCGTGCTGCGCCCGTCTGCGACTCCATTTTCTGCTGCTGCGACTGCCATCCCGTGTCGACCGGAGCACGAGGCAGCGCCAAGCTAGTCCTGCACAATGCCAACTCATCACCGACTGTGACACAGGGCATTGATGAAGGTGGCGTGCAAAAGGAGTTTTTCCAGCTTCTCTTGGCGGGGCTCTTCGACCCCAACTATGGCATGTTTGTGCACAATGAAAAGACAAACCTTTATTGGTTCAATGGCCACACGCTCGAAGCACCAGAAGAATTTAGTCTCCTTGGGCTGCTTCTCGGCGTCGCCCTCTACAACAATGTGATTCTAGACTTACACTTTCCCGACGCCGTCTACAAGAAGGTTTGTGCCCGTGTACGCAATGACTCCAGCGACACGGCATCAAGAGGGAGAGCCACCATCGCAGAAATATAGATAGCACACCTCATAAGCCGTGTGTCATGTTGTTATGTTTGGTACAGCTCCGAGAGCAAAGCGTAGATTTGGAAGATTTGCGCGAGGTAAATCTTTTGGCTCTTCCATGCGGGCTGACCGTCTTTTGTTGGCTTTGTATCTTCGGGGGAGGGCAAGGGAGCGGGCGGTTGGTGGTTGGTGGTTTGGGGTGGTTGGCTGGTAGCTTCAGCTGAACTCAATGCTTGCTGTTTGCTTTTTGCGCGTCTGACCCCGCGGTGTGCGGGGATGGGGCATCGGTGCAGGTGGATCCAGAGCTGGCCGATGGTTTCCGCGCGTTGCTGGAATATGACGGCGAGGACATTTACGATGTATTTCCCTACGAGTTTGTTGTCGAATTTGAGGGTATGTTGGCGGTTTTGTTCGGGAGAGCGCCATTTTGGTTCAGCTGGACGATTGATGTTCTCATCAGGGCTTGCTCTGCTGGGCGGCTGCCTTGGTTCCAGTGTTTGGGGAGAAGCAGCATCACGAGCTGTGCCCGGGAGGGGCCAAGCGGTCGTTGTCGCAAGCCAATAAGCATGAGTTTGTGCGCTTGTACACGGACTGGGTTCTTAACGTGAGCGTTGAGCATCAATTTGCTGCGTTCAAGTACGTGAGCGCGGGTGACGGCGTGTGGGGGAGCTTGTGTTGTCCCTGCAAACGATTGCGGAATTCTGTGTTCGTCTTGGCCTTACAACCCAGGTGTGTCTGCAGGGAGGGCTTTATGACCGTCATGGCTCAGTCGGCGACCTTGCGCATGATTGATGTGTCGGAGATGCGGGCATTGATCTGTGGCCTGGAGGACTTGGATCTCAATCAGCTGCGCGAGGTGGCGCGGTATGAGGGCGGTTACAATGCCAACAGCCCAGTTATCAAGTGGTTTTGGGAAGTGGCCTTGAACTTCAGCGGTCGGTCCCACCTTTGCAATTGCTTTTGTTCCCGTGACTCGGTCTGAGAATGCTGGACGGGGGCCGCGATATCTCATGGTATTCTTCCTTTGCTCTTGGTTGGTGGCACATCATTTCTCATCCCGACAGATAATGAAAAGCGGGCCTTCCTGCAGTTTACTACAGGTGCGTGATTCGGGCAGGTCGCACATTGACTCGATGGCGGTGAGGCAGGTTTCGGACATCAAAGCGCCAGCGACTGCTTACACATAGCGCCCAACTTCTTGACGGCCGGGTGGCAATAGGAACGCGGCGTGCGCCGGTTGGCGGCCTGCGTACGATGAAGTTTATCATTGCCAAGCAGGTGAGGATTTCGTTCTTGTGGGGCTCATTCATGTCTGAATCCTCAGTCGCTGCACTAACAAAGAGAGGCAGAATGGAGGCCCGATTTCAAGGGCTTGCTCATGCTGGCACGTTTACTCCCATAGGGCGCGGACTCGGAGCGCCTGCCCACCTCCCATACCTGTTTCAACGCTCTCATGATCCCAGAGGTAAGCGGCGTTTTGTTTTGTTTGTTTAGTTTTTCCGAAGCAAGCAACGAGGGGCCCAATGCTTGTTTGCGCAGAACCTCGCCTGGGTCGTTGTCGTTGTCGCTGACTACCGGGCGCTTGCTGCGCATTGTGCATGTCATGGATTGTGGTGTATCGCGAACAGTACTCTAGCAAGGAGAAGTTGGAGCAGCTACTGAAGAAGGCCATTCAGTATTCAGAAGGGTTTGGCATGCTCTAGTTTGGTGTATTTTAGTTGCCAACGTGTGTGTAAGCACGGGATTCAGTCCCGGGTGGTTGGTTGATCATGCCATCGTAGCGCGCTCGGCACACACACTGGAGCCAATTGACAGTGTAGGTTTTTCTTTTCTTTCCTTATTCTTATCCTTATTGATGATGGTCATGGCAAGATGGGACGTCCTGGTTTCGACAAATGGCAACGCCCTGTTTTGATGGAAAAAAGAAGGCACGGAGCAGTTGGTCTGGTCAGGCCAATGCAAGAACTCAAAGAAATAACCAATCATCGGTGGAACTTGCGCGACGAGGGCGGCATGGAAGACAGCAGTCGCAAGATTTGGAATGGCGACTTCATAATGACTTGCTCTAGCCCAACCATACCTCCCCCCATGTGCCCCGATGCCCTTTCCGTGGGGCACGGACACAGCAAGAGTTGCGCATGCCCCCCCTCGTACCCCGACCAGCTTGCCCATGCACCAAAAGGCTCATATGGACGTAACGGTCTCCTTCTTCTTCTGTTTCAACAGAAGCTTTTTTATCTGACATTTGACTGATTCAGCCAGGGGGGTCATTATGTATATATCGTCCAAAAGGCTCAGGAACACTCTCGACCCTCTCTCGTCACATGCGCAACTCTGACCCGTAATGACGTTGACGCGAGGATACATGTGCTGCTTTATTTGACCAACTCGACTCTTTGTGTGTGTGTGTGTGTGTGTGTGTGTGGGTGCATGGTCAATCTTACAAACAAAAGAAAACAAAAAGGAAAGGGAGAGAGAGAGAGTGTGTGTGTTCAGTGGAGGGCTCGCGCGGGAAAGTCCCGAAACGAAACACCACAAAAGGCGGCGGTCGGGGTGAGATGGCGCGGTGCAAATGGCGGCGCCTCGAGGTGTGGGTGAAGGTCAAATTTGCTGTCAAGATGCAACTGGATGGCAGTTGGGAGCCATGATAAGCGACGTTGCCAAACGCCGTGTCGAATGGCAGTCGTTTTAAGACCCTTTTCTCCACCCACCTCCTCCCTTTCGCAGTCCACACACACACACACACACACACACACAAGAGAGAGAGAGCGGCGTCAATTTTCTTTTTGCACTCCAAGAGGCAACAACTCCTCTCCCTCTCCCTCTGTCTCTCTCTCTCTTCTGCCTCTGCCTCTCTCGTGCGCTGCATCGCGCCGCTGCTCTTCGTTCCCCCTTTTGGCAGGTATGGTCTACAACTCTGGCCTTGTTCTGCTCTTAACTGTCCTTCATTTGCAACGCAAGAACCAGCCGCACAGAAACTCAACGCGTGGGCGATCAAACTTGAAAAGGCGCCATCAACGCTCTCAATGCGAAACACGCGCGCGCATCCCCCTCACCCCCCCTCCCTCTCACACACAGAAGCGCAAGCCTCCACACCTCCGCCTCCACCACCTCTTCTCAAACCCCTCCTCCTTCCCTCCTTCCCTCCTTCCCTCCTTCCCCTCTCAGCAAAACACGCAATTTTCCGTTTGGCAGCGTTGTCGTCACCTCATCGCTTCCTACCCTCACAACACTCGCTCTTCCTTGTGCCATCGACACGTTCTGGTTCTGTGTGATGCTCATGATACATGGACCCCTGTGTTCCTTGCTGTTTTCCCAACGCTTCCCTTAACCACTTTGCAGGCCTCCGCCCGTAACTGGTTTCACGAGTCCAGACTGTGGCCGTTCGTTGCCGCTGCGCCCCTCCCACGCGCTCAAGCGACGTATCTGTCCCAACACATCTTCCCTTGTGGGCATTCGACGTGGTCAATCCGACCCGGTCCTTGTCATTTTCCATCTGCACTTGGTGCACTTGTGACGCCACCAGACCCCGCCACAATGCCGTTGGCCAACCCCGTCGGCTTTCTCTTTGATGCTGCCAGCACTCAAAACGACGACGTGCTTGAAGGCGAAGATCCTGCACTTATTCAAGCCAGCGCGGTAAGCCCTCCTCTCTCACAGCCGTCTCGAAACCTCCCTGGTCGAACCCCTTCTCACTCTTGTTGCACTCACTCTGTTGCGCGACCCCTCTTCAGCCTCCCGAAAAGATGGAGCCGCCTCATGGCGCCGAAGGCCAGGAAGGCACTGAAGTCGAGATTCGTAACGTCAACATGACTGAATCAAACGACCATGTCGACCAAGGAAACTTTGATCTCCTCAAAGTTCTCGGCCAGGGCTCCTTTGGCCGTGTCTTTCTCGTGCGCAAGCGTGATGGTCATGATGCCGGAACCATGTATGCCATGAAGGTCCTCAAAAAAGCCTCACTCAAAGTCCGCGATCGTTTCCGCACCAAGGCCGAGCGTGACCTTCTCGCCGCCATCCACCATCCCTTTATCGTACACCTCCATTACGGTCGGTTTTACCTCGTGCCACTCCCTTCTCGCTCTTCGGGCGCTGGAAACCTTCTGTTGGCTCAAAGGCTCCTGATTTTTTTTTTATGGCTTTGGTTTTGCGCAGCTTTTCAAACAGAGGGCAAGGTCTACCTCATTCTCGACTTTTTGCGCGGCGGTGACCTGTTCAACCGCCTCTCCAATGAAGTTATGTTTACGGAGAAGGATGTGCAATTTTACCTGGCAGAGCTGGCGCTCGCCCTCGAGCACCTCCACAACCTTGGCATCATCTATCGTGACCTCAAGCCCGAGAACATTCTTCTCGACGCCGGTGGCCATATTGCCCTCACCGACTTTGGTCTCTGCAAGGAGTACACGGAAGAAGGTGGCAAAACATACAGCTTTTGCGGCACGCAACAGTACATGGCCCCCGAGGTCATCAATCGCAAGGGCCACGATACCAGTGCCGACTGGTGGTCATTTGGTACGTGCATTTCTGCCCCTGATTGATGACGCGCAGACCATCTTGCTCAATGCGCCGCCGGGCCCTCCTCCTCACTCTTGTGCTGCCTTGACTAGGTGTGCTGATGTACGAAATGTTGACGGGCGATTTGCCTTTTGACTCGGATAACCGCAAGACCCTGATGCAGATGATTCTCAAGTATGCTTTGCCTTTTTGCTGGCGCTTTTTTTTTCCCCGTGCTACGCCTCCCGACTCCTTCCCAGCTCTCGCCATCCTGCCCAAAACACTCACATGCTGCCCCTTGCACATGGTCAGGGCACGTCTGTCAATGCCCCAGCACTTGTCACCCGAAGCCCAGTCACTGCTGCGCAAGCTCTTCAAGCGCGTACCATCAGCCCGTCTTGGTGAGTGGGTTGCTTTGTGCGTCGTCGTTTGCCGGGAGCACAAGATCAGGTCTATTCAGTGCTAGCTTGAGGTCATCGGGTTTGCGTGCTCTCATGTTGCCGTTCCTGACACGTAGGCTACAACGGAGCGGATGAAATCAAGCAGCACCCGTTCTTCGCCACCATCGACTTTGACGTGCGTTTTACCTGCTTGCCGACCCGTTGAATGCCATCCCGGTGTTCTCGTCACCTGCCTCAATGTGTTGCATGCCAATGCCTGCGGATGTGACATGACGATAGAAATTGTTCCGCAAGGAGCTCGAGCCTCCCTTTAAGCCCAATCTTACTGGCCAGGAGGACCTCCACTACTTTGATCGCGATTTTCTGAAGATGGCGGCAGTCGACTCGCCCGTGCCTCCACCTAGCGCCAATCACGTGGAAATGTTCCGTGGCTTTAGCTACATTTCCCCCTCGGTCATTGAAGACGTACCACGCAGTCGCCCCATCCGCCCCCTCCGCGCCGACCTGCATCCCAAGATTCGCCAAGGCCCGCCTACCATTGAGTACGAGGTGCTCGAAGAAGTGCTGGGTGCCGGCACGTTCTCCGTCTGCAAGCGCGCCATTCACAAGCAGACTCGCGTCGAGTATGCCGTCAAAATCATTGACAAGACCAAGCGCAACCCCGAGGAGGAGATTGACATTTTGTTCCGCTATGGCGGTCATCCCAACATCATGACGTTGCACGAGGTCTTTGATGACGGCGACAAGGCGTACCTCATCACCGAAATGTTGCGCGGCGGCGAGCTGCTTGACCGCATTCTCGAGCAAGGCTGTTTGCAAGAAAAGGAGGCAGCCGAGATTATGCGCAAGCTGGGCGAGGTGGTCGAGTACCTGCACAGCCAGGGAATTGTTCACCGCGACCTCAAGGTACGATCTTTGTTTCATTTGTGCAGCTTTTGTCCAGGTGTCTTGGGCTCCATTCAGCTCACTTCTGCATCAACCATCCTTTGCTCCCTTTGCTATCATGGTCACTTGCAATTTTTAGCCATCCAACATTCTGTATGCCAGCCCAGACCGCCACGTGGACAGTATTCGCATTGCCGACTTTGGCTTTGCCAAGCAGCTGACGGCAGAAAACGGCATGCTCATGACCCCCTGCTACACGGCCAACTTTGTGGCACCAGAGGTGCTGAAGCGTCAGGGCTATGACAAGGCTTGCGACATTTGGTCCCTGGGTGTTCTTTTGCATACTTGCCTCGTTGGTTATCCGCCCTTTGCCACTGCGCCCAGTGACACATCAGACAAGATTTTGGCCCGCATCACCGGCGTAAGTTTTCCTGGCGCTCGTCTCGCTGCAGTCCATGTGCCGCGCTCGCCTTTGTGGTTGCTTCCGTTGTCCCGCTGTGCTTGCTCACCACGGCTTGACATGTGCTTTTACGTTGGCGGCACTGGCTTCTCATCAATCTTAGGGCTCGATTGACTTTGAGCAAAAGGGCTGGAACCACATTAGCAACGAGGCCAAGCAGCTGATTTTGAGCATGCTGCAGGCCGACCCCGCGCAGCGCATCACAGCCTCGCAGTTGCTGCGACACACGTGGCTGCACATGCCCCACGGCTCGACTGGCATTGCTCCCCGTCGGGGCTCCCCCTCGACCATCAACCAGGTTAAGCACGCCGTTGAGGCCGCCTTTTCTGCCATGAACCCGAACCCCGAGGTGCCCTCGCTCGGTAACATCAAGGAGTCAACGCTGGCCCGTCGTCGCGGCACGGCTCCCAACCTGCCCAAGCTCAGCGAGTAATCTGGCACCCGTCTGTGGCTTGCTGGAACGCCGTGTCACCGACGACCCGGTGGTGTCGTCACCCCTCTCCACTGAGAGCTTTTCCTGGACTTTCCTGTTCACCCCGACCCTGGTCGGAACCAGGAGCGAGGTTGTGAGGGTCTTCACGGTCCTCCGCTCCTCGCAAACTCCACCCAGGTGCTGCTTCCCCCCATACATAAAGTTTGACGACTCGTTTTTTGTCCTTTGTCGTTTCCATGTCACATCCCATGATTGTCAGGAGGAAAGAAGCAAGTGGCTTGCAGCCATATTTCTGTACTCGAAGCTTTGTACTCTAAACAG
Organism: Monosiga brevicollis MX1; assembly: GCF_000002865.3. Taxonomy (NCBI): domain Eukaryota; class Choanoflagellata; order Craspedida; family Salpingoecidae; genus Monosiga; species Monosiga brevicollis. The sequence goes on from NW_001865045.1 coordinate 528,971, forward strand.
CAGAGGCTTTTAGAGCTGGACCTTTCCCTCTCCCTCACAAATGAACCTTTGTGAAGGGGCCAAGGGTTGGGCCTTGGGCGCCGTGCGACCCCGTGGTTCTCTGCTTGTCCACTCTGTGTGCCTGTTTTTCCGACTAAACCTTGTGTTTGGACACTTAATTGATGCGCACTTATCCCCTATTCTTTTCTCTCTCTCTTCAGTTCAAGCACAGACACAGACACACACGCTGAGCACCTTTCTTTGTCAAAAAAAAAAAAAAAATTGAAGGCAGTCACTTTCGTTTTTGTCAGCAAACACGTTGTCACTCGCCTCAACTGTAGCTCCTGCTCCGCCTGGTGCTCAGTGCTCAGTGCTCAGCGGCGGTGCAGAGCAAGCTGTGACAGCATGGCGCGCCCGTTGCCCAGGATGCCTGGCTTGCCAGAGCTGCTGCGTATTTTTAATGTCCGAGCCAAGAAAAAGCTCAGTCAAAACTTTATTCTCCATCAACCGTGTGCTGGTATGTGCTACCTGTGATGGTTGGAGTTGCGGCGCCGCGTTAGGCGCGCTGTGCGGGAGTCCTCGATGGGCGCTGCTGTTAACTCGGGGGTATGGCACGGCTTTCGTTGGATGGTAGACAAATTTGTGCGCGCAGCCGGTGACCTGCGCGACCGCGTTGTTGTGGAGATTGGTGGTGGCCCCGGCAGTCTCACCCGTGCCATCCTCGAGGTCAGCACTGTTGCCTCGTCACGCCTTTCTCGCCTCGGCGTGCGGCATGTCTTTGATCCTCACGCTACCTTTTGATTGGCACGGGCGCCTTCCGGTTTGCGACTACGTGCGGTGGAGCCAGCGTGATCCTCGCAAGGTTATTGTCGTCGAGAAGGATCGCCGATTCGCTCCCTTCCTTGACGTATGTCATCCTCGCATGTCCAGGCAGCAGACTCGTTCCACGCGTCGGCCAGTCAATACGCGCCAACAATTTGAAAAAAAGCCATGCCTGGTCGACTCCTTCTGCCTCATTTCACCCTTCTTCTCACCTCTTGTCGCATCCTTCATCCCTCTGGTGCTCGCGCGCCTACACGCCAGATGTTGACCGAAGCACGGCCCGAGCAGTGCCAAGTTGTGTATGGAGATGCCCTGAAACTTGACTATGCAGAGCTGATGGCAGAGGCAACTTCACTCGCTCCGTTGGCCGAGCCCACAGCCTCCACGCTCGGCATGCCGCCAATCCATGTGGTGGCTAACCTGCCCTTTAACGTGTCCACGCCCCTGCTGGTCATGTTGGTACGTCAGGCTGCGCGACGGGAGGGGCTGGCGGCTTATGGACCTTTGGCCATGACCCTCATCTTCCAGCGCGAGTATGGTGAGCGCCTCTTCGCGCCTCCCAACTCGCTGCACCGAGCCAAAATCTCAGCCTTTGTCCAGCAGTACTGCAATGTGTCACCGGGCTACCTTCTACCGCGCAATGTCTTTGTTCCTGAACCTCGGGTTGATACCATGGTGGTGCATCTCGAGTCCAAGCCTGAGCCGCCAGCCGTCGATCCTGCTGTGTTTGAGGACGTGCTGCGCCACCTCTTTACGACGCCACGACGCCTCTTGCGCAACGGCATGCAGCCTTTGCTTGGGGTGGCCACCTGTGCCGAGGCCGATGACGTGATGGCGGCTCACTTGCCATGGTTTGATCGTGACAATTGCCGTCCCAAAAGCGTGCACAACGACCAGCTCACCGACTTGGCCCTACTTGTTCAGCAAATGCGCCCGGTTCCCCCACCACAGTAGCTCAGAGCAGCACCCGTCCAATCCGATTTGCTTGTTTTGTTTTTTTTTTCGAAATGTAATCGGCCTCTCCAATTCAATAAGTGCAACCCATAAATTCCTTTGAGCCACACCGACCACCGGCCGCGATCCCCAGTCATAGCCACAGACAACAGACAGCAGACAACAGCTGGATTGGAACAAGCGAAGGATGGAGAGACAACCCCCCCCCCCCACTTCAAACAATTTGGCCACCGTTCATCATCATGAGTCGTTTTTTTTTCGTTTTTTTTCTGACTTTCTATGTGTGTGTGTGTGTGTGTGTGTGTGTGTGTGTGTGTGTGTGTGTGTGTGTGTGTGTGTTACGTTCTTATTGCTGTCTTCTTATGTGATCATCATTTTGACGGCAGCTGTGTGTGGCTGGATGAGCGACAGCTGTGCGCGCAGAAGGATTCCGACCACTTGGGTGCGTGTCTGGTGTTTGCTCCAGTGCTTGGCCTTTTGGCGTGCCTGCCGGCCTGATGGGAAAGTGGTAGGGGGTTGTCCTTATCCCGGGGGAACAGGGCAACAGGCGTGCTGGGTGCACCGGCGAGCCTTTGCACACACTGGCGCGCTGCTGCTGCTCCCCTACCTCACACCATCCGACCAGGCCCGTTGGGCACCCGATTCAAGGCAGAGCCCGCTTCCGTCATACTGACCATCATCCTGCATTGCATTGTTCTTTTCCTGCTCTGCCCGACCCCATCATTTTGACTCGATTTGCAGCACGCACGTACGCTTCAATGCCGAACATAGTTCCTCGCCAACACCCACCATGACCCTCTTGCTGCTGCGCTCTGCCTTTCGCAACCAGCTGCCGACGGGCACCTGGCTGCGTGAAGCTCGTGGGTGGTACCGTCATAGCGGCCCTGGCCTTCCCGCACCCAAGGGCCTCGGAACGGCCTCGCGTCCTCAACCTCTCCGTCGTTGGGCCAGCACTGACGCGAAAGCTCCCAAACCCACAACTGCAGCGGCCGAGACAAAGTCCCCGAGCCCATTGCGCTCTGCCAACGTACGTGGTGGTTTGGCGGTCTTGGGGTGGGGGAAGAACAGGGTATGCCACCACATCCCATTGATATCGCTCCCGCTCTCACTGGCTCATCTTCTCCCTTGCGGCCCACGGCTTGCGTCTTGGGCCTCTACACGTTGCACGTGCACCTGCAACACAGCCTGTGGCCGAGAGCACCACCTCCAATCGGGACATGCTCGTTGGGCTGCTCAAACTCATTTGGCCCGCCGGTCGCACGGATCTCAAACTCCGCGTTTTAGCTGCCCTTGGTCTCTTGGTCGGCTCCAAGGTATGCTTGCGTCTCTCAACTCACTGGCCAGCATGGTCCATGCTACATCCTCGTGCATCGTTGGCGGGTTCGTGACTGACCATGACCACTCCGCCCAGGTTCTGAATGTGCAAGTTCCCTTCTTCTTCAAATATGCCGTGGACATCCTCAATGACCCTGTCGCCACCATGGCCTCTTTGCCTGTGGGGTTTGCCCTCCTCACCTCGGCCGGAGCCATGCTGATCGGCTGTGCGTGAATAAATGCCAACATGGCGGGCTCGCTCGCTGCTGCTGTTCTCCTGACAATCTTTATCTTTGGGTGGCTCATATCCACCACACACCCCTCGGCTCTCGCAGACGGTATTGCGCGCACGGGTGCCTCAATGTTCAACGAGTTACGCAGTGCCGTTTTCGCCAAGGTCGAGGAAGCTCGTCCCCGTCACAGCGCAGTCTGTACGCAGGGCCTTCTGCTGCGGGTGGTAGCACTCACTTGCTTTGTCTTAGGTATCTCAAGCTGGCATTCGCCACATTGCCAAGAGAACCTTTCTTCAACTGCATGGCTTGGATCTCAATTATCATCTCTCCCGCCAAACCGGTGCCTTATCGCGCGCCATTGATCGAGGTTCACGGTGCGTCACACTCACGACAGGGGTTCTCCTGTGCCCTGCCTGCTTCAAGTTCCTGCTGAGCCAGCCCAGCTGGCGACTATCCTGCGGTGCCGCTCTGCACCACTCCTCACCTACACGCGCACGTTGGGCAACCCATCCTTTGTCGTCGCCACCGCCGTGGTCACTCGCACCTGGCTGGGCAGGGGCATTAATTTTATCCTCAATTCGCTCGTCTTCAACGTGCTCCCCATTATTCTGGAGGTCTCCATGGTGGCTGGACTGCTCGCCTACAACTGTGGCCCCGCCTTTGCGGCCGTGACAGTGGCCAGCATTGGTGCCTACACCGCTTTCACCGTGGGCGTTACCCAGTGGCGCACGCGCTTTCGTAAGGAAATGAACCAAGCCGAGAACGAGGGGGGCGCCAAAGCCATTGACTCGCTCCTTAACTTTGAAACCGTCAAGGTGAGGTTCTCGACGTCCTATCCCGCTAGTTCAGCAAGAGCGCGTCTTGTTGACAATGGTGCCAACTGTTCTGTTTGACCCTCTTTCAAAGTACTTTGGAAACGAAACCCATGAAGCCGAACGTTACGACAAGGCGCTCAAGAAATACGAGCATGCCTCTCTCAAAACAGCCACGAGGTAGGCTTCTTTATCAACGAGTTGGCACTCGAATTCGTTCTGCGCTTTGCCACTCATGACACCTCCTCTGCACAAACGTCCGAATCGTATACTTGCATCGGGCTGTGCCGCTTGGGCGGATGGGGCTCTGCCACAGTTTGGCGCTGCTCAACTTTGGCCAAAATGCAGTGCTCAGCATGGGGCTCACAGCTGTCATGCTCATGTCAGCTCACCAAATCCAAACAGGTGTGCCCTGCCCATGCCGGCGCCCGCGAGCGTCGTTTGCTGCCCTCGCATGGCGTCATGCTCATGCTTCCTTTTAAACACATGGTTTTACAGGAGCGGTCAGCGTGGGTGATCTCGTCATGGTCAACGGCCTCTTGTTCCAGCTGGCCATGCCTCTCAACTTCTTGGGCACCGTGTATCGTGAGGTGAAGCAATCCCTGATTGACCTCAACACTCTTTTTGACATCTTGGCCCTCAAACCCAAAATATCGGTGCGCTGCCTGAACCTTGTTCCCCCGTTGTGTTTCAGCATCAGAGGGCCGGCAACACAACCGAAGCGTAGTCATCAGACCTCGTTGGCCCTCACCTGAACGGGTGGTATTGCGCACTGCAGAACTCGCCCAAGGCCAAGCCGTTGATGTTACCCGATTACATTTTGAAGAAGGCACCCGCTATCCATGTGTCAGGCGAAGCTCCTGCTGTTGAGTTTGAAAACGTGGCCTTTGGTTACGACCAGCGGTCACCCATCTTCAAGGATGTGTCACTACGCATTCCTTTTGGCCACAAGGCAGCGCTAGTGGGCCCCAGCGGATCAGGGTATGGACTGCGCCAAGAGATGTCGTTCTTTTGAGATCTATTCATGGGCGTTGGCGATATACTGCGTGGGTGGACTGTGGCTCATCGCCCTCCGCCTTTGTTTTTAAATTGTTTTTCTTATTTACCTTGCCTTGCTCGTGCACAGGAAGAGCACAGTGTTGCGTTTGATGTATCGGTTCTACGAGCCCACCGACGGTGTCATCCGCATCAACGGCCAGGTGCGTCTGCCCTCCTTACCGCTCAATGTTGGAGCGAGCCAGAGCACACATTCTCAGTCCTCCTCCTCCTCGCACCCGTGCCTTAGGATGTGCGCGATGTTACTCTGGAGAGTTTGCGAAAAGCCATCGGTGTGGTCCCCCAAGTGAGGACGCCTCGATTGTATTCCGACCTGTGTGCGCCTGGGATGGAGACATGTCTTGCTCACGGGTGATACGGGCGACAAACGTCACAGGACTGTGTCCTATTTAACGACACGATTCGCTACAACATTGGTTATGGCAACCTCAATGCTGACCAAGCCATGGTGGAGGAAGCTGCCCGCGCGGCAGACATTCATAACATCATTCAACGGATGCCCCACGGCTACGACACTCAAGTGGGCGAGCGCGGACTCAAGCTGTCCGGCGGTGAAAAGCAGCGAGTCGCCATCGCGCGGTACGGCCTGCTGGCGGCCGGGCTCTGCAGGCGTGTTGCAAACGCAATTGTGCACATCTTGATAGCCGTTGTGACTCACACTGGGCGTGGTTGGCACCTGTCCACTTTTGGTCATATCTCATGGATAGTACCGTGCTGAAGGATGCCCCAATTCTCCTCTATGATGAGGCAACAAGCTCTCTTGATGCCATTACCGAGGCCAATATTCTTGGTGCCGTGGTATGGGCTGCCGTGAAGACATTTGATGATGGCATGCATGACTGTAGCACCCGTTTCATTTGTTGTTCATTGTTGTGAGGTCCTGAGTTGGCCAAGACTGATCTTACTCTTGCGTCTTGCACCATGACGAACGCTATACTGCGTCAACAGGAGAGCCTGGCATCCGACCGCACCATGCTGGCCGTGGCGCATCGTCTCTCGACAATTGTGCATTCAGACATCATCTTTGTACGTCCTCATTATGGCTATTTCGTCCTCTTGTTTCTTTGGCGACTTGATAATTTGGTTCTTTATTCTCGGAGCTTGCTCACGCGACCACGTGCCCTACCTGACCAGGTGTTGATTGACGGACGTGTGGCCGAGTCTGGTTCGCACGAGGAGCTGCTGAAAGATAGCAACTCATACTATGCCTACATGTGGCACAACCAACAAAAGACACCAGCACGCCGTTCCAGCCAGAACAGCTCCTCCGCTACCACCATTATCACCGAATAGGCATCCTCCCGTCGCGCCATACCCTGATACCCTGATCCCTGATTCGGCGCAACCATATGCTGCTTTCACCTCGGACGCTCACTGCAGCCTTGGCGAGTTGCGGCAGCCTCGAAGCCCGTCTGTCAGGCCTGCTAGCCCCCGTTTCCATCGTGCCGTGGCAAGAGAAGGATGGCATGGGTGCTGCCATCTTGAAGTTGAATGTTTCTGATTCTAGGTTGAAATCCGGGGTTGACCCGACGTGGATGGAATTGATTTTGAGAGAAAAAAGACTTCGTGAATCGAAATGCTGACATGCTGATAATTGTTTTGTGTGTACCCAAGGGAAAGGCACTCCATGTCCGCCAGACAGGAATGCGCGGCATGGCGCTGGAACAGCTCACCAAACGCCCGACGCCAAGAAGCTTGCTGCTGCGATGGGCAAGATGCATGCATGTGTGTCTTGCTTTCTCGGCCTTGTCCCTTTCCTAAGAAGGAGCATTGGGAGCTGTGTTACCTCCCACCATTTTCCCCCCTTGCTTTTCCCCTTGGGCCCACGGCTGGACCTGTCCTTGAATTTGCATCGGCCAGCACCGCCTTTCCTGGTTGCGTTGACGACCCTCCGATTGTCAGGACGCGCGCCCAAACCAAGTGCGCGCCATTTCTACAGAGTGGCACTGAACGCCCCATTCGCCTCTCTTTTCATGTCCCACTTGCCCAGTCCGCGCGGCAGACTTTCTTCTGCCCTCCCACTCGTGCCGACATTACCACCTTGCCGGACAGGCCCGGGATCATCACTCACCTTGTTTCCTTTGACGCCCACGCCAAGGGCGCCTTGACAGCGGTGGATCTTGCGTGTGCAGGGCCGGCATCAATGCTGCAGCACGCCCGGCCTCTCCCTCGCGTACAATTTTACTCATCTCTCTGCCCAACCCTTGGTGCCGTTTGGCGGGCCCGCATTTTGCTTCTCGGGTGCCGGGCTTGACCTCCCTCCGCATCAGCAACATGCCTTTGTCAAACGTGATTGAGGCCAAGGTGCAGCTTTTCATGCCCGATGGCCCATCACGAGCCCCTGCCCGGCCCGTCAACCTACCACCGAGCCAGAGCAGTGAGCACCAGTCTTCATGCCCAGACGGCCAATCGTCGTCGCGTGGGTTGAAACTGGAGGACAGCGGCCGTCGCTGCAGCATCGTGGTGGATGATCCGGCCCTAGTCGCTGGTGACAATGTGGGAGACAAGGAAACCAAAGCCTTGGACACCCAGAACGCCTTGGCTGAAACCGCATCTGTCAATCTACCTGCCTCTGCATGGCATGCCCTCTTGGAACAGCAGCATGAGCTGCAGCACACGGTCACTCAGCTACGCGATCAATTGGAAGAGGAGCGAGAGGCCCGCGAAGCGCTGCGGGATGAGCTTCTGGCAGCCCGTGCATCCCATGATATGGACCTTGTCCAGCTCCACAACGAGATGGACGACCTCAAAGATCAACTGCTAGAGCTTCAGCGCGTCGCCCCCGGGGGGCAGGCCTCGCCCAAGCGCCTGTCTGATGGTGGATACATGCAGATGCTACCCATGAACACACCTTTTCCCAGTAAAGTCCTGCGCACCGCCTCCCACTACGCCTCCCAGATGGCCCTGCATGCCGACCAGGAAGCAAACCCGGAGCTTGAGGGCATGGAAGTGGACAGCGATGGTCTACCAATGTGTGCCTCAGCGCATCCGCCGCTCTCCCGGCACCAGTCGGACAGCTCGGTGGTGGAGAGTGCCTCCGCGGATGGCGGCAAAAAACTGCGGCGCCGCTGGTCCTTCTTCCGCCGCAAATCACAACCGGCCCTGCAAGAACACAAGGCTGCCAAGACGAGCAAGACACCAAACAAGAGCAACAAAGGTCATCGCCGCTCGCGGCGCAGCAAGCGTCAAAATGTCCCAGCCAGCACCAATAGCAGCCGGGGTCCCTCGCGTCGAGGCTCCAAGGTTGCCCAAGAAGACGAGCTGCCCCTCGTTGATCCCGTTGCAACGGAAGACAGCCCTGGTCATAATCAAGAAACCGACCAGGCACAGCAGGCGCCGGCCCAGCCTTCGCCCGCCTTTGTTACGCCGGCCGAGCTTCCACAGGAGGGAGCCACCAACATGACAACACACCGCCTATGCTCGGAAGCGCCTAAACCCAAGCCCAAACCCAAACCCAAACCCAAACCCTCTGCCCAGGCTACTGCCCAGGCTGCTGCCCGGCCTGACTCGCCGGTCCACGGCCACCCGTCCGACTCCGCAACAGCAACGGCTGCTGCAGTGGATGAGCGAGAAGCCAAGCGTCGCGCCCTGGCCGAACGCCGAGCCCGCATCAAAGCCGACCGTACAGCCAAAGAAGAAGCCGTTCTGCATGACGCTTTGGCTGTGATCGATGGTTTGATCCTGACGGACGATGAGGACGACGCGTGAACATGCCCTTCACATGAGATGTATTATACAGGTTGTCCCGCAGATGGCCACACGCTAACTTGTCCCCAACAATAAGCTTTGAGGCTTGCCAATTTGTTTGACAAGCACCTGCACCCGATGAGTTACACCAGTCAAACCCATGTCAATTCATGATCAATTTCCAACAACCAGCTTGCCTTTAATGATGAGACGAGTGACACCGACAACGACGCGCAGTCACGCTTGGCGTGATAAGTGTGGATGCGCTAAACGCTGAGACCAGACAGGCTGTTGAACAGGAGGACTTAATCCCCCCAACCCTCCCCTCCCTGGTCACCACAGAGATTCGTGACTCGAGCTAGGGCCGAGCATACTTCAAAGTCCATTCCCGCGCAGTGGCATTGAAGGCCTCGCGATCCTTCACGTACTGACGGGCCACGTCGGGCACAAGAGGGTCATCGGGGTTGGGATCTGTTAGCAGCGACGAGATGGAAAGCAGCACCTTGGATACTGTCAACGCCTGGGGTAATTGCAACGCACGCGGCAGAGCGGGGTAGCGAATGAATGAAGTGACGTGAAAATAAATAAAGCATTGAACCAACCCGGCATGGGCCAATGGTACGAACGGGGCTCCACTCCTTTTTCAAAATGTCGAGGCAAATGCCACCACTGCTGGACACGTTGGGGTGATACAACTTGGTTCTGCCAGCGAAAGAGCTGTGAGATGCTACATCAGCAGGTCTTGTCTCTCAACCATGAGGCGACACATCAACCTACCGAAAGGCACACTTGGGTGGCTTAAAGGGGTAGTCCGGGGGAAACTTGATCTCTAGCTGAAAAATGCCACCCTGCATCAAGTTTGCATTGAGTGTGTCACACACACACACACAAACATACACGACCGTCAGATCAGCAAAAGCACAAGGCGCGCAAGCAGGCTGCGAGCATCGCTGCGACCGCAGCGGGAGAGCTGGCGTACTGCATAAGGACTGTCTTCTGGTCCCACAATGGTGCCTTGCCAGTGGAAAACATCATCCTCCTTGATGGGTCCAGCCGAAATGTTGGTGGGAGGATCTCGCCGCAGCTCCTTGAGCTCACGATTCACCCGTTTCAGAGCCTGCGCCATGATCGCAATGCTGCAGCAAACCCTGACCAAGGGCAGGACGCGTCACGCTTGATGAGCATCACATTGAACCGCCGCACACCTCTCGCTCAGACACCTCCCATGCCTCCAGCATACTATCACAAAAAGGAAGAACGGAACGGATCCCAAGGACCATCATCATTTCCCCGCCCAAGCCATTCAGCCCGTGCTCGGTCAATGAATACCAACAAGAGTGACGCCGTCGCCAATGAAAGCAGCCAAGCTCCTTCGGGGTTGTTAAAAAGTAAAATACCTCGCTAGTTGTGGCTGTTACGACCAACTCGCCTACAAAAAGGTGAAGTATTTTCAGTATTTTCGTTTGTTGCGGAAAACACGTGTTGCGAACGAAAAATCTTCCGCTCACGGTGCGAAAAGAGAAAAAAAAAAAAAAAAAAAAAAAGAGAGACAGCGCGCGAAAGAGAGAAGTGGCAGTCGGGCTGGAGCAAGCAGCCTCTTCTTCTGCTCCTTGTCCTGCCTGTCCGCGCATGAGATAGCAGGACTTGTTTGAATCATATCTTTGGCTAACAGATGGGTTGGTGTGCTGGTCTTGATCCTGGCCGCGGCAGGTTTTCAAGGCGTGCAGAAGACCGCCAGCCCCAACCTGCGCTCGACGTCAACGCTGCCACCAACCGATAACATGTCGGCCCTCGCCCGGTAGGATGGACTTGAAGCTGAATCTTGGTGACGGTGTTCTTCCAGCATACTTGATGCCATTTGCATGCACTTCTCTCGCTTTTGCGGGCCCATTGCGCGGTGGCTGCAACTCTTGGTTTCGACCACCTTTATTCTGATGGTTGATTGTTGTTCTCCGCTTTGGGCAATGTACCTAGTCTTCTTCCCCGCCCGGTGCATGCCGAGGAGGACGATGAGCCAGAAGAGCAACTTGAGCAGGCCATTCAGGTACATCTTCCCTTCCTCTCAGCTTCTTCTGTGCATCCTGTCTGAACGGGTTGAGTGTCTTTCTCTCCCATGTTTGCCAGCGCCGCGTCTTGCGCCAAAATCTCAGCAGCTGGTGCTTAATATGCGGCCGTGTTTGCCCCACGTTCTCATGCCCGATTGTTGTTGATGTTTTTCTCTCTCTCTTAACCTTCATTCTTTCTTTTTTTGGCCCGATGTCATGGCGTCATTGCTGCCCGAATGCATTTTTTCTGGGGCTGAGCAGACTGTCGCATCGCGAATCCCCGCGTACGGCAAGCGTAAAGGCTATCTTCCCCGCAAACCTGAGGTGTGCCGCATGCTGTGGTGCTCTGGCTTGCTGTTCCCCACGGGGAACCTTGAGGCAAAAGGCTTGCATTGGCTGGCCCCGCTCAGGCCCGCTGTTACCACAGGACTTTGGCGATGGCGGCGCGTTTCCCGAGCTGCACTTTGCCCAGTATCCTTTGGGCATGGGCTTGAAGGATAAGCAGGGCAACTCCAAGGCTGTGGTACCTGTGCAAGTGGATCAAAACGGCAAGATTCGCTATGACGCTCTGCTTCGCCATGGTCAGCGTAGCGACAAGATTGTGCACTCGACCTACGACAGTCTGGCTGCTGTGGACGTCACAAACGATGAAGAACGTCGTCAGGTTGGTCATTCTCATTTGCTTTGTGTGTGTGTGTGTGTGTGTGTTGGTGTGTGTGCATGCACACTGCCTCTTTGCGCTCTCTTGCTTCGCGCCCTCGTGCGTGTAGTTGACCCATCAAAGCCATGGCATGCCAGTTATGCCTCGCCAATGTCGCTTCTCACCTTTGCTCTGCTCAACGCGCCACGACGAATGCAGATGCCCTCGGAAGACACGGTGGAAGAGACAACGCTAAAGACGAAACAAGCTTTGGAAGAGCTCGTCAATGGCAAAATTCAAAACGTTCGCACCACACACGTGGACAAGGTCAACCGAGATGCCACCTACATCCGCTACACGCCTGGACAGATTGATCAGCAGCACAACTCGGGTGCGCAGCAGCGCATCATCCGCATGGTCGATGTGCAGGTGGACCCGATGCAGCCACCCAAGTTTCGCACAAACAAAAAGATTCCCCGCGGCCCACCCTCGCCCCCGGCACCCGTGCTGCACTCGCCACCCCGCAAGGTGACGGCTGACGAGCAGCGCAACATGCGCATCCCACCGTGCATTTCCAATTGGAAAAACTCCAAGGGTTTTGTGGTGCCGCTGGACAAGCGCATGGCAGCCGACGGCCGTGCGCTGCAGGATGTGACGATCAATGACAAATTTGCCAAGCTCTCCGAGGCCTTGCACATTGCTGAGCGCAAATCACGCGAGGATATTGCCATGCGTCAAGACATTCAGAAGCGGGCGGCCCAAAAGGAGAAGGAGCGCAAGGAAGAGGTGCTGGCCAACATGGCGCGTCGGGCTCGTGAGGAGCGTGCGGGCATCCGCCACGAGCTTGAGGACGAGGATGAGGAAGATTTGGAGCAGGTGGAGGCTCGCGAGCAGATCCGTCGCGAACGCGAGCGTGAACGCCGCCGTCAGATGAACATTGCCAATGCGGCGCCAGACAAGCGCAACCGCCTAAACCGGGACAAGGAGCGCGATGTGTCGGAGCGCATTGCTTTGGGCCTGCCGGCTCCCAGCGCCGCGCAGCAGAGTGGTGGCTACGATACTCGTCTGTTTGGGCAGTCGCAGGGCATGGATGCAGGCTTCGGTGCAGATGACGGCTACAATGTGTACGACAAGCCGTTCCGTGGTGAACAAGCGCAAAGCATTTACAAGCCCAGCAAGGTGGACAACGTGTCGGCGGAGGACGAGTATGAAGCCATTGTACGTATGCACCCGCCGCGCGTGTTCGAGCAACATGTTCGACCCAAGCAAGGACCGACTCTTGTTGATGGGGAGGGGTTCGTGTGACTCGTCACCCTCGAGACGGAATGGAGAAAATGCCATCTCACTTGGTCTGCCCTGTTGGCACTGCTTTGTGTGTTTACAGAAAACTACGGATCGCTTCCGAGCCGACAAGGGATTCTCGGGTACAGAGTCGGGCTCCAAGCGCGGCGCGGCGCCTGTGCAGTTTGAAAAGTCCAACGATGACCTCTTTGGCCTCAATTCTTTCCTGGAAGAGGCCAAGGATGGCAAGCGCGGTGCTTCTGGGTAAGATTAGCTGGCTGCGCATTCACGCTCCCTGTTTCTGGTGCCTGATCCTGTGCCTGTGCCGCCCGCTCGTGCGTGCATGAAACAACTGATGGCCGGCGGTCTGGTGCTGTGTTCTTCCTTGTGTAGGCGTGACGGTGATACGGATGCCAAACGCTCGGCGCGTTAGTGCGAATGATTGCTTTTTTTTTTTTTTACATCTTGATCCTCTGCCCGTGCCTACTTTCTAGCCATTGTGGTCTCAGAGCTTGTCGAGCAGTGTAGTGTGGTCGAATGACACACAGTCCGGCAATTGATCGAGCAAACTTGAGTTGTCTTTTTTTTTTTCTTGGCCTCGCCCCTCAGGATGCTTGCGGACAATCCTGAATTGGATTGTGATACTTTTCTACCACAAATCTATTCCCTTCCCTCAGATCCAGATTGCCTGTCGCCGATTGTAAGACAAAACCCGTTTCTCTCACTTTCTCTCCTCTCTGTTGCATTTCTCTCTCTCTCTCTCTCTCTCTCTCTCTCTCTCTCTTCTCTCTCTCTCAAAAAAAAAAAAAAAAGGGCAGCGGAGAGCGTGCCTCGTCGGGAAGGCACTGCGTTGTTGTGTTGGTATAGTTTTTGATGGATCGTTGGTCACATTTGGAGGAGGGCAGGGGTGCCATTTGAGCTGAGCATGAAGCACTCTGCATTTTGAGTCGTCGGATCAGCTTGCATCGCGACCGCGAAGCGACGCAACGCCAGTGCTCATGAAATTGCCGCTGCTCGATTCTTGGCCGCCGCCTCCTTGGCTGTCTCCTTGGCCGATGCCTGCAATATAGCTCTTATCTTTGGACTTTGGCACCGTCATCATGGCCAAGTGGTTGAACAAGCGTACCCAGGTTCGACTGGCCACTCGGCGCTCGAGGCTAACTTCTTTTCAACTCTGCGTTTTGGCAGTGTGCATCCACACTGCCAAGAGCAATGCCAACCCCACTTCCCACTCACGTTTCTGGCTTCTTGATCCCATGACCGCTCCTCCCCGTACACTTGACCCGCTCGCAGGCTGTCACTGAGCGCCTGAACAAGGACACCAAGCGCACCGAGTATGAAACGGATTTCCAAGAACTTATCGATGTGAGAGCGCACTGATGGCGGACAAATGCTTGCTTCACCTCTTTCCCAGCTTCAGTCCTTGCGCACTGCTCACGTTTGTCGCCTCATTATGGCATTGTACAGCAAACCGAGGCTACTCGCGCAGCTATTCAACGCCTTTTCAAGGATGTGCCGGTCTTTCTTCATCCCAACCCGGGTACGAAGCCATTGCACTGTTTCAACATCGACACTCGCGCCAATCACTCTCTCATCCCACTTTCAATTTTTTTTTAACAATTCCTATTCAATCTCTGTGACATGGATAGCCGCTCGTGCCAAGGCGGCGATGGGCACGACGTACGCCAAAATGCGCAAGACAGCCTGTATGTCTTTTTTGAATCCGCATCAGATGCACCGTCCTCACCCTCCCGAGACAGCGCAGCTCAGACTTTGGAGCTCAACCACTCCCGCCTCAACCTGTTGATGTGGTTCCCTGCTCATCATCACCTATAGCCGAGCGCCGGTATCCTCATCATACCGGAGAGCTGGCTACAGTTTTGACCAAGAGTGCTGAGGAGTTTCCACCCGACTCAGGCTTTGGTAAGTCGTGTTTGCTAGCCCACAGCTCAGTTACGGGTACGCATTTGCCTGACAGCTTGCGACCCTCTCACGCCTCCTTGTAGGACAAGCCATGCGCCACGTCGGCGAGGCTCTTCAGAAAATTTGCGAAGCCCACCATGAGATGGTCTGTTTCAACCCGTTTGCAAATTACATTCCCTTTTTCACTCGCGTTTCATATTCAACCAATCGATCCCATCGACAAGGACTGGCTGTTTCATGTTTCTTGTGGCACCGCATCTGTAGGATGACGACGTGATGCAGCATTTGCTGGCCCCGATCAAGGAGACCCAGGATGGTGTTCTCAAGGACTTGGCCAAGGAGCGCAAGAAAATGGAATCTCGCCGTCTGGATTACGATTACAAGGTTCTGCTCTCGTCGCGCGTTTGAACCACCAAATCGCACGAAAAGCCAAATTCCCGGCTCATTTAGGCACGTTGGCCCCTACTTTTAGAAGCGCAAGATTGAAACGGGCAAGAGCAGTTTCACAAACGATGACGTGAAGCAGGCTGAGGAAAAGTTTGCCGCCTCGCGCGAGATCTACGAAAACTCGATGCTCAACTTTTTGGACAACGACGTATGTACCTGCTCTTGGTCTAGCGCTGCCTTGTCCTGTCTTGCACTGTTTTGCATTGCCTTGCCTCCCAGCCTCGAACCAACCTGGCGTGCCAACCTGACATGGAAACCTGCACTTGATGGCTCGCATTTCCCGGGTCCGGCTATAGTCAGAGCAAGTGGGTCAGCTGCAAGCTTTCGTCAACGCCTACCTCAATGTGGCACGCCAATCTGTGGCAGCTCTCGAGGAAGCCCAAGAAGCCCTTGCGGAAACGTGCGTGATTTCTTGCCGCGTACCCACCCTCTAGCCAGTGCATGCGCGCTTAAGTTGGCGGCCAGCACACAACTTAACGCTGATGACTTGCCACCCCGCAGCCTTTCGGATGTGCAGAGCCGCCCACGCCGCGAGCCTCGCCCCCAGTCCACTTACAACTTTGACGACGATGACGACGACGACGATTATGATGACGATGATGCGCGAGGTTGGCTTGCTGTCGATATAGTGTGCGTCCTAATAATAAACCACAATTTGAGTCTCATGTTTCGGCATGCCTTGTGTGCCCCACACAATCAGATATCCCGGCCGGCACCGGCCCTTGTTGCATTGCTGCCTATGACTTTGAAGCCGAGGCAGAAGGCGAGCTCAGCTTTGCCGAGGTAGGCCCCATGGTCCCGAGCCATTTACGGTGTTCAAAAGTACGATGAGTGACGCATGCTTTGCTTTGCCTTTGTTTCTTCATCACTCCTGCAGGGCCAGACCATCCGCCTTCTTAGCCGCCTTGATGAAAACTGGCTCGAGGGCGAACTCAACGGTCGCACCGGCATTTTCCCCTCCACCTGTAAGTTGTCAAGCTGCTCACAGTGCTCTGCGACCCTTCACAAACAAAAACCATGTCTCACGTCCGACACTGTTGTTAAACTTGCAGATGTTGAAATTGTGCGCGACCTGTAAAGCCTGGGGCAGCTCTCCGATGCTTTGCACAAAACCACTGCTCACGCTTGTTTGATTTTCAATGACATGGCCGACCACGTTGTTCAGAAGCTTGATCTTCCCTATCTTCAGCAATACCGCTTTCCATTGATCAGATTTTGTTTGCTTCTTTTTCTTTCCTGCCCGTCACGCTTTTTTTTTTGCGTTTATTCCTTCTCTTTTTGCACCGCCCTTTTCTGCCTCGTTGTTTGTCAATTGATGAAGGGCAGCACGTCCAGCGTAAAAGATGCTTCGCAAGCTGGCTGGATCAAGCGGCCATGATTTGAATCGACTTGTGTTCTGTACGCCAAAAGTCCAATAAATCGATCAATTGTCGAGCGGCGTTCGCAACCGCATTGCGCACCGCTTGAAGCGCCCGTTGTTGGTGGTCGATGACGTCCTCGTGCCACGTCCCAACATGGCACACAGTACCAGACGCTCAAAATGATGGAATGTCCCAGGTCTTTCAAAAAAGGAGAAAACTTGGTTGAAACGAACAAGACGTACACAAGAGCCTATGCCGCACATGACACTACTACTCAAACTGGACTCACGCCGAGGCGGTCATACGCTCCTTCACAAGCGGCTGAACCACCGAGCACACGCCCGTACCACCCGCCGTGACAGCACCCAGCACCAGGCGTGAAGAGTTGGACTGCAAGCAACGAGACACGCCCCATGCCGTGAGCTAGCGGTTTTGTCACTCGCCTCAAGGAGGATGCCACCATAGCGCATTGGCACCACCATGCATCTGCTGGCCATGACAAGTTCGTATTGGTGCTTACCTGCAATGTGTCATGGTCACCACGGAGGGTCGAAGCGCGCAAAAAGTCAGTCGTTGACTCGAAGCTCATCTTCAAGAAGGGATCCGTGCTTGAACGCATCGAGATGCGGTTCATCCCACGATAATCTCCCTCAAAGGCCTGCGAGTGTCACGAAAGGGGAATGGAAATCGTGAGAAGAGAACACACATCGGCGCCGCTCTAATAGAGCCCTGGCATGTCATGACATCTGTCGTCGTTGGTAGCGATCGAACAAAAGCTTCGACATACCATGTAGTCGGCCACCAGGGACAAATGACGATGGTTGACAGCAATACCGTACACGTCGAACACGGCGGACAACTCGCGAATGATAGAACGCTGGCCGGCCTCCACGCCATACGTCTCGAACATCTGTGGTTCAACAAGCATTAGGTAAGTCTTGGGACGCCAAATTCAGCCAAAAGGTTGGAGCAATACCCAGTCGGCACAAGTGCAGTCACCACTCACAGCGTTGACGTCGTTACACTTGAGGCTGTTCAGCTCCAACAACTCGGCATGTTGCCACAGCTCATAAATGTTCAAACCCTCCACTTGCAGTGTGTCTGGCTCGGGCACGTGCTGGATTCAAAAATGTTTGTGCCGGGTGAGCCCGCCACAAAACAGAGCCCCACGCCAGTAAAGTTTACAAATGTACAAGTGACGACACTTACATCCTGGCTTTTGACAACACGGCAAGACTTGATGCCCTTGGTCTCGCGGAGCATAATCTTCTTGGCGCTATTCTCCAGGATGGTCACAAACAGCATCTTTTGCATGCTTGCGGGAACCGCAAGCTCCACCTCCAGCCAGCGGCCCTTGGAATCGTAGTCGTAGTCGGCAATGGCCGGGCTCAATGCAATGACACGCTCACGATGCTTGCGACGGGCGGCCTTTTGCTTCTACACACATAACCCAAGCAAACAATCATGTTCATCGTTAAAACTCGTGCATGAGACACACCAGGGCCATTTTCAGCAAAAGTGCACGATAAAAAACGCAATTTCGTACCGAGGTCGGCGCCACAGAAGTAGCAACGGCAATCTTGGCCAATTCTGCCACTTGCTGATCAGTCGCGTGCTCCAGGTCATTGTCAGAACCATGACCTTCATCGGCTTCCATGTCCACGTCGTTGGCGAATGCTTCGTCATCATCAGAATCGCCGGCATTTTGATCTTCATCCTGACGCGGCGCGGCCAGCGTACCATCACCCTCACCAATCTCTTCAGCATCGCTATTCTCGTCCTCGGGTTCACTCTATGTATGGGTGTAAACACAATATCGAAACGCGTAAGCAAAAGTGTGATTCCACATTCCAAAACCAGTCCCGTGCATCAAGCTGCCATCAGCCTCACCTCGGCACCACCGCGGTTCGCCTCCACATCTGCTCCGTCAGCATCGTCGCCACCCTCTTGATCATGAGCTTCAGCGTCATCGCCATCGCCCTGAGCAATGATCTTGTCGCTGCTGCTGGTCACGATGCTGCGATGGCCCATTTTGAAGAGGCGGGCCACGACCTTGTTTTCCAATGCCTTGAAAAGCTCCTTGCGACCAATACCAAAGACTTCTTCGTACTCCTCCTTGTCGATCAAGGAGAGGCGAATGCGATAGCTACGGAAGCGATCGCCGTCCCGGCTTGCCGCCAGTTTTGAGTGCACCTCAACGCGATCAAGCACGTCGCTGAGGCGCACAGGTGCCAGTCGGGCTGCCAGGGAGCGAGCACGCTCCTGGATCTGGGGCACGCTCAAGCGTAGAGGCACAATCATGATGGGCGTCTTGGCAGCCTTGCTGGCCGTCATGACAATTTCGCGCAAGCGCGGGATACCAAGCGTAACGTTGACGTCACCGCGACCGGCAAAGTGGAAGGTGTTGAGCGTCATCTGCGTGGAGGGTTCACCAATGGACTGGGCGGCCAAGATGCCCACAGGCTCGCCAGGCTCAGCCACCGCACGGCAGCTGATCAAGTACATGAGCTGCTCAAAGCGCTTGGCATCCAACCCCTTGCTGAGGTCGGCCAAGCGTGCTGGATCCTTGGTCAAGTAGCCTTGCAGCTTCTTGTAGAAATTCTCCGAGACGCAGCCAAAGTGTGTATCCGGGCGCAAGGTCGCCAAGACGGGGTCGTGCTTTGCAGGTTGTGCAATGGCCTCCTGTTGCATCTTGCCCGCTTGACGCTTGGCACGCTAGATATGGAAACGGAGAGCCATGCCCCACATTGAGTGAACTCCAGTCCGCGACACAAGACCAAGCAATAGACACCCTTCCCCTTTCGTGAAAGAAAGTAAAAAGCCAAATCATCATATTAAAAAAAAAAAAAAAAACTACCTTTCCGGGAAAGGCGTCACCCAGGGCCTCGACGTTGTAGCGGCTCAATAACGCCGGGTAATTGAGCGCCATAAAGTCAAAGTTGGTCAAAGAGTTTGTCTTTGTGACGTCCAAAGCATCCTCACCATAACTGAAACAAGCGAGAGCGAAAGAAGAAATAAAGTAAGTGAGTGGCAATCAAAACCAACATGTCAGACCCATCATGTGCTGCGCTTCAACGCAAAGCGGTCGAAACCCGAAACAACGGAAAGAAGTGAGCACCAACCGGAACTGAACGACGGAGCCGTCGCTGTCCCGCACGGTCAGATCGTAGTGAACCTTGATATCTTCCAGGTGCTTGATCAAGCAGCGCTGCAGGTATCCGGAGCGAGAAGTCTTTACAGCCGTATCAACCAAGCCCTCACGGCCGGCCATGCAATGGAAGAAGTACTCCTACAAGCGAAGACACACAGGGAAAGTGAAAGGAGAATAAAGGCATGTTAGGATGACGTAGCTATATCTACTTTTCGTGGATGAAAGTGGTGATGGCTATTGCACTGCCGACTGACCTGGGGGCGGAGACCGGTCAAGAAGCGGTCGGTGATAAGACCACCAGCACGCAGGCTGGCATCAAAGGCTGGGAACGAAGGCAGAGTTTTGCCACTGCTCATGACTGGGACACGGCGACCTTCCAGCATCTGCTGACCAAGCATACAGGAGATCTGGGTGGCGTTCACGTTGGAACCCTTGGCACCAGATTGCACAATCAACTGTGCAGAATGGGGCAGGCAGGGGTGGTGAGCATCTGGCTCGCGGCAATCCCTGGTTGCGATGTCAAGTGCCAAAACCTCGGGCATGCCGGACCTGGAAGTTGTTGTGAGGGAAGGGCTTGATGAGACCATGAGGCATGGTCTTTTCGATGACCTTGGATTGAATCTTGTTGGCAGCGCCGCTCATGGCGCTGTCCAAGCCCTTGCTCTCTCCAGGATCGCGCAAAATGGTTTGCAAGTTGGATTTGAGCAAGTCATCATCGCGCCAATCATCTTGCTTCACGTAGTTGGCTGCGGCCTCGTGGCCATGGGTTGTGCTGTCATCCAAAATCTCACGACGCCTATTTTGAAGGATGAAATTGCATGCAACCGTTTTTGGTGAATGGTTAAAACGAGATTGGGACGGTGCACATCCAGCAGAGCGCCCATTCAAGCCTTGCGGGCATGGTTCATGCAAGCACGTACGCTGCGTCAAATTCGGGCCGCAAGATCAAGTCGTCAATGCAAAGCGTATGCCCGTGCATTTTGAGCCACATGGTCCAGACACGGCCCAAGGCGCTCAAAAACTCGCCGGCGGTGCGCCCGCCGTATACCTCATAGACTGCGTGCACGATACCATACGTGGAGTTTCCGACTTGAGCCTTGTCTAGAATGCCGCACAAAAGTTCGCAGTTGCGCACAATGACCGTGCTCTCGCCCTCGAGGCCACCCTTGTCGTTGGCTGACCAGGCATTCTTGATCTTGGCCTTGCCATACAGGTTCATGCCTGTTTGGTTCAGCGTCAGATTCTTGAGAATTGTGGTGATGATCTGCTTGCCGGTCCAGAGACGTTGGGGCTTGATCATGGCCGGAGGCACCGTCACAATGCGAGTGCCCTTGTACTCATCCTTGAGGGCAGAGTACACAAATGTCTTCGTTCGCACGGTGAAGCGAGCACGACGTGAGTTTGATTGAATAAGAAGGTGGCGAAGAAGGCAAGAAGAACATGACCAAGGAAATGAATAACAAACCTGATAGTGATGACGATCATAAAAGGAGTCTTTGCAGCACATCTTCACGGCGGCAATCACGTGATCCTGGATCAAACCACGGAGCGGATCACCGGCCAAACCGATATACTATGCCAGAGCAACCATTCCAGACCAGCCACACCACATGGCCAAGATGAGTTGCCAGTCTATAGAAATCACTACATGCCCGACGCCGCGTGGTGATAAAAAGAATCGGGGCCAGACCTGGAAGTTGTTCGAGGCAATCTCCGAAGCTTCGGCACGCGCAAACTCGCTTTGCGGGAAGTGAAGGTTCATCTCGTCACCGTCAAAGTCAGCGTTGTAAGACTACAGGCAGCGATCGGGCAGCTGAGTGAGAAATGGCCGTTGGGGCGCCTTGCCATCCACCGGCTTGGTCACAAGTAGCGCTACCGTACCTTGCAGTTGGAGTAGTGCAGACGCATGGTGCGCTCGCCCGTGAGGACTCGGACTTGATGAGCCATGATACTGGACTTGTGGAGCGAGGGCTGACGGTTCATAAGCACCCAGTCGCCGTTCTTGATGTGACGCATGACAATCTTGGGGCGGTCAGAACGCGCTTTGGGCGAAGGCGTCAACAATTGGTCTGCAATGGGCACGCGCTTGGATAGTTCTCGACTGAGGACGGTCACGTGGCCATCCTCATCCTAAATGAAGCAGCATCAACCCACCCAACTTGGTGAGGTCTGGCCATATTGTGCGACCCCATGGTGCAGCGAAAAAATCAAAATCAAAAGTGGAGCGGAAGCAAACACTGACCATGACATGGGTGGCGCCGGGATGAACGTCGGGCCCGTTGAGCACGCATTGACGCAGGTAGTTGACATTCCAGGGAGTCACGGGCTGAGGATAGGTCAGGCGTGTGGCGAAGCAATCGGGCACGCCGACTTCATTGGTGCCGATCATGGGATCAGGCGAGATGACGGTTCTATAAGCCAAAAGAAAAAAGTGAGTACAATCTTCAAGAGGGGCGACGAGAAGGAGAGCCAAAAAAGAAAGAAGAAAGGCACAAATAGCCAAAGCAACGCACCGTGCGGCGTAGTTGACACGCTTGCCCATCATATGCATGCGGAACAGGCCCTCTTTGCGCTCCAGCAGCTGACGAATGCCCGGCTGTACGTCAAGTGCAGCCCGACCTCCCGCAAGCGAGCTGTCAATAAGGATGTTGACATGTGACTGGAGTTGTTGCCACGCTCGGTTGAGGTTCTCAACACGCTTGCGCTCATACTCTGCCACGTTGCCATCTTCCTCGGACATACGCATCTTGAAGATGTCACGCAACTGGTCCACATCTGTGGCGCCCGAAACACGATGAAGATAAGAAAACAAAGAAACATGGAGTGGCAGAAGGGCACGTTCAGCAGCGGCTTTGCCGTCGGTTGCTATGAAGCTGCTCGCCTTCTGGGTGCAAGGAACACACACACACACACACACACACACACACACACACACACACACACACAGAAAGCATATACGCACCTTTGATGATAGCACCCAAAGTAATTGTTTGGCTATTTTCAAACGTCTGGCCACCCATCAAGGAAGGAGGGCGAAAGCTGCAGACCAGGTCAGATACCAAAGCAAGCGTGAAAGGCACATGAATATGAGGGGGCTCAACACATCAAGGATGTCGACCAACAAGAAACGAGGCGCGAAAAAAAAAAAAAAAAAGGGAGGGATGCCCCAACCCGATCGAGAGCCAGATGCAGTGTGCTGCTGGCTGACACTTGGACTATAGATGATGGCGAAAGGACGTCAATCATACCGGTTGGGGGGCACGGGAAGGACCCGAAGGAAGAACGACTCATAGCTGCTAATGCGGGTGGCCGAGCCATCATCGTTGACGCCCAGCACGCGGCTGGCGAAAATGTTGGTGAGCAAGTCTGCGTGACGAGCCCAAAGCTCGCGCTGCGAAACACCAGCTCGGTTAGCATACTGTACAAGTATTGCATCGAATGGCGTGATGTTCACGCAGAGACGAAAGACAACGCCAGCGTACCAAATGTTCGCGCGCCTGGCTAGGAGAGATGTAAAGGCGCTCTTTGGGGTCGTGACTTTTGATTTGCTGAAGGACAGACTGGGCATAGTCTGACTCGACCGTCGCAACGGGACGCGCGGGTTTGCGGGCTCCTTCGTCACTCTCGTCGCCACTGCCCTCGGAGCTTTCATGGCCACTGTCCTCACCACGTGGCTCGTCACGATGACCCGAGGTCAAGTAAGCCTCGGCAATTGAGGGTAGCAAGGGCATTTCTTCGAGTTTTTGAGCGACCATGCGTGCGCGCTGTTTTTGGGGCAAAGGCTGCATGGGGACCAGATAAAGAGGCAGGGTACAGCACAATGGCATGGGCAAGCGACAACATTAGTGTGCGATGCATAAGTTGTAGTCTGAGTAAGACGCTGTTGGGCCATCCATATATGGTGATCCGCAAAACATACGTTGGCAAAAATCTTGACAGAAGCTTCGTGGGTGAGACGGCGAGAAGCGGCGCCGCAGTGCTACAGGAAATGCCATCAGCGTCAGCGAGAGACTAGCCGATGGGCAGCCAGGGACGTACGCCCTGTCCAAGCGCGCCAGTCGAATCAACAATTCCGGAAAACAAGGCAAGGGGAACATACAGCGCAAGATTTGATGTTGACGGTATTCTTGAGAAAGGCTTCAATGAGCTCACGACGATACTTGGCCACGTGGATGGAGTTGGCAGGATTAGGGCGCTCTGAGGCTTGACGCTCCATGACGCGGGCCATGCTAGCCTCAAAGGCTGCCCGAAGGTGCTCCGGGCCTTCACTGGGGTCTTGACCCTCATCACTGGGCAGGCGCGGGAGGTCGAGGGCATCCTCCAGGTTGCGGGCCTCGACCAGGGCGTCGCGAGCGAGCAGGTCCAATTGGTGCTGCAACAACTGAAGGGGAACGTCGCCGGCCTTGAATTTGTGACAGAGACGGCATTTGGCACGAAGAAGCTGGTACAACTGCTGGAAAAAGAGCGGGTGATACACATGCACGGGCAGCTCAATGTGGCCCATGTGGCCAGGGCAGTGTGTGCCCAAAAGATGGCAAGTGGTGCAGCGTTCCGAGTTGTCCACAGGGCCCAGGGCTGGGTCGTACAGACCCCCGATCATGGGGTTGTTCAACTCATCAAAACCATCGGCATGGCTGATGCCCTTGACGGAAAGACGACGCGTCGTGGCATCATCGAACATGCCAAAGGAAACGCCACGGACCTGTGGTTGACATTCCACGTAGTTGAGACCAGATAATGAGGAGGTAACACACGGCAAGAGGCATGGAAAGAGGCGATGTAGCAAGAACTTCGGAGGCCGGGCAGAGCAAGGCCGGGCAGAGCAAGGCCGAGCGGGGCAGGAGAAGGGCCGCCGTCAACTTACGTAGTGGTCCTGCAGCGGGGTTGGCTCCATGGCAGCGGTCGCGTCCACCCAAGTGGCAAGCGGGCCTGAGCACTAGGAGATGGAGACACACACGCCTCCCGAACCAAGGCCACGCTGAATCTTCCAAGGCTCACAGTTCACGCCAAAGCGCACGCATGCGCGCTCCCGAAGCAACGAGCTGTCCAGCCGACGAGACAACAACACAACGACTCGACCATGCGGCGAGCCGAGCGGGGCGACAGCACGCGGATGAATGAAGGTGAAGGTGTCACCAACAACTCTCAAGTGTATCCGCGACCATGTGTACGCAACACCATTTTGTTACACCTGTTGTTCCGGCCATTTTCGCCTCGAGATGTCAGATAAACTTTTGGTGCCTTTCTTTTGTTTGATTTCGTTGGATTTGATTCTTACGCTCAAGGCGTGATCGATTGGTGGTTGAGGGGGCTGCCCGGCTCGGCGGGGCGCCTAGAACCCATCCAACACGAGGCTTCCAGGCCTTCTTGCATACGCACTCGCATGCACACACGCACACAGACTATCATACTACAAACGCGTATGTGAAGAAGGCATCAATCAGCGGTACAAATCTTGAAATGAAACACATGGCCACAGGCGATCCGTGTCACAGTGCGTCGTCGTCAATATCATCAAAAGTTGCGTCGCCCACGAGATCCGCCCGCTGCTGCTTTGATCTCTTTTTCTTCCCGTGTGGACGGGTGGCCACCGCTGGTGCGGGGGCGGCAACGGCAGAAGCCACGGGCTCGGGTGCGTTGGTGGCAACTGGCGCTGCTTGTGGGTTGGGCATTGGATCCGCATGTGCGGGGCTCTTTTCTTCACCATCACTATTCTCGGGAACTGATGCCCAAGCATCTTCCTCGCCTTCATCCAGAATGGGCCCCGTGGCGTTAAAGCTGTCGCTGTCACAGGCAGATGCGGCCGTTCCTGCAAATCTCATCAAGTGGATCTGTATCGATGTCAATGATGAGATGCCCTGAACGTGCCCTCACGGCTGGACCCGGGGAGAGGAGCCACATGCCAAGAGGGAAGGCAAGTTTCAACACGTGACACACCTTGATGAAAATGTTGACTTCGTCAGAACGGGCCAAGTATGGGAAGTTGCCGCCCTCCTGGGAAATTGGCAGGAGGGAGAAAGAGTGAAGCAGAGACGGCGTGAGCAGCTAGCAATGAGCGGGTGGTTGCTTAAAAAGAATGAGCGAGAGCGCCGTACTTTGAGTTGCGCGAGCTTGGCCTGAGGAAAGCTCTTGTAAAGGTCGTCCTTGACGCGGTCAGAGATGACACAGTCGTCATTGACATCCATAATTGTCACCTGAGTCATGATACCCGAATGAATACTTGGGTGAGCAATACGGGTGCACTCGTCCCGTGTGTGTGTGTGTGTGTGTGTGTGTGTGTGTGTGTGTGTGTGTGTGTGTGTGTGTGTGTGTGTGTGTGTGTGTGTGTGTCTGTGTCTGTGTCTGTGTCTGTGTCTGTGTCTGTCTGTCTGTCTGTCTGTCTGTCTGTCTGTCTGTCTGTCTGTCTGTCTGTCTGTCTGTCTGTCTGTCTGTCTGTCTGTCTGTGTGTGTGTGTGTGTGTGTCTGTGTGTGTGTGTGTCTGTGTGTGTGTGTGTGTGTGTGTGTGTGTCTGTGTGTCTGTGTGTGTCTGTGTGTGTGTGTGTGTCTGTGTGTGTGTGTGTGTGTGTGTGTGTGTGTCTGTCTGTCTGTGTGTCTGTGTCTGTGTCTGTGTCTGTGTGTGATCGGCAAGCAGGCAGTGCAATTGGATGAAGCCAATGGCGTGATACCTTGACACCCTGATTGGTAATGTGGTGAGGCTCGACATAGGCAGGCTTGATGTTGAGCAGGAGACGTGAAAGCAAGTCCCGTCGTGTCAGCTCCTCCAACTGCAGCGCGACCAATTCGAAACGTGAGAGATCCAGCTCCACACAAATAACCTGGCCTGGCAAGCAAGCAAGCAAGCGACGGGCTCCAAACAACCTACCCGTTCAACCATAAAGTCAGTTGATTCAGCAATGTCCGGGTGAAGTCCATCAGCGCGCAGATTATCCAGCAGGAGCCAACGGAGAAAGAAGAGGGGCGAGCATTTGAGCCTGATCCAAAAAAAGGAATGCGATCGTTCAGGCAGGTTGTCAGGCAGGTTGTAAGAGAGAGAATGGCCGATCGCGTCCCGGATTGGCATGTCGTTGCTGCAAACTGCACAGTCAAGGGAAGGATAGACGACACCAAAAAAAAGGAGACATACAGTGTGGGGGGAGGAAGATCAAAGACGGCCGTATCGGTAAAGCCGTTGATGAGAAAGAGGGAGGCTACACGGATCCGTTGATCGGGCTGGGTACTCGTAAACTGGGCAAACTTTTGTGCCAGGAAAGCACCCAGGCTGGCACCAACCATGTGAAGCTGTACGGCGATAGACAGAAGGTGAGCGACGGACGAAGGCCTCAGCGCTGAGTGGCATGCTCGGCGAGTGCGAGTGCGCGTGCAAGGCAAAGGCAAAGGGCAGCACCTACGTTTTTAAGCTTGAGCTGACTGCAGAGTTGTGCTAGCGCCGTACAAAAAGTGTCGATATCTTGAATGCCCTCGGGATAGGAAAGCGCGATCGAGCGAAATCCGAGGCTGGCCAGTGGCATCATCTGACGAAACCAGACATCGGCCGTGCCAGAGACGGGCGGTAGGAAGACAATCGGGTTCTTGATGGTGCGTGGACCATGATCAAAGAGTCGCCATGTGAAAGTCTGTTTGCCAATCTGCACACTAATGTGTTGCAGGGGCACAGAAGAACGAAACGAACTGTACTCCACCGAACGAGCAATCTCGCTGCGATCGTCGCGCAAACTGCTCTCGGCCATGATGCAGCCTCACGGTATGGTACTCAAACCCCCCTATTCTAAGATCAGTGGTTGGAATTCCGATGGCCCTTTGCCCCAGGCCGTTCCTCTCAACACCACCGCCTTGGGATCTCTAGTGCGCGCTGATCCCGCTGTTCGTCGATTGAAAGTTTGAGCCGCAGCAAGCAAGGGGAACGGGGAAACTGTAAAGGCCGGATGCTCCAAGTGCGGAAGTGTAGCTTGATCACACTTTTACCGAGGTACTTAAATTATCTGACAATCGCTCGCTACCAACTGTGTCAACCCTTTCCAGTGGATGCTCAAAGAGGCTGTGTGCAAAAATTTGTATCATTGGAAGCCGGGTTTTCCTGGTTGACTGATTACGCAGGTGGCTAACCTTGAAGCCTGGGGGTGTAGGGAACAGGTGTTGCAGGTTCGGCAGGGGTGGGGCTGATTGGCAGCCGGCTCGTTGGCTTTGAAGCTGGCTGACTTGCGGGTTCGTAACGTGATCGTAGACTCAACAAGACGACAGAATGACTCAACGTGTGGCAGCGTTGATGAACAAGAGGATGCTTGTGCTCAACTAAAACTTTTGCCCTACGAAAGCGAAACTCGACTCGCGTTCATCGCCCCATGCCTCATACCCTCAAACTTGTCGCCTTCACCTCGCTTATCCCCTCTTCTCCCCTCTTCTCCCGCTCCTCCCCGCTCGCTCCTCCCCACTCTCTTCCAACCCGCCAGTTCTCCCGCCAGCCCCTGTGCTCCCGATCCCGACCCCAACCCTAACCCTAACCCTGCTTAGACACATGATTCATATGTGTGCTTGTTCACTCCTCTCCCTACGACTGTCCTTCGCATTTCACACAAACATCGAGGGAGGACAACAACTGTTTTCAACGGTACGTCAACTCTTGGCTCTGCTTCGTGACTAAGACGAGAGAGCCTGTAGGGCCCTTTTGGCGGTGCCGGGGTTCTTGGTCGGCTGTGCTCGGGCTTGCTCGGCTTCTTGCCGCGTTGCCTTGCTTGAGGGGCACCGGATGGGATGTGGCGTGTTGTTGTTGTTGTTTTTAGCCTTGTGACGCTGCTCTGAAACTTGCCCTGTCGGCTCACTTTTTTTTGCTGCCCTTGTGACCCCTTCATGTAGACACCCCACAGGCGTGCCTCATTGGGTCGGGCTCGCGTCTCTCGCCCTCGTCTTGCTTTGGCTTGCACAGCCCCGCCCGGTCGCTTGGTCATCCGGTCGCGCCACTTTTTTCCCGTCCGTATTCTTGGCTTGAGTGGTTGGGGTGTGGGAAGAAGTGCTTTTTGCCTGGGCTCTTGTCTTGGTGGGTTAGTGCAGGGTCCGCGGCCGTCGCCGGTGTTGGGGACACAACATCGGGACCAGGCGCCCCCTTCCCTCCCATCGGCAACATGGCCGACGATACAAGCAAATCCCACAAGCACCGCTTGGCCCATGCGCCGTCCCGCCAAGCTTTGGACGAGGCCGTGGACCTGCGTAAATCCGGTGTCACGTCACCAATCACCTCAGACCTTGAAAGCCAGCGCCCCTCTATGGCGGCGCTGCTCGAGAGCGGCGAGAGTGGGCCCAAAGATGAAGCCGGTGGCCGATCCAGTCCCTCAGCTCAGCTCCCATCTTCATTTCACAAGGGCGACTATGCTGTCGACTCGGATGAAGCCGAGGATACGGAATCAGCCGCCGAATATAAGCATGGAGGCTACCACTCCCTCAACTATGGCGATGTCTTTAAGCAGCGCTACCGCATCATCAAGAAGCTTGGCTGGGGTCACTTTTCCACCGTGTGGCTTGTGCATGACACCACCCGCTCCCACTATGGGGCCCTCAAAATTGTCAAGAGCGCCTCTCATTACACCGAGGCTGCTGAAGATGAGATCAAGCTGCTGCGCGCCGTTCGTGACACTGACAAAACAGCGCGAGGCCGCAACCGTGTGATTCAGCTCATTGATGACTTTGCCATTTTCGGTACAAACGGCACTCACGTGGCAATGGCTACCGAGCTACTCGGCTGCACGCTTCTGAAACTCATCAAGTGCTTTCACTACCGTGGTTTACCCCGCATGCTCGTGAAGCGCATCGTGCGCCAGGTCCTCGAGGGCCTTGACTATCTGCACACGAAATGCACCATCATTCACACTGACATCAAGCCCGAAAACATTCTTGTCCTCCTCACTGAAGAAGAGATTTCCCTGATGGGCAAAAACGCTCTGGAAACCTATCATGAACGTGGTCCTGCCACGCCAGGTGCCGCCCTCAATAAAACTCAGAAAAAGAACCGCCGTCGCCGTCAACAAGGCAAGCTGGCTTCTGGTGATGGCGAAGCACCGTCCGCCGCCGCCGCCGCCGCCGATGACGCTGAAAAGCCGACCACAACCCAGCCCCCAGTCAGCGGCGGTGATGCCGGCAGCCCCGGCGATGACGCTTCAGAAAGGAAGGCCGGTGCGGCCGAAGCCAGCCCTGATGCTTCCGGCGACCCAGATGCCAATGCCACAGCTGTTGTGTCCAAGCCCACACTAAGTACGTGCTGCCATGTTTTGCCCCCATGAGTGCATTTGGCACCACTCACACGTGCCCACCCCTGGTATCTGCTGCTTTGGGGAACGTTATTTCCAGGGACGTGGCGAGAGAAGTTGCATGACATGCAGTTTCTCGAGTCGTGCGATGTCAAGATTGCTGACTTGGGCAATGCATGCTGGGTTGACCAGCACTTTGCCAACGTGATCCAAACCCGCCAATACCGATCACTTGAAGTGCTGTTGGGAGCCCCCTATGACACCTCTGCCGATGTCTGGAGCGTTGCTTGCATGACTTTTGAGCTGCTCACTGGCGATTACCTCTTTGAACCGCGCAAGGGCCGAGACTTTAGCCGGGACGAAGGTTTGTCAGCCACGGCCTCTCTCTTCTCTCTCTTCTCTCTCTTCTCTCTCTTCTCTCTCTTCTCCCTCTTCTCCCTCTCTCCACCCCTTCGTTCGCCCCATATATAACTCTTGAATGTGGTTGTGATTGGATAGATCACGTGGCATTGATCACCGAGCTACTTGGTCCCATTCCCTCTTTCATCGCATTGTCTGGGAGCAACTCGCGCCGAATCTTTGCCAAGGGAGGCAAGGAGCTTCTGCACATCAAGGAGCTACGCTCCTGGCCCCTCTACAACGTCCTTTGTGAAAAATATAATTTTGATGCAAGCGAGGCAGAGGCATTGCAGTCCTTCATGCTGCCCATGCTTGATGTCAGCCCGGTACGTTCTTCCGCGGCTTGAATCCGACGAGCCTCACAGTCACCGCGCCATCTTTTCAAGAGAGCATTCTCCCTTGATCAATGCTCACCTTGTCATCGTGCTTGCAGGTGCGACGGGCTACAGCCGCCTTGTCTCTGCGTCATCCTTGGTTGGAAATTACCGAGGAGGACCGCATGTCAGCTGTTCGACACTTGGAGAAGATGCGCGAGCGCGAGGCTCGTCGTCATGCTAAGCGTTCCGGCGAGCTTCACTCATCGCACTGAGGGGTTTTCGACCGACACCATGCTTACATTTCAGCTTTACCCAATTGGATAGGCATCTTGTTAAACACAAAATCAACATCCGTTCGTTCATTTGTTTGAGACAGATGTTGAGCTTGCCTGCGGACATTTTCTCAAGTGCAACGACATGATACGGTGTGTGGATGAAGCGATGGGATGGGAACATGGTCGATGTACCATTCGCGTGCCAGGGCTTGACATCCTTGTGTCAACCACCCTGTGATCGGCGCACCCCCTGTCGTCGGCAACTAATATGATAAAATCACATAATACTGGTAATAATGTTATTATCAACATGCAAGTTATCAAGCGAGCGAGCGAGCGAGCGCGGCCTCCTCACCAGACTAGCAAACGCATGTCTTCCTGACACACCATATGGACCGCCGAAGTTGTGGGTACTTTTGAAACACAAGGAGGAATGCTAAAGATCATTCACACATACATGACTTTTGTATTTAAAGAGTTTAAGAGTGTGCCGAGTCGACAAACTAAATCAGCATGGAGCGAGAGACAGAGACAGAGACAGCGACAGAGACAGAGGAGACGGACTGAGCACACGCACAAAAAAAAAAAAAAAAGCCAAAATCCCCCCTAAAAAAAAAAAGAACTTGAGCTCAGCTTGTCAGACAACGCAATGCAAACTAGCCGTTACTTTTTTTTTTTTTTCCATGCATGCCGTCCAATGTTGAGTTAACAAAGTCGACAGCCAGTCATTCTGCGTCATATCACACCCAGCGCCTCCTACACGGTGCTTCACAAAGCACGCTGGGCAAGAGCCAGCGAGCTTCAGTGGTCTTCGTGATTAAAGTCAGGGCTTTTTAAATCTCTCGTCTCAGACGTGTACACAACGGCTTGCCATGGCGCGCGTGACGCTCCCCGTCGTCTTGCCTAGTACGTCATGCCCACCCGATGCTGGCTCGAGCGTGCCTCAGTCCCTCGTCACAAGACGGAATTTTGCCCGCAGGTGTCGTGGATGAACTTGAAGTCTTTAACCTTCCTAATCCAGCTTCAGGTGAGGCCAGTCATTAGGAGAATGTTGCTTGCGGCTCAAGGCAAAGCACGTCCCTTTGCGCTCAGGCGCGTCTGTTGCTCATGCACGGTTGACTGTTATCCGGTTCATCAGGCAAGCGCCAGTTTTACGGTCAAGATAAAAGCAGCAAGCGCCTTTACGAACTGATCCAAGTCGACAATGGCACCCCACGCTCCTGGCTGTTTGAGAAGCGTGTTCAATCAGGTGCCATGACCACCTTTTGCCCTGACGATGACTGTCTGCGTCCGAGGGCTCGGCAAGTGCTCACGCGGCCGGTACCGCCACGATGCTAGATGGCCGTCTCTTATTTGTAGCGCCGATCGACCCCCTCTTTCTCATGCTACCCGTACTCATGAGAGCTGTCCCTGCGGTTCGTGCATTCAAGCTTACTTGCCTTTTGTCTTTCGTGCCCAAGCTTGATCCGCCCGCGCTTCCGAAATGTGTCATCATTTCGTACTGTCTTGGTGAGCGGTGCTTATTTGCATCAAACATGTGCATTTCCCTTAGGATGAACAATTCACCACAGCTGACAACATCTTCCACGACCCTGAAAACCCGGCGGTGACGCGCCTTGAGCATGTGCCTCAACTGGGTATGTCATCGCAGCCTGCTTGCAAATCCAATGCGATTGGTATGCCCGTCGCGCCGAAGCGGTGTTGGCTCAATCCAAGCTGACATGTCCGCAGATGCCATGCTGAGTTTGGTGTGTGATGCCAAGGGGGACGATGATTTCCGTGTTTATCGCATTAATGATGCCAAATTGCTGCAGTGGCTAATCGCCAAGGTATCCCTCGTGGCTTCTTGGCCCCTCTTCAATACAGCCGATGGGCTTTTCAAATGCCTTGCACGCTACTCAATCTTCTTCTGATCTCTGACACGCTTCCCTAGCTGGATACAATGGCCGATGGCATCGCTGCCAACGAGGTATGTCTGCTGAACTGGCTCAAGCGCACGAGTCTGGAGGGCCTGTTCAACACCGTTCCCTGCCCATCAAAGGTTTCTCATGAACTCGATCGGGCTGGCTCACAGATCACACCTTCAGGCGTGGCCAGCGCCTCCTTCAAGGCGATAAGCACCCCAAGCAATGTCACTGCCCGCCAACGCTACAGCTATGCTGCCGGTATTGCGTTATTGACCATACACGACCAGGCCTCTGGAAGTCGATCACCGTTCATATCGATGCATCTTGGAAACACTTCACCCTAGGCATGCTGGGAGAATATGTGTCCAAGGACTTGCTTGTGCGCTTGCAACAAGAGCTTGGGTAAGCTGACTAGCACCTCGCGGTAGACCCAACGCTTCAATCGCTCACGGCTTGAATCTGTATGGTCGGTGCCGGGACAGACTTGAAGTGAGCAGCCGCGCAAAGCGCACACCCACTGCGGCGTCTGGCGATGGTGGCAAGTATGCTGGTCTGGCGCCCCTGGAAGACTATTCAAAAGTGGAGGCCAAAAAGGCCAAAAAGGTAATCACGAATTCAAGGAACATTCCTGCCCATTAATTCAGTCAATCAGAGAGGAATCAACACAGTGCCCTTGATCAGAGTGCATTGCTCTTTCACATCGTTTCGCACTCCTTTCATGTGTAATTGCCTTTGTTTTCCTCTTAGGTCGCGGTAGCTACCGCTCCGAAAGGCTGTGTTGGTATCATGGCGGCGTTTGCAAAGGCAGCCAGCAAGAAACCTCCAGCGAAAAAGACGAGCACAACCAAGAAGAGCAAATGAACCGGTGCCGGAGTTGACATCTCATTCTCGACTCAAAGATGATTTTCTTTTTTTTCCGTGTGTTTTTTGCCACTCTTCGTTTTGGTTTCATTCATTTTTTAGCCTGCCTGAGCAATTGCTCTCTCCTCTGCAATTGTTAAAAAGGTGTATGTGGCGATGGTGATGGTGATTTACACAGCTCAGCATGGGCACAGAGGCTCAGCTGGATGTAAATTTCGATTTGAAGCAGTATCTGGAAGATGGGTCAGGTTGCGTGAGCTTTCGGACGCGTTTTGAGGTGAGGTGAGGTGAGCGCTACAAATCCTCCACAAAGTTTGCCGGGACAAAGCCTTCGCGGCCATCTGCAGTGCGTGCAAACATCCAGTCAGTGTTTCCTGCCGGATCCGTGCGTGACAAGATGTCGAGCACGTCGCCTTCCGCACACTATAGAACACAGCGTAGGCAGGTGAGAATGGGTGGCAAATCGCTGGCAATTAGCGCTGCCAAAAGGGTTTACGGTGGGGCGAGCATGGCAGGCCAGCAACACACCGCTAGCTCTTCCTCAGAGGAAGGTTCGCACTCGTACAGGACTTTGACCTGTCCCAGAACGGGTTTTGACCGGGATACGACGGTTGCAGGGTCCTCCTGAATGTACGTTTCCAACAACTCCAAGAAGCTGGCTGCGACAAAGCCTGCATCACATGCAACACGATGATCGCGCAGTCAGCACACAGCCAACGCGCTTGTGGCAGAAACCAGCCTTGTGTGCAAACAGTATCCAAGCCTGAGCTTAGACAGCCTCACCTTCGCGGCCATCGTCGGAACGGCATTGCCACCATTCTGCATTACCCTCCAAGTCCTGGAATGACAGAACGTCCACTTCCGTGCCCACTTCGAGCTGCAAGGAACAGACATGACAACACAGTGGTGAGATTGAACGCAGGCGGGCAAGTTGAGGGTATTCAAGGCACACACCTCGAGCTCTGCTGGATCCGTTGATTCAAAATAGTGCGATGCGATCGCCCGGCCGACAGCAGACACAAATTCGGCCTCTGGCTCCGGTTCCGGTTCGGTTTCCGGTTCCGGTTCTGGTTCTGGTTCTGGTTCTGGTTCTGGCACGCGGCGCACAGGCACAGGGGCTGCTTTAGCCTGAGGCTGGGGCTTGGGTTTTGGGTGAGCCGGTGTCGACGAGGCCGCGGGCGCGCCCGATGCCGGAATGTGGTCGTAGGCGCTCGCAGACGAGCTCGTGGACATCATCGAGTCAGTGCGTGAGGGACGACCGGTAGGTGTACCAGTTGGTTCAACGTCAGTTGGGGCACGCATTTGGGCGTAGGGAGAATTGGCAGAGCGAAGAACTGAGTCATAGGTGCCACCCTTCTTGCCACGCGCAACCTGAGGCTGTGCCGCAATGTTGAAAGCAGTGGCAACGGTGCGCGGAACCATGCTCAAGCTCGTTAGCTCCATCATGACCACCCGATGGACGGTGGCACAAAAGTCAATGAGCTTGCTACTGGGCAGCTCGCGCGGAAATTGAATGGCCTGAAGCTGTGCCAAGGCATTGCGCGCAAAAGTCAGCTCCATGGTCAAGAAGCCGCTGAGGGAACGTGTAATGAGATGTTCGCCGAGGTCGGCAAACCGCGGCAACTCCTGGGTCAGCTCGTCATCCAAAGCTATGCGAGGTTAACGCAGCAAGAATTAAATGCAACCTGAGGACCGTGCTTGGGCCTGGGTTGATTACAAAGCACTGTACACGCTCAAACCTATGAGCCCACAACATACCATGGAAGGTCTTTTCTGCAGCATTCAGCTCCTTCATGATGGCGGCGCGCTTATCATCGCGAGCCTTTTTGAGCTGACGAAAGATGACGTCGTGGTCGAGCTTCTTAACCCGTCGCTTATCAATCAGCAAGTATGGCTGTTTAAAAAACGACAGTAGCCGCGTCATGGGCTCTGCCATGCGGCGCAGACGAGATGAGAGAGTTTACCACACGGGCATGAGCTGACAATCACCGTATCAAGCGCCGGTGTTCAATCCCCCAAGTCAGATCCATGCTTCTAGATCTGAATTCCATGAAGTTCGGTCAAACGGCACTAACCTTGAACGCGGCACTCAACGTTGTCTTCGAGGCGGCCTGCCTCCTCCTTCATAAAGCGCGCCGCCTTGACCACGTCCCGCATGTAGGGTGGCACGAGCGACTCTTGCTCAGAATACATGTTCTGTAGCAAACAAACCCCCCCCGCATGCATCGAGTCAGGTCAGGTCGACAGTGCACTCACGAGTGTGCACGGAGGGCCAAGGGACGCTCGAGCGGCCGGGGCACACAGAATGTGGTGTCACGTCTAGCCATGAGGCACTGCGGTATTCCCAAGTATGAGCCAGCCATCTTCGCCGGACCTTCATCGTTGACGCCACGTCAAGAAACATTTCAGCAAGCTTTTTAATGCCCACGGTGTACTCGCTTGCCTTGCGCTGAAGCTTTCGTGCCGCCTGCAGATGTGTACCACATCGGCTAAGATCAGTAATCCGTACAATCCGCAGGAGCCATACTTTTTCTCGCGTTCGGGTAGCAGAAATGTTCAGTCAGCACTGACCTGCTCCATCATCTTGACCCGGTCCTCGGAGCGATGAAACTCCTTGAAGTCCTGGCGATCTTCCCTCTCAGTTTTATGGAAAAGCTTCTGATTCAGGCGGGTAGCTTTCTTTACCGCACCATGCCACACCTGGCGCTTTTTGCCACCAACCTTGTATCTAAGTTCAATCACCACATCAAGTTGATATAAGCTTGGCAGCGCCAGCATAAATACACCCATTCCTCACCACGACGATACTCGAGCGTCGAAGCAACCAAGACTGATGATGCCAGAAACGTACTGCTCAACCAATTCCTTGCGCCGTTTACCCTCATTAATGCTCGAGGCCACCACCTTGACGCGGTCCACGGCAGTAGAAAGCATGACATAGTCGGGGTGATCGCGCTCGGTGTTGCGCAGCATGTCCTGTAGTAAGAGCGCATACTTGAGCACGCGCTGCACCGGTTTGATCAAGATGGTGCCCAGATCCCAGCATTGCGTGCGGTCCTTGGTGAGTCGATGACAGGCATCCAACGCAGCCTTGTGCCCTGGATCAGCCATGTACTCGGCTAGCAGCGCTGAGGCATCGTCATAATTACAACAATACTTTGGGGGAGGTACAGGTGGCATCGGTCAGCTGTGGTACATACAAGATGCATGTCGATCATTGAAGGTAAAGTCATGAAAGCAACGTACATCGACGTAAACGGCCTTCAATTGTTCCATGTGTTCGCAAAATGCCATGCCAATCTGCTGCTTCTCCGTTGCTAGGCGTCGCTCAGCTTGCAAGCGGTCATTCAACGCCGTCACCGCATCTAGCAACTGCAAATGCGCAGCGGTCAGTTTGGCGTGGCAAGGACACCATTAAGGCTCGTGCAATACGAGAACGCTGAAAAAGTCGAAAACAGGACGGCTGTGGGCATACCTGCTCATAGTTGCCAAAGAGCCGCTCGCAATCAAAGGTATCGTTCAGGACGAGGGCGACATCTGAATCGATGTAGGCTGCAAGTTGTTACAGTCACAGTCAGGCGGACGCGCGACATATGACGTGGTGCGACACAACGAATGGTCGCCGACAGCGAACGGGGCAGTCGTACCCTCCTTGCACACCCAGAGGTCGTTGACAAAATCGGCATCGGTCTCGCAAAGCTCCTTGAGCACTTTGACGCGCTGAGCGGCCCGCTTGGCTTTGCTTGAAGCATCAGCCTCATCCTGGCGCTGTGCTGCATAGACTTCCGCCAAGCTGGCACGCAAATCTGGCTCCAAGCTATCTTCAGGCACCTATCAGAGCCAGAGTTTGAGTGGCATTGCGAGCAGGTAGGTGAGAAGATGAATTCGTAGGGAAGGGAAATCAATCCAAGGGAGCCTGCCAGCTCGGATGAAAGAAGTGATGAATTATGCAGAGTGCAGGCATGTGCATTTCGTGTCTTACCCGTTCAATCAGGTTGTCACGCTCAAGCTTCAAACTTTCAAGACGAGTTTCCTGTTCTGCCATGGCCTGCATTCGCGTTCGCGCTTCTTGTTCCACCTAATGTTGATTGTCATTTGCAACATGGATGGTGCGATTTGGGTATTGTCCCAAGTGAGGAAAAAAAAAAAAGGACACAAAAAATAAAACAAGTCATTGAGTTTGTCGTTCAAGGCTCAAACCCAAACAGGACTTACCGTGTCCAGGTTGCCTAGGCCTGTTTGCTGTTGTTGTTGGGCAACTTGAGCCAGTTTAGCCAACTTGTTGGCGGCTGCAGCCTCCTTTTTGGCCATGACCAAATCCTTTTCCTTCGCCTACACGTCACATCCGTGCAAAAGTCATGGTATGGCTACACAGTGCAGGCCTGGTCCTTGCGTTGATGGCAACGTCGAGTATCCCTCACTTTAATTTCCGAGTGCAGTTTTTGAAGGCGCTGTTTGAGTTCATCCAAATCATCATCACTAAGATCATGGTGACGCCGAACCGCACGGTGGCTGGTAACCTCTTCCTCCGCGTCTTCATCGGAGCTATCACGCTGCAGTTGATCACCTACGCCACGATGATGCCACCGATACGATGATGACCCGATCCCATGATGACGGCAGTTCTTTCTTTCCCGACAAGTGGGATGGGTGCAAGCCCTGTGCAGGAGAACTTGCCTTGCATATCCTCAAGCGTGTCGAGTTGGTCCTGAAGCTCTGCAACGTCACGGCTCGCTTGCTGCAGCAGCTGTTCCGTCTCCTGACACTGCTCGGGAGTGAATGCCTCGGGTTGCTCCTGAACATCAGGACACATGAAGGGGGCGCAGATGGGTTGATGCGCATCCACAAAGTTGTTGGGAAAAAAATTGGCGCAAGACTCACCTGCATAGCAAGCACAAACTTTTCGAGACCAGCTTCCTTGTCGAGGGCCTCGCGCAATTTAACTTCCAGTTCCTTTGCTTGGAGGCGCGCTGAGAGCGCCGATGAATTCGTGGCAGGGGTTGGTGCGGGTGGTGGGGGTTGCGCACGGACGGGAGCAGCACGCTACCAGTGCGGGAATGCGGGCAATATGAGTTGTGACGGGATGAAGGGACATGCAAGGGTTGACGATGGCTTACAGGGACAGCGCGAGGTGGACCAGCACGAGGCGTGACTGAGTTGCGGTTTGGTTTGCTCTCAGAAGCGA
This sequence comes from Monosiga brevicollis MX1, assembly GCF_000002865.3. Classification (NCBI taxonomy): domain Eukaryota; class Choanoflagellata; order Craspedida; family Salpingoecidae; genus Monosiga; species Monosiga brevicollis. The sequence goes on from NW_001865045.1 coordinate 567,855, forward strand.
GGCGCGCTCTGGGCCGAAGCGGCGCCGAATCCACGACATTGCGGGGCACAGGCGCGGGTGTCACAGTTGGAGCAGTTGAGTTCTTGGCCGGGGGCCCGGGCGCACGAGGCTTGGGCTTTGGTCGGGGCTTTGGTGCGGGCGCAGCAGTCTTGACCGGGGCCGGCGTAGGGGCTGGAGCCGGCGCCGGTGCAGGGGTCGGTGCAGGCGCGGGGGAAGAAGCCTTAGCAGGAGGAGGAGCAGTAGCCACTGGAGGGGCGGGGGCGGGGGCGGGGGCAGCAGCCGTGGTGACCCTTGGGGCCGGTGGCCCGGGCTTGCGGCGCGGCGCTGCAGCACCCCCGCCACCTCGTGCTGATGGTGGTGGTGGGGCACGAATGGGTGCCAATCTTGAGGATTTGGGTGGAGCGGCTTGCTTGCCCAATCCCAGAGCAGACTGGCGCTTCTGTGACAAAGTGGCTCGCCGGCGATCTGCCGTGGAGGCCACCATACCGCTGTTGGAACTTGTGATCGAACGATCCACGCGCACAAAGACGGAGGGAAATATGCCCTCATGCCGGCTGCGGTCCTTGTAACGGTATCCGCGCAGCCATTGATCGTCGATGCGCTTGGTTAGGATGATGACATCTCCATTGGAGAACTGAAGGTCTTCAGGCTGATCGCCATCGTAATCGAATAAAGCAACGGCATACGGCTCTTTTTGAGGCCGGCCTGGCTTTGAGACAGATTGTCGACGGGCACCGGCATCGGCTGCCACACTGAGGCGAGCCGAGCTGCTGCTAGGTGCCGCGCGAGGCTCCGGCAGTTTCTGGCTCGCTGGCGCCGGGGCCAGGGCCGGAGGTGCGGCAGCTGGCGCGGGCGGCGCGACTGAGGGGGGGCGAGCCTTGCGTCGGGAGGCTGACATGACGTTGGGTCGCACTGCAAGTTTGAGATATTAGTGCACGCGAATCGATGAGCAGAGGACACGGGAAGGTTCGATGATGCCGAGCCTACAGCCTTAGGGGTTTGTCAGCGCTTACCATCTTCCAGAGAAGTGAGTACTTCAACAAAATTGCTCGGGAAAAGCCCCATGCGGCCGTGGGCAAAGCCACGAAACCACTGATCATCAACCTGCTGAATGAGAATCACCTCATCACCCGCCTTGAAGGGCAAATCATCCTCTACGGCGGCATCATACTTTTGTACCACACGATTTGGATGATCAAGAGAGTCAAAAGAAGACAAAAAGCAATAGAAAAAATGGAAAATTAGGTAAGTGGAGCGAAATCCGTCATGAGGAGTCGCGCTTTGGTGAGCTAGCCACGAGACGGCGCTACTTGACAGACTCGACAAGACCTACATCAAAGAGAGCCCGTGCCTTGGGCGGAAGGGAGACAGTGACGGCGATATCTTGCGGTGCAACATTGGCACGCTGGAAGGAACCAACAAAATCAGGGTCAAAATTGAGTTCAAAGGCTGACCAGCCCAATCGAAAAGTGGCCCTGAAGCAGCAGCAGCAGCAGCAACAACATAAGAAAAAATACCTTGCCCTTGGCAGTGGCAATGTAAGAGCCATCTGGGAGACGACCAAGCAGGTCCAGTTCGTCGTTTGCGGCCAAGCCCAGGCTAGGGAGAGCTGCCAGGGCCGCAGCGCGACCCTGAAAAGATAACATGTGTAAAGTGTTGCACCAGTCAAAGCAGAGCATGAGATCAGATGAAGAGAGAAATGCAGCCAGATTTGAAACGCGCTGGTGTCGACGGGCTGTTGATCACGTGCTCGGCATTGAAACAGCCACTGACCGTGCTTGGCGGTGGCACGTCCTCTACAAACGAAATGGGAAAAATGCCTTCTTCATCGCCCAGCACCCCTTTGCGCCATTCATCGTTGACAATCTCGGATATGCGAATGATGGCACCTGTGTATACACCACATGTGTTGCATGAGTCTGCGAGGGGTCTTGCCGCCAACCGGCGTAGCCCAAGCCGACATAGACGAGCAGCCTAAGCACAGGGGAGTGGTGGGCGCACACACCCGCGGGAAAGTTCAGGTCCGTCGGCTCATCAGAGTTGTAGGCATGGTGGGCGCGGACCCAGGCTATGAGATCGAACAGGAGGAAGAAAACCCGTTGTGAGCATTGCCATCCGGACCCGTCGCACAGTCCTGACACGCATGCAAGGCCTCTGCGCGCCGTCGCCGACAAACAATGGGTGACTGACTGTCAAAATAGGGGCCACTCATGGTGTCAGCGTTGCTATTATCAGCTTGACCGACGCTGGGAAGAAGCGGCGTTGACCCTTTGGCCTTGCGAGAAGCAGTGTTGCTGTTGCAAGCCGGCCAACGCGGCCCAGTCCCCAAAGCTAATAACAAGGTCCGGGCCGAGGAGAATCGCGCTGCTTCGAGTCTACAAACTGCCAAGCTCCACTCGAAGCTCCCGCGCGTTCTCCTGTCAGTAACAACTCTGACCCTAGGATCAAGGAACTGGTTTCTCCAGTCCCCAGCTCCAACTCCAACGCGCGCACGCAGGTCCAGCAGCACAAATGCAACTCGAGCGAGAGAGCGAGAGAGCGAAAGAGAGAGAGAGCGAGAGAGCGAAAGAGAGAGAGAGCGAGAGAGCGAAAGAGAGAGCGAGAGAGCGAAAGAGAGAGAGAGAGAGAGAGAGAGAGAGAGAGAGAGAGAGAGAGAGAGAGAGAGAGAGAGAGAGAGAGAGAGAGAGAGGCGCTGGTGTTTCTTTGCATCTTCTTTGTTTTCGACTTTTTTTTTGTGCATGTCTGATTCTACTTGTTCTGCACAACAAGAGCATACTTGCTATCCGGGTGTATGCTGGGGTGTGTCGGCGCAGCAGAGAGAGCACACGCCGAGGGGCATGACGTTTGTGACTTTTTGGTTTTAATTGGTCCATCATCAACAACAGAAATATAACATGGGGTGCAGGTATGGCTCACGCGGCAGCCAGCCCCTTGACCAACACTACGACCTTGGCATTCTCATTTCGGCTGGATCTAGTACTTGAGGCGCGCCGCCTCTTGTTCCAGCGAATTGCGGATGCGTGGCGGGTTCTTCTCCAGCTGTTCAAGTACTTGTTGTGTCACCATGTGGTAGCGGTTCTTGGGCTTGTCAGGCTTGGGCGGGCTTCCATGACGGAGTTTAACAAAATAATGTGCCTTTCGCCTATCAAAGAGAGCGACATGGTGAGCACGAGAGCCAAGCTGCTCATCAGTGCCACCCCTTTTGGTAAGACATGGGTTGGCAATGCGGTCACGTACTTGGTGGCGCGGTAAAAGCGACCTCGGTTGGCACGGCGGATGCCGCGACCGTAGTCACCCTAATGAAACCATACAAAATGCAGCACGATTTAAGGACGTGCCGGCCGAAGCTGCATTGCAACATCCCCACAGCGCAGTGCCACAGGCAGAGGCAGAGGCCAGAGGCAGGGCACAGGCATTCGTATGGGGTGCGTAACAAGGGCAGGCGAATAACAACACTGACCTTGCCAACGTAGGACTCGTGGATGTAGAGATTGCTGTTGTCTTCAATCTTGTTGTGTACCTTGGCATTTTGCTTAGCGATGCGGAGGACTTGTGCAATGTGGGATGCGACTTTCTTGGTCGAAAAATCCATCTGCACAATAGCATCATCGATGCGCAGACCGCGGATCTGGCGAGCCAGCAAATTGAGCTTCCATGGGCTCCCATCAATGTTGCGGCGGCTATAGTAAACCTGGAACGAGAGCAGACGGTTGTTCGCAAGCCGACGTCAGCAATTGGTTCAGCGGGGCGGGTTGGCTGGTGGCCCGGTCGGTAACCAGCGTACCGTTTGTGATGGATCAGCCTCAATCGGCAGGCTCTTGCCGCTGGCCTCGGCCTTGGCACGAAGACGAGCGACATGCTTGTCATTGTAGTGGTGCAGCGCAGGAGCTACGTGCAGGCCCCGTCTGAAGGGACGTCGTTTCCCAGCAGCAGGAGCAGCCAACGGGCACCCCAAGAGCATGCAAAAAAGTAAGGGCACTCATCCCCGACCAGGCTCTGACGAAGGCAGGGCATCTCACGAACCGGAGAAGAGTGGGCATCATTGGCACAGGAGCCAGGTGCATGGTGGCCAGCGCTCGTAGCGGCCCAGGTTGGGCCGCTGCGCGAACGGCGCGCTGAAGCCACAGGGCCATCCTTGTTTGTTCAAAAAAACTGCTGTAGCAGTAACGTATATCAAGCTTAATGACCGCTCTACCACAGGCCAGCCCAGGGTATAGCACGAGCACGCTGGCTTTGGCCAGGCGTTGTTCGACCCAGAACCTGTGGTGTAACACCCATAGACCACGAGTGAGGGAGAAAAAGCAGAATTTGAGCAGAAGACGGACCCAAGCAAATAGCAGGCCCCTGTTTGGCGTGTATGTCCAAACTCAACCCAGATCCTTTCGCCCCCCTTGCCTGCCCTGGCCGCCGCCCTTTTCACAGCTCACCCCCCCAAAAAACCAGAAAAAAAAAAAGTTTCAAACACTCACCTCGTGAAAGGGCTGAAAGAAAGTGTGACAACTTTGACATTTTACAACTGCTTTCCAGCAAAGCCCGCCTCTGCTTGGTTGGACGCCTTTGAGCCATCGTCATCCTCCTTCGTCGCCTTTCCAACGTCGTCGTCGTCGTCGTCGTCGTTGTTGTTGTCGTTGTCGTTGTCGTCGCCGCTGTGGTCGTGGAGTGAGGCTTGCCGTGGCGTTTGGGAGTGCCCGCTACCGTATTGGTGGCCTTGAAAGGCATCGCCGTGATTGCAACCGTGGACCTTCCCCTTTGAGGTCTTTTTTTTCCTTGTTCTGCTGCTGGTTCAGCCCCTGGGATCGACTTAATCGCTGCCGCATCTCGTCACCTTTGAACGAGCAGTCTTTGACATCAACCTCGCAGCCAAGCCACTGTCAACCACCGGGGCTTTGAGCTTGCATCGCTTGCATCGCTCCTCATCTTATACTGAACTTGCGCCGCCTCCATGGCCAAGCGTGCCAACAACATGGCGCGCTACTCCCGAGGTGAGCCGATGAGGGCTCATGTGATTTCGTGCTGGACACCCGTCAGCCTAAACAACCTCCTGATTTGTGCGTAGTAGGCAGCAACGGGCTCACCGCTGAGCGTACAGAGACGATGCTGGAGGCCGAAAACGATCGCCAAGTTGACGCACTTCACAGCAAAGTCGCCATGCTCAAGGACGTATGTGGGCGCGTTTACGCAGCCCTGACGCGTTGCACGACACGTCAACTCACCTCGCTGTTCACCTTCGACTCGATGCATTAGTTGACGATTGATATTGGTGAAGAGGTGCGATCACAAAACAGCATGCTGTCCGACATGGTAAGTGCCCCAGCCTTCAGTCTCGGCACTGGCAATCTTGTTTGGGGTGGGTGGAGACCGGGCTTTTCCCACTGGAATCAATAGGGTTAAATTGGCGTTGTTTTGTACCTTGCTCTGTCTTTTTGCACCTCGCTCTGTCTTTTTGCACCTCGCTCTGTCTTTTTGCACCTCGCTCTGTCTTTTTGCACCTCGCTCTGTCTTTTTGCACCTCGCTCAGTGTCTATCTCGTCTTCCATTTGGTTTACAGGGAGGCTCATTTGATGATGCGGGCTCGCTGCTCGGCATTTCGATGCGCAAAGTTGGCAACTTAGCCAACTCCACCAATGGTCGAATGCTGTGCTATCTCGTCGGCTTTGCTGTAACTGTCTTCTGCGTCATCTGGTACCTCATGAAGTAGGCTGCCGTCCGAGAAAACATTGATAACACCCTCTCCTAGCTAGTGCGCTCTGCGCCCGTGTCCTGATGGGCCCGAAACTTGACTTCCCTGGCCCTGCCACGGCCATAACAATCGAATCGAATCTGTGAGCACCTTCCGAGCCATGTCATACCAATGCCGCAAACGAAAAACACCCGTTCGGCCATGGGCGGAACCAACTGCACACATCACCTGCGCTCAACACGCCCATCTGCTGGCTAGCTGATGCTTCCTCGTCTCTCTCGCAAAAAAAAAAAAAAAAATCCAAACGCAGCAAAAAAAAAAAGAGGCCAACAGCACCATGTATTCCCATCTGGTCACCCACGATAGTACTAGCATGGCCCAACATGGCTTAACTGCGGCGATCGGACGAGAGCCGGTGTATTCCATGTGGTATGACCGTTGGCGAACATGAGTGGTATAAAAAATATTCATAAAGGCGCTGGAGGTGATTGACGCGTCTGCTTTACCTTGAACTGGTAAACTGTAAATTTGTAAACTGTCACTGCATTCGTGTTTTACGCTGATGCGCTGCATTTGCCCGCATCGAGCGCTCGCCGACATATAACATCAGACAGCAACCGGGACGATGACGACCCTTCGACCCTTCAAGGCTGATGACCTTTGGGCTTTCAATCGAGTGTACGAAGATTGTGCAGTTGCCTTTGCGTGCTGGCTTGATCGGCTTGCGCTGTCGTCGTTTGCGCCAGAGCTCATTTTGCACTTGCTCCGGTTTGGATAGAAACCTGGATCCGCTGACGGAAACCTATCACATGACCTTTTACCTGCAGTACATGTACACCTGGCCCGAATACTTCACGGTCGCTGAGAGTGCAGCGGGGACTCTGATGGCATACGGTGCGTTGGTGGGGCTCCGTGCAAGCGTCCAGGCTTGCGCTCGTCCGCATTGACCGGCGCGCCTGTGCCTGGCCTTCGATTCTGAGCCCTCACCGATACGGATACATTGCGCGGCGCCGTCTGGTTCTTGTAGTCATGGGCAAGGCCGAAGGTGTCGGCGAAAACTGGCACGGCCACGTCTCAGCCCTGACAGTGGCACCCGAATACCGCCGCCTTGGTCTTGGCAAGCAACTCATGGCTGACTTGGAAGACATTTCTGAGCATCGGTTCGTGATTTTCTGTGTCCAGATCCGCTCGCCTCGCTCACATTCTATACAACACAAAGCCAACGTGCATATCAAGCAGCTGTGCATGTGTTGGGGGGAGTGCACAGGCACATCGCGGAATCGGTTCGATTTGGGTGGTGCACACGAGCTGGCTCACAGGTTTGCATGTGGTGTTCGCTTGCGCAGGCACCACGGCTATTTTGTGGACCTGTTCGTTCGCAAGTCCAATGACGTGGCGGTCGAGCTATATCGCGGCCTGGGTTACGAAATCTATCGCACAGTCATCGAGTACTACTCTGGAGCAAACTCGGAGGATGCTTACGGTATGTCATCTTGATCTCGTACAGCCTTTCCATCTTTTGCCTGACTCAGATGCCTGGCTGCCCGGGGGCCACAGATATGCGCAAGAGTCTGTCACGTGATCCTGAAAAACGCCTGATGCAGCCAACTGGGAAGCGGATACAACCCTACGAGCTTGAGAATGACTGATGTCTCTGGACGTGCCGTTTGCCCGCCTGTGAAATTACCAAACTTTCTTTTTCCCTTTTTTTTTCCCCCCACTCAAGTTTTCATACAGCTGATCAAGGTTGAGCCGGTGTCATGCACATGCAAAAACAAGTACACAGTTCAGTTGCGAGAGCCAAAATCAAAAGAAGGCGGATAACAAGCCTGGGCCTATTTGTGAGTCGATTAGTTGAAGTCAAACAAGACTAGGCAGCCTCGGATGCCCTGCCCGCGCACAGCTGGAGCAGACGATTAAACTTGTTCGCTCAGGCATCATCTTGCATTTCTGATTCCTCAGCATCCGAATCACTCAGGGCGACAGCGCTCACTCTTTGTGAGGGTTCTTCCGACATGATGGTCAAGTCGGTTGCCGTGGATATCGCACTGATGCGTGGGTCAGCCCCCTCGTTGTCATCAAGGCTGGTATCGTGGCCTCGTTGACCATCCTTTTCTGCATCACCAGCTGCTTCCTCCTTGCTCTGCTGGGCCGTATTGTTACGGTCTGCATCAGTGGCTGCATCTTCAGAGGCATCATCAGTAGCTGCTCCCCCTTCGACGGCGGCAGCTGCAAGTTGTGTAGTTGAGGTAGACAGCTTGGGCTGCACCTGCTCGGATAGCTTGCGCTGAGATACTCGCCGGCGCCCATCCGCCTATACGATGCCACGACCTCGTTATTGCAAGTGCGGTCACATGCTCCCTTGATCGGCATCTGTTGCCGACCAGCCCCATATTTTCACCGAACAGGTCGACGCATGGGCGAAAAAAAAAAAAAAAAGGGGGACGAAACCCCATGCGCTGGCGCACAACAAGGCGCTTTCAAATACTGACCGTGTAATCGGCCAAGGTGAGATGAAGCTCTCGTCGTTCAGCCGCCACAGCCAACGGCAGAAAGTACAAGACCTTTTCGTTTTCATTTCGGGCCTCATTGAATGCATGTATTAACCTGTTGATGCATTTGAGCGTCAGGCATGACGTCGAGTGTGAATCTTGTCGTCTGGCCATGCTGGGCACCGTGCCGTGTTTTTGCAAAGGGCAAGTTGCGGAACGTACATTCGCATTTCATCCAACGAGGGTGCTCGAAAGTAGCAAACTTCTGTATCTTGAGTGAGCTTGCAAGTCCATTTTTCCCGCGAAATCACTTCCAACTGAAGCCAAAGACGTCAACAGAGCAGAAAGGCGACAATAGTCAGAAGCACGCAGCGGAGGGCCGCAGCGTCGTTCAAGTATTTTGTCTAGCCACTCAAGACGCACCGAGCTATTGCTGAGGCTACAGAGAGAATGAAATTTATACTTGTGAATAATATCTTGACCGTCGTGCGTTCGCTCCACGGGACGCTCTCTGCGTTCAGATGTAGGTTTGCGTGAGATTTGAGGTGCAATAACAAACAAGATGGGCAGATGCTGCATGTGTGTCTGTGTCTAAGCTACAGATTCAAAACTGCAAGGCAAAGAAAAGCAAAGAGCCACGACAGCTCGCATGGTCTTAGGACCATGGAGCGTGGACTGAGACGTACACTTGGCCTTGGCGCCCCAGCTGCTTGAGTTTCTCGCTCGTCCTTTTAAGGGAAAAAACCAAGGTCCAAAACAATCAAGTGAGACAAAACACAACACATCCTTGGCCTTGAGAGCGCATGTCCTGCAAGGCGTACCGGCCCAATAAGCCCTCAACACGCTCATGCATGGCCACAACCACAATGTCGGTGAACAAGTAGATGACGGCGTCGTGTTTCTAACGCCAGCCAGCCAGTAAGTCAGGGCGAACGAAGCCCCGGTAGTTGCTAGGTTGTCAATTGCACCAACCTCGACAAGCACAAAGCCAGGCTTTTGAGTTTCAACCTCTGCTTCATTCCCGCTACCGGCACCGCCAGCTGACGGAGGCAAGGATGGCATATCATGAAACGAAATGAAGATCCACATGGGATGATTGCACGTGCGGAGCTGAACCGCATGAATCGTACCGGGAGTTTGAACTGCTTGCAGCAATCGCCCAGGAAAGTCATTGATGAAACGGCGCGCGGGGTCTTGAAGTGGTGGCATGTGCTTGACCATACGCATGACTTGCAAAGTTAGCAAACTGAGCAGCACGAGTTCAGCCGTAAGACAAGCATGCAGCCAGTCGTGGGTGCCGTCAACACCAGACACAGGCGCAGGCACAGGCACAGGCACAGTCTGGTGTGCAAGTCAACAACAAAATGTAGGATGTAGGATAAAACTCTTTTCAAGGGTCGCACGATAAGAGAGGGCTAAAAAAGTTACCGCATACCGAGTTTCTGCGTCGCGCTTGGCCTCGTTGATGGTCGAAGCCAGGCTGGTAAAGCCGTCGAGGGCCTGGCGGAGCTGGAGAAAGTCGGGATGCGAGTCGGGCGTGCGCTTCAAAAGATCAGTCAGCAAGAGCTTGTAGCGCGGGATGCGCTGGATGGGTGCGATCAAATGGTCGTCAAGCCAAAGGCGGTTGCAGCGCGGCTGCTCCAAACAAGCCCTACACAATCAATCAATCGTGACACCAAGTCAGCCAAACGCCAAAAGTTCCAAACCCTGCAAATATCCTGAGACGCCTAGACTGGCCACCGGCACTTGGAAATGCCGATGCCTGCAAGCTTCTAAAACGCACTCGAGAAACTTTTGAAAAGAGGTTTTACGACGACATTGCGAAATGGTGCTGATGGCCTGGTCAAAGTTGTTGGCAAAGGTGACGTACACCTTGAAAAAGCCCAGATAACGCTGGAAAATGTCTGTGGGTCGGGTAGGGGCAGTGGGAGGGACGATCAGCCATATCCTGCGCAAACTGCGAGAATTTGTACAGAAGCATTTGGGCCAAACTACAAGCGAGGCACACCAACCGCCAATAGTGGAGTCTGGTTGCCAGTTACAGAACCTCTCCAGCAGCTCGAGCAAGAACCGCGAGTTGACATTGAAAATGCTTTCAAGCTCCAGGAAGATGGTTTTGACTTGCTTCTCACTAATGCTAATGTTATACTCGCCTCCCGTCCAGTCGATGCTAGTGTTTCAGAGCCGAGAAACGATTTCGACCAGGGCAAATGTGACACGATTGTCTGTGGTGGATGCCTCGGTGGAGATGCAAGTCACGGCCTGCCCAAGCACGCACACCACAGCACTGCATACCTGCGCTGAGAGATGGAAGAGGCGCGCAGGGCCAGCTGCATATTGGCCGCCTGTTCCAGCGGTTGCTGAAACACCGTGATAATCATATCAAGCACATCGACGTAGCTGTGCAGGATCCATTGCGAAGCACACGTGCGTGAGAACGCGGTCGGGGCAAGGTACAGTTGTCAACTACAAGCGCCTCACTCACCGCTCCTCAGTCTGTACAATCTCGTTGATGATATGCAAACGCTTGCGATACGTTGCTTCTTCTTGTGTCTCTGTGGACATAAAACCAACGGCTGAGAATGGCGACAAAACATGCTCATCCAAAAAGCATACCCCACAACCACATCTTACGCACCTTTAGGCTTCTCACTCGGCACGACCGGCTTGCGCATTTCTTTGCCAGCAACCGTGACTATCTCTCCCACGTCGGGCTTCCCCGGTTCAGCTAAGGCGAATTTGGGGAGTTGGAGCAAGATCAGTATTCATGTGGAGCAGCACACGAATGCTGGCTGCTGCGCAGGGTAGCGTACATGCTTGCTTGGTAATTCGACTGGCTGGGGCCATGCGTGTCGTTTTGCCTGCAGCGACATGCCAAGATATATGAGAAGAACAAACCCAGAGTGCCAGGACGGTCAGACGGCATGGGTGGGTGAGGGTAGACGGGTGCGCACGACGCTTATCCGAGGAGCGACGATCCGAAGAGCGACGTTCGGTTCCATCAAAGTCCCTGGAGCAAAGGGGAGGGGTGAAAAGCAGCCGTGAGAGTTTCACGGGTGGTTGACCAGTGTAGCAGTGGCCACGGACCACGTACGGTTGTGGTAGGCTAACAGTCACCGGGCCGCGCGACGGCACATGGTCCACGTCATCCACCACGCTCTATTAAAGCAAAGGCACAGACGTGGACGGCATTGACGGGGTGAGGTTTGAACTATGACACTTTTCTATCAGGCTATAGAGGTGTGTTGCGTACCTCGGAGAGACCGACCAATCCACGGAGACGCATAACAGTGGCCTTGGGTTGGTTGTCGTTGCGGAGGAGCGGTGTGTTTTCCGTCGCTTCCGCCTGGAGGAGTTGGGTGCGCGTGATCAGATGTGTCAGGGTCGATGCAGTGCTGCATGTGGTTGAAGAGCAAAAGACAATGGCAATAAAAACTTACACGTTCATCCTCAACGAGAAGCAAATCATCCTTTGTGGCACCCGGGGAGGGGGCAATGCACAGCGAGGAGCGTTTTAGGCAGATCATAGACAGAATGGCCTCCACCGCGCCAATGGCAATGACCAGAGCGAGCATGGTGCCCCAGAGTGAGTTATCCTCTGCCACGCATTTCTTGTGCAGCAAGAGAGCCTGCATGCCCAAGCACACACATGGAAGCATGTAAGTGCCGTGAGCGAGCGAAGTCAAGCCCCCGGCAAGTGTGCGAGTGAAAAGTCACCTTGGTCACGCTCATGACGACTGAGGCCACGGCAAATAAGAGACAACAGAAGAGACCTGCCCGGCGCCAGGCAGGGTGAGCCGAACGCATGATTTGCGTCCAACCAGCGATTGCTGCAACCACGATGCCACGGCACAGGGCCACCTAATGAAAAAAATAACAAAAACCCGCGATGGGGGAGTTGTTGAGGAGGCGCTGAGCACATGCTCCGGAGCAGGGGGCGAGTGTGAGACAACAGACCAGCATGAGGTCGCTGAAGGTACACTTGAAGGCATAGTGGTTGTTAATGGCATGAGACGTGTCGCTCTTTTGCAGCATGCTACCGAGAAGGAGGCCCCCGGATGCGAGCAGGTCAACGATCCCAGTTAGGATCAGGGCCGACAGGGTGAAGCGCGCTGGCATGGCACTGGTGTCGGAGTCAAGCTTCACGATTTGCTGTCCAGTGAACAGGGGGTGCGTGTGAAGCACAAAGGGCGCGATCGGTCGCTCTAGCGTTGGGCGCCCAGAGGAGCCGGCGTCGGCATATCGCAGCACCCGTGCTCATCTGCTTCTGCCCAACAAGAAAGGTCAGTGCGTCGCAAGTTCCATGCAAAACATCCAAGTCAAGAAGGAAGATCAGCGCTGGCGCGTGGTCAAGCAGAAGATCAAATTTGGCGTAGAGAGCTGGGGGCAAGCCCGCGATCTGCGCGCGTTACGACGTTTGCTATGCTCCAGTCGTGGTCGAGAGGGCGCTGCTGCGCGCCGGAGATGGAAGAGGCTATGATATCCTAATCTGAGCGAAACGCCCAGTGGTCCAACAACACGTCAAGCTACGCAAGGTTGAAGCACGCATTCATCGATAAGCAGACCAATGACGATGATCCAGCGCGAGGCCACCCGCTGCCGTTCACGCTGCTGCGACACGGTCGTCTTGTGTGCGTGTGTGTGTGTGTGCTTGTGCTTCAGCTTGCATCTGCACTGCTCCAGAAAGATGGGCAATGAATGAAGGGAGAGGTGAGAGAGAGAGAGAGAGAGAGACAGAGAGAGAGATATGAAAGAGAGAGAGATATGAAAGAGAGAGAGAGAGAGAGAGAGAGAGACAGAGAGAGAGATATGAAAGAGAGAGAGATATGAAAGAGAGAGAGATATGAAAGAGAGAGAGAGAGACAGAGACAGAGACAGAGACAGAGACAGAGACAGAGACAGAGACAGAGACAGAGACAGAGACAGAGACAGAGACAGAGACAGAGACAGAGACAGAGACAGAGGACAGAGACAGAGACAGAGACAGAGACAGAGACAGAGACAGAGACAGAGACAGAGACAGAGACAGAGACATAGACAGAGACAGAGACAGAGGACAGAGGACAGAGACAGAGAGAGACAGAGAACTGACCTGTTACTAATTTCATGTTCATCCTCCATGTTCAAATTCCAATCTTCGTTGTTGTTGTCACACACGAGTCGTGATGGCAGCAGGGAGGGGATCGGTGGCGGTGGCGCCTTTGGGCGTCGTGCTCTGGGCGGTGGTGGTGGTGTTGGCAATGGGGGTTGAGGGACGCCGAACGGCTTTGCGGGACATGTATTGTGGCGAAGCGGACTGTTACTCGATCCTCAACCTTGAGCGTGATGCGACTGCGGTAGGTGCGCCCATCTCTGACCTTTGTGATTGATCCCTCTTGAGCCTCGTTCTGCAGGGTCTTGCGGGATGCTGTCGCGTACCCCTGACTCAAGCATGTGCCCCGATCGTTGCAGCGTGAAATCAAAAAGGCCTATCGTGCCTTGGCCTTGCTCCATCATCCAGATCGCAGCAATGTATGTTGGTCGGACAGTCGTATAGTTGAGGCTGCTTGCTTGCACGTGGCCTGGTGCGTCAGCTTGGTCACCGGCCTCTGATCGTCGTACGCCGGTCCCTCTTCTTGAAATGGATCTCCGTCTCTAGGAGCCCGATGCAGAGCAACGTTTTCAAACAATCGCTGTGGCCTATGAGACCCTGCGTGACGAGGATGTTCGCCGCGATTATGATTACTACTTGGATCATCCCGAGCAAGCGCTGCACAACATGTATCGCTACTATCGACACGTCCAGGTGCCCATGACCCCCATCGTTGTCGGCGTGATCCTCTTTATCAGTACCTTGCAATATGTCAGCCAGCATACGCGCCACTCCTTTGCGCGGCGGGCCATCACCTACGACACCAAAAAGCGCCAGCAGGTGGGAACTCCATCGCACGCACCGCACTCTACCCCGCATGAGGTGGCGCCCACCCATGGCCAGTTTTCAGGTCAAATGAAACGGTATTGACTTGATTCCTGCTGATTAGATCAAACGTGAGCTTCACGACGAGCTCAAGGATATGACTACCAAGGTCCGTGCGTGGTGGCCCGTCTTCTCCCAGGCGCCGAGAAATTGAGTCTGATGCGCAGGTGGCCCGTGGGTTAGGAGCGCAACGCACGGGTGGACGAGGAAATCGTCTCACGTGTTCGGTTCACTGGGGCCCATGCACCCCCAGACATCTCGAAGCTCCTTGCCGTTCAAATTCTGCTGCTGTAAGCATTGTCTTCTTCAATGCAGCAGCCAGAAAGGGTCTTTCACGACATCTGCTCAGACAACCATTGGCTCATCGATGCCTGCGAACCTTGAACCTTCCTCGCATCAGTCCCAAAACTCTGCTAGATTATGGCTTGTGGCAGTGGCGTTGGTATCAAAAGTACACGCGTGGACAGGAGGAGTATGCCGATGAAGACAAGCTCTACTTGATGTGCCGACACCTGCACATGCCGCGCGCGCGCTTTGAGGTGGTTCTTGCATCAAATTAGCCATTGTTTTTACGTAGGGGTTTCAACAAGTTGTCTATTCTACTCGTTGTTCTTCATCCTCACGGCTCATCTCCACTACAGGCTGCACCCCTCGAATTTCAGGAGGCCGCCTGGGATCAGGCCACTTGGGTGCCGGAGAATGCGCAAGCCTTTCTAGAGCAGCAACGCAAACAACAGGAGGAGCGCTGGAAATCTAGTGGTGCGTCACAACCAGGCCTGTTTGGGTCGTAACTCTTCCCATCCTACAATTCCATGCCATTGCCTGGTGGCTGACGCTTCTGGCTGCATCCTCAGGACAATACAAGCGTTACAAGCGCTACATGAAAAGTCAGCGCTGAGGATGTTTCCATCCTTCATTCAGCTCAAGGCGCAAAGAGTCATGCTCTTCGCTCTCAAGTAAACGAGTGTATGATCATGCCCTACCCGAATCGATAGCTCAAAAGCATTGCAGTATGGGAGCTTTTAGCTTGCAACGAAGACAGAGTTGCGATCAAACGTCTCACTTCTCAAAGCAACGTTTCCCGCGATTATAAGAATGGCATTTTCACGCCCCACCGCCCCAAAGAAAAAAAAAGAAAAAACCAACCAAGAACCCAAAACAGTTTGATGTAAAATTGGTGCGGCGTCAACAAGTGGACCAAGAGCCCCCCCAACGTGAAGCAAAATGTTTGCGCAGACGTTGGTCGCCGCCTACTTGTTGCCCGTAATGGCCAAAACTTGATAACGGCCGGGGCCTTGGCGTTGTTGCGTCGAAGGGAAGGTGGTTGTATCCTTGTGGATTTCCTCCTTGAGGATACGACGAATTTCGTCCGTAGCCTGGCGGACATTATCAGCCTTGCCCTCAACACAGATGTATAATTTGCGCTTGCCGTCGGGTTTTGTGCCAGGAGGGATGTAGTAGCCGCGCACGGTGATAGCAGCCGAGCACCGGTCGCCCATTTCCTGCATGAAATCGCGACGTGTGACACGCCAACGTGCCTCCTGCGGCCAGTCGTTGATTTCTAGTTCCTCCTCGATAAACTTTTCACCCTCGGCCTGCTCTTCGGTGGCTGCTGCTCCGCCAGCGGCACCAGAGTGTGGGGGTGGGGCCTTGGCAGATTCCAAGCCATGCTTGGCAGCAATCATGGCAGCAATCTGAGCGGCTCGCTCTGCGGCTGTCAGCGGTTTGGGAGGCTCGGCCACCACAGGCGTTTCGGGTGCAGCCACCGTGGCCGTTGGGGCGGCGGCCTCACTCTCTCCGGTAGCATGAGCGCCCGGAGTGGCTTCGTCCGCTGATGCAGGCGTGGCACTGGCACCGGCAGTGGCCGTGGTTGAATGCTTGGGCGTGTCGTCTGCATCATCAACAACGCTGGGTCCGCCAGTGCGACCCAGGTCAAAATCTTCGTCATCCTCAATAAACTTTCGTTCTTGTTCTCGAGCTTCCTGGACCGCCTTTGGCACGTTGCCCATGAGGAGGTCAACCTGCTCCTCGATGGTCTGCGCCAGCTCTTCCTGTCGCTGTTGAAAGTCGTCGTCATCATCCAAGGCGCCGTGCATCTTAAGCGCCAGAAGCTTTTTCTGCTTTTGCTTGATCAGATCCTCCGCCGTGAACTTGTAGCCACGACCGGAAAAGCCAGAGGTGCGGCCCACCTTTTTCCCAGCAGCCTTTTGCTCCAATTTGTATTGGTCCCAAAGCTTCTGCAAGTCCTCGGGCACCTGGGCCTTGGAAGCGTGAAGGGCCCGGATGATGTTGCCTGCATACTTTTTGTCATCCGCCGTCAAAAAGGTGTACGCAGTTCCCTCACGGCCAGCACGACCTGTGCGGCCACACCGGTGCACATAGTCCTCATAATGGTTTGGGCAATCATAGTTGACGACCAAGCAAAGCTGCTTCACGTCCAGCCCACGCGCGGCGATTGAGGTGGCGACCATAATCTTGACGTTGCCTGCGCGGAAGTCACGGAGGTTGCTGGCACGGTCCTCCTGTGACACGGCGCCGTGGAGCGCCAGGCAGGGATAGCCGTTCTTGATCAGGTTTTCCAGCACCGAGTCTGCCTTCTCCTGCTTGTGGACAAAGACGATGATGCTGCCCTGCTCGAAAAAGTGGCCGAGGAGTTCGAGGAGCTTTTGAAATTTTTCACCCTCACGCATGACAATGACGTTTTGCTTGATAATGTTGCTGACGATGCTGCGGCCGCCAACAGTGACTTCGACGGGCTTGGTGAGGATCTTGCGAGCCAGCGCCTCCATGGCCCGCGGGAATGTCGCAGAGAACATGACCGTTTGTCGGTCTGGGCGAATGTTATCCAGGATACGCGTGACCTGTGGCTCAAAGCCCATGTCAAACATACGGTCGGCCTCGTCCAGTGCCACGTAGGTGCAACGGCGCAGATTGGTGACACGACCCGAGTTGACTGTAAGCATGTCAATCATGCGACCAGGCGTGCACACGATAATCTCTGCCGCCGATTTTAGAAGAGCAATCTGGTCGCTGATATCACTGCCACCATATAAACACACGACGCGCAAATCTGGGCGTGATCAGATTCATGTCATGAATGCAGACGAAGCTTCCATATGAGACAAGCAATGCAAATTGCGAAACGGTTGGGGGGACGGGGGCAAGGAATGTGGGCGACGCATCGTACCTAGGTGCTTGCAAAACTTTCGAGTCTCGTTGTAAATTTGCAGGGCCAGCTCACGGGTGGGCGACATAATGAGACCAATGCATCCCTGTTTGCAAGAGTCACGAGGTGCAGACCGAGGGTGTGTCATGAAGCAAGAAGGGGACCAATCGCAGAAGCAGAGGTTGACAGCAGCATGACCACAACGTCACAGATTGAGAGGAAGCTTGATAAGTACGGGACTTGCCTCGCCTTGTGCGCACTTGCGTTGGTCCATAACGTGCCGAAGAAGGGGGAGCAGAAAAGCGAGCGTCTTGCCGCAGCCAGTTTTAGCAATGCCCAGCATGTCACGACCGGACATGACGACGGGGATGGCTTGTGCCTGGATCGGGGTTGGGTTCTCATATTTGAGCTGCTTGAGGATGGCTAGGATGGTTTTTGAGAGACCGGTTTGGCCCCAAGTCTTGATGGGGCGCGGTACCTCTTTGCCACGAGTCTTGATGTTCTCCATCTCGGCCTTGTACTGATCAACCTCTTCCTCTGTCATGCGCGCGATATCGGAGACCTCAGTGTAAAAGGCTTTGCGAAAGGCTGTTGAGGCAGAGTCGGGGATTGTGGGTCGCACAAGGCAAGAGGTACGTGGTGAGAGGGAGGCGAAGACATTTCGCTCGGGGGCGCTTGAGTCGGCCAGGCCATGCCGAAACGTACAGTCATATTGAATCTGCGCGTGATCTGGTACAGTAAGCTCCTTTTGCTGCCGAACAAATGTGCCATTCCAGTTGAGCGCCTTTTCACCGCCGGCTACCGCATCGCCTTCTTCGTCGGAAGAGGGATAGTCAAAGCCATCTATTGTGATCGGATATTCGTCGCGGCAAAATCAAGGTCATTTGACATGCAGTCTGGGGAAAAGAAGAAGAAGAAGAAAAAAAAAAAAAAAGGCCGGAAAGAAACGGAGGGGCGGGCGCGAGAAAGTGTGAGCATACCGTCCTGGCCTGAAACGCGCTCTCCTTTGAGCTTGCGGCCGGAGAGGCCAAGCTGGCGACGCCGCTGAGCTTTGGCAGCGTCTTCGCTCTTAATCTTGGTGACCTTTTCCTCGACCCCAACCATAAAGGCATCGAGGGGATCAACTTCCTCCTCGTCTTCTGGCTCGACTTGCATCTTCTCTTGAGCTTCAGCTTCTGTTGAATCGCTGGTGGTGGTGGCGCCATTTGCATTCGTCTTGTGAGACTGAGTCTTTTGTTGCTTGGCAAAAGCCTTGATCTTGGCGACAAGGTCAATCTCCTCTTCCTCTTCATCGCCAAAGCCAGCGGCTGCCGACTTGACATTCTGAGTCATGTTGAATAATCGGTTGCGCGGTGGCTGTTGCTGCTGCGGCGCTGCAGGGCTGGAAGCGGCCTGTGCAGCTGTTTGTTGCTGGTTCTTTTGCTGCGCTTCTTCCAGCCTTTTCTTCTTCAGAAACATGGCGGCCCTGCAAAATGTACGTCAAGGCGTATGACGGCATGGTTATGAGAGCAAGCGGGGGGTCTATGGAGTGCGAGTGCAAGAGCCAGTCGGTTGGTGGTGGCGCGAATGAAGCGTGCGACTACGGACTTGAGTTTGCGCGCCTTTTTGCGCTCCTCTTCGGTCTGTGGCGCCTCGACCCTATCATCCCAAAGAGTTGGGGTGGTCAGAATGCGGGGATAAAGGTGAGATGAGACAGGTAGAGGGGATGCAGGGGTCGACATGGCGCCGCTAAGGTTATGCTGATGCTTTGCAGGCTCTGGGAGCAGCAGTGCGAGCCGGGAACCCTCGGGGAGCCGCACTGACTTGGGGCGTTTGCTGGCCGATTCCATTGTGGCTGGTGCTGGGTGTCCAGTTTGTGCGGGGCGTGCTCTCACAAAGTCCTCGTCGTTGAGCAACTTCCCTAGCTTGCTAATGGATGAGGTTCACAAGGGCCAATCTCGTTGCATTCACTGGAAGCGAGGGGGAGGGGGGGGGGGGCGCTGCCGTTGCGCGCGTTGTTCAACGTTTCCTGTGTTTTTTTTTTTTGTCTTTTTTCTTTTGTTGACTGAGAGATGAGATTTTGGAAGCGCGTCAAGGAAACTGAAACAAATGCTACACTTTGTCCTGTGTGTGTGTGTGTGTGTGTGTGTGTGTGTGTGTGTGGATCGGTCTCGGTTTTTAGGGGATTGTCTGAAGGTTTGGAAGCGTGGTACGAGACAGGTGCATGAGGCTGTTCATCTCTGGTGCAATGCCATGGACTGCTGAGTTGTACCTCGAGAAGAGAGAAAGAAGGAAATGCGATCAAATTGACGGGGGAATCATTCATACGGCTGCATCAGAGGCAGGCAAAGACATCGAGGGCACTCACATTCTTGCGCGCGCGCAAAGAATGGGGCAAGGGGCGGAGGTGCATGTGTGACAATAACGAGCGAACAGAGAACGATACACGCAGCGGGGCGAGTGTAGTAGGTTGGCGACAATGACACGAATTGGGGCTAGGGAGAGAGGAAAAGGCAAGAAAAAAATCCCATAGAAAATAAAACAACAAAACAATGAGGCCCGCGGCGACACCTGGGGACAGGCGCGCCATAAACATTAATAACAATGGGGAGATGGAACAGCAAATGAGGCAGCATGGCGTGAGAAATGTCGGGAGACGACCGTGGGGCTCGGAACTTGGCTTCCAACAGGAAAACAACGTGCCATCGACGAGCGGGCCCGACATTCACACGCCATGGACATGCTTTTGCAGACATTGAGAACGAGCATGCGCCAGCACTGGCTTTTCACACGGACTCGACGACATGTCAACAATCAAAGAAACAACAGACATGGCACCTTGAACAAGAGGGGTGTTGAGGTCGAAGCATCCACACCCGAACCAAAAGGAAGAAAAGAAAGGAGAAGCGGGGGAACTACTGCCAGTGAAAGCAGGTGAACAGGAAACCTAAAAGCGAAAGACACGAAGAAGATGGGAAACAAAACGAGAACAGGGAAAAGGGCATCCCAAACCCAAACATCAACAAGCTAGCAAGCGAGCTGACAAGAAAGCCAAGGCAAAGAAAGGAGCTTGATGGGTGAATCATCGTGCTCACCACTCAAGCCTAAAGGCGACCGGCGGTGTGCTCACGTTTTAGCTTGAGGATGGCCTCGTGCATGACATCGCGCTGGCATGTCTCGAGGGCATCGTTGATGGGAAACCAGCGGCGCTGGCGTTGTTCCTGTTCAGGAAAGTGTTGGAGAATCTGATCGACCAAAAGGGCATAGTAGTGGTGGTGTTGGTGTTGGCCCTTTTTGCCGACGTGCAGTCGATCGACGAGCTTGGTGACAATGGTGCCCTGGGCGCCAGCTTCCTCGTATGTTTCGCGGATAGCAGCTTCTTCAGCGCTTTCGTCAGTCTCCCAGCCGCCCTTGGGAATGATCCAATGGGTTTTCTTGCGGTTGGTGATGAGGAGGACGTCGAGACCGGCCGGTGTGCAACGGAAGGGGACGCAGCCGGAGACCAAGCGGGTGCCATCAGCACCATAGCGTTGGTTATCGCGGCCCTGACGGGCGGGGGCGACGGAGCGCGAGTCGTTGGGGGACGAGGGTAGAGCGGGCATGCTGGTCAGTAGCACTTTCGCCATAGTTGTTGATGAAACACCTTGATGGGAGTGTCGATGAAGCAGCAGCGGAGAGATGTGGTCCAGGAAAGAAGAGAAGAGTGGCTAGACTGAGGGGCAGTCGAGCTGGGTTTTGTTGATGGCGTCTCGCCTGTGAGGGGAGAGGAGAGGGGTGGTTGCGGCAGGAGAGAAATCAGCCTGGGCCGATGGCCCAAGGACGGAGGCCAAGGTATTACTCCACGGTTAGGGCGACACGGAGGCTACGCCCAAACGCGCAGGACGGGGTCGTGTCTTGAAGAAGACGACGGAAAGAGAAGGGAGGGTTGAATCGAGGGCAGCGGATGGCAGGTCCAAGCCAAGCACGGAGATAAAAGTCGAGTGCCCGTGTCGTACTGACAAGGGCAACCAAGGCTAGCTGACGCGTGTGGCAGGCACGGGCCGGAACCGAAAAGCGAAGGGAATGGAAGCGGCCGAACAAGACGGGCTAAATCTTTGGAGACGGAAAGAGAGAGAGAGAGAGAGAGAGAGACGGAGACGGAGACGGATAGAGAGTGCGTGTGCCTCGTGATGTGGGTCAGGCAGGCAGCCCTCTGCACGACAGATAGGGGTGTCAGCTTGTACTGATGATGAGCGAACAGGCGTCCGTCAAGGATACACCAGGATGGAGGCTTGGCCAGGTCGAGTCCTAAGAGAGAGAGAGGGAGGGAGGGAGGGGGAGGGAAGAAGAGGGAAGGAGAGGGAGAAGGAGGGAGAGAGAGGGACCAGGGCGCTGCCACTCGGTTCACCCCCCAAATACCACCAAAGCGGGCTAGAGGGAGAGTGTGACTGACACTCTCAAGACTGACAGCGCAGCGCGTCTGTGTGAGAGAGAGAGAGACAGACAAACGGAGAACCCATAACACACTGCATGGGGAAAAGGGGGTTTTGGTGTGACACAGAGAGAGAGAGAGTCAGGAGGCGGCTGTACGAGATCCTGTCTTTGCGTTTTGCGTTGTTGCACACACTCCACAACAAAAGAGTCAAGCAAGACATCTGCGTAGGGAACAACGTGGTTACCACCACCACCACCACCACAATGCATATGCGACATACCAGGCATGGGCTTTGTGGGTGGGTTGTCGTACCGTTTGTCACAAGAGAGCCTGATGTCATCCCCACGACTGGGTGGCGTTTGTCATAACCATTGACAGTGTCTTCCAGATCTCGTGCCAACACTGTGGAGAGGGTCGTCCGTGATGTGACAACAGCATCCTCCATTGACCCAGGAAAGGCCTTGTGCAAGGCTGTCAAAGTGTGCCGTAAATTACACCTGATGCTATGGAGAATGTGCGGGAGTGGGGACGGGAAGTCGTCGAGGCACGAGGTGTCGGGGCACGCTCATGGTTCGTGGGCACAGCCAGTCGCGTACGGCAATGGCAAGTGTGGGCTTTGCAACTCGGGCTCGTCTTGGCGGTCATCATCCCATCGTGTGCCCTCTGTACCCTTTGTGAAACGTATGCCGATGTGGGTTGGTGCCCTGCTGCAATTCGGTCGGGTCTCAGCGGCAGACTCTCCCCCTAAGCAGTGTCGGGTCACACGCCAACAACCTCTTGGCACGCTCATCCGCGTTCTTGACCTTCTTCAGAATCGTGCCCCCATCTTTTTTTTTTCTTGGTGGACCTTTTTTTTTTCTCCCAGATTATCTGTTTGGTTGACATGAAACACGGGCTAGAGGAGTTGCACGGTGCGTGCATCAGCCGATGGCTGTCAGCAGTCGGTGCGGGTGTATCTGGCAACGCTGTGCTTGACGCTAATAAGGGCGCCGCGGTCGGTGATCACGCACCGCCATCGCACCCACAAGGAGCTTGTGATGAGCATAATACCAAGGAGTGGTTGTTGTTTTTCTCTGACTGACACACACTTTCTCTTTCTCTTTACTTCCCTCAAGCGCATTGAGCAAGGCTCGGCACATTGCATCACCGCGGGGACTAGCCGTTACGACCATGCCATTTCTGAATGGTTGGGCACAAGAAAAGCTCCGGCAAAACGATAACCCCTACCCCCACACGCTCTTTTCGCAGATTGTGTGAAATCAAGCCAAACTCGAACTCTCCTTTGTCAGATAAAAAGTATCAGATTTAAATGTCAGACTGATGTCAGATAATCGCTGGCGCACATCCCTCCGAACTCGACCCGCGGGCGCCGCGGCAGAGACAGAACCGGGAGAGCGGAACCGGGAGATAGGGGCAGAGGGGTGTGGCATGGGTTACTGAAACACCAGACACAGCCCGCGCGACGCATCTTTTGGAGAAGGTGCGCCAAGTTGTGGCCGTGCTGTGCTGAGATGAACACTTGTAGCGCAGAAAATGGCAACGACCAGTAAGCCGAATGTGGGTGTGGCTGTCGAGCTGGTCAGCCTGGTGACTGCTGACCTCAGCAGGCTCCGGCAAGCTACGCAGCATAGCTCTTCCTCCCAACATCTTCGTGTTGAAGCCTGGACAGAGGCCGAGGGGTCGAGACCAGCAGATGCCGAGGCCATCGTGGGCGCTTTGCAGGCTCTACTGCACACGGCAGGGTTGACCACCCCAGCTGCGGACACCTCCGACTCGGACCATGCCTGGTCACGCGCCGACTTGGAGCTGGCCCTCTTTTTCCTGCAGCTCCCGCCCGACGCATGTACTCGCGAACCAGAATGTCACACAAGCCCGCAGCAATCCCAGCCAGAGCCTGCCCCCGCCATCTGGAGCCAGCTGCAGGCCGCCACCCTCGCTCTTCTGGCCTCTCCACCCGCCAACGTGACCGCCATCTTGGCCGCCACCACCGTTCCCACCCAGGTGCGCCAGACGTCTTGTCGTGCTACCCACCAGCAGCTCTGACCTGCTTGGCTGTTGTTGATGCGTCACCTCACCGCCTAAACCGTGTCGTCTTCTTGACACCCTACTTGCCCCCTGCCCGCACTCGGATGTCTTCACCAGCTCTTGTTGCACCAGTCGGGTCGCGACCAGCACTCGAGCTCAACGCTGACAGCCCTGACCGCCATCTACACCAACCTCTGCCTAGCCCTCCTCCCGACGCCCCACCTTCTCGCCCCTTCTGATTCCATTTTTGTTTTTAGCACTGGCCTCCTTCTCCACGCATTGACTCAGGTATCCGCCGCCATCCCTATCCCCTGGTCCTAGCCCATGTGCAGTGCTGCGTGCATCCCTGACCGCAGCTCTTGCTCCCAGCGCCCGTGGTTCTTGACGGCTCTTGCTGCTAGAATCACTCCTCTGGAACGCCAACTCGCCGCCCTACCCTTTGCTTTTGTTGCCCATTTCGCTGCCCATGTGCCCGACCCGACGGCGTCGACTCCAAGCACACCGTCCACCTTTGAGTTTCCTTGGTCACCGCTCCTCAAAGCCTGCCATCAAGCATCCATCGACTCCCCCTCCCTGCCCGCTCCCTCACAACCTCCAGACTGGATTGTGCAAACGAGCCCTAGCCAACTCCGACAAAAACTTGACAATTGGCTTGCCACCATTGAGCAAGGCTCTGCTGCCATGAGCCCTGGGCGGGAGAAAAGTTCCCCTGCTCGCCACACGTGGCTGGCTGCTTGGCTCGATCAACCGTGGCATCTGTATGAATGGCCGCACGCACTGCGGGCGCTCTACCAGCATCATGCTCTGATCGGGCCCTGGCTTGAAGCAGAAACATCGGTACTTGCCCTGCTCTGTGGTCTCGCTGACGGATTAGCCCTGCTGTGGAGCGCTCTGGTTCCACCCCACGTCGCGCTCAAACAACTAGCACAGACGTCCGCCCCTCTGCTGCACTGGACATCCTACTATACCAATAGCCCTCCTATAACTACACCGGGCAGCCCACTATCAGCTGCTTCGGCGACATCAGAATGGAACCCGTCGCCTGATGTCTCAACCAACCCAACACTTGCTCTGGATTCGGACTCCTTGCTACACCTCATTGAAGACCCCAAGACCTCAGACGCCCTTGTCCTGGACGCTGTCTGTGTTCAGCTCAGCACCCTGGTACCACTTGCTCTCTGCGGCCGCTCACCCTCGCTCTGCGCTCGCTCGGGTCCTTGTTTATCGGCTCGCTCACCGAGTTTTCTCAACTTGCCACCCACAGGCACACAGTGCGTGCGATGCGACGCAGATCCCACACATTTTTCAGCAGCTGACCAATGCGCTCAGTGCCCACGACAACCTTCCTGCACCGCTGGAAGTGGCCTGTCGCCGACAGCGCTGGCATGTGGCGCATTACCTTTTGGCATGGCATGCCCTGCTGGACGACCTTCTGGCTGACCGTTTCGTCGCCCATCAGTGGCCGGACGATGGTCCACCGCTGGACCCCGCCTTTGACACGCCCTGGCCGTGCTTGCGGCTACCTTGGACACCGGATGCCGACGAGGCCTCTGATCAAATGTCCGAACGCACCTCCTTGCCCAAACGGCATGTCCTGGCCCTGACCAGCGCCGAATATCCGCTTCCTGACCCTCCGTACCTGTCTCCGGGCCAGGATCGCGAGCTGCGGGAGGCGCTCTATGATGACTTGCACGAATGGTGTGAACCCTTTTCAGATGATTTGCGATCATTACTCCGCGGCCCAATTCCTGATCTGGCCACACGCGTTGCGCTGCTGGAGGCCTTCTACGCAGACGTTGAGTCGCCGCCTGCAACGAAACCCGCGAATGCAATGAGCCGTGCACAGGTACAAGGTACCTGGCAGCTCCTGCGCATGCCACACGAGCTCTTTGACGGGTCCAAATGGATGCGCTTGGTTCTTGAAATCCTACCGGATGGACGTCTCACCGGCTTTGACGATGGTGGTGCGCGTGCTGGTGCGGCGGTCGTCGGCCATCTCGCGGCTGATGGTCTGTTGCATTTGCACGTACCCTCCCGACGCATTTGGCTCTCTGCCCGCCTCCATGGCAATCGCCTCGACGAAGGCCTTTGGATCAACGCCTACCGGGAACACGGCCGTTTTGGTGGCCAACGACGTCCCGAACCCCAAGCCCTGGGCCTGCCGGGCTGCGGGCCAGACTTTATGCTTCACCTCGCACATCTCAAAGTCAAAGCCACGTCGGCAGATCAACAGTCCGCATGTGTGCGTACCCTGAATGCCATCCTCACTCGTCACTTTACCCTGCACAAGCGTTTGCATTGCGCTCAGCTGATGCAGCCGGATGGCAAGCATCGATCTACGGCGCACGCGCTTCTCGACTGCTTGCACGCGCCCGCGCCACGCATGCTCTTGCTGCGGCTCGAAGACCGGGCATGTGCTACACACTCAACAAAGCCTCGTCCCTGGACGCGATTGGAGCTTCTCTTGACAATAGCCTCGCTGGAAGACGAGCCACGTGCGTTGCACTCACTCTTGGATCACGTGCGACCCCTGGACGGGGCTCATCCCGGTCTCGGCGAGGCAGTACAGCACACCGAAACCGTGGCCTGGCGCGAAAAACATCCCCACTACGTTCGCCGCATCGAGCAGTTGGTGTTCCTATTAGTGGCCTGGCAACTGCCGTCAGCCTGGGATCCAGGCCTCGACAACCGTCGCGCTGGCCTATTGCCACCGGCGCGGGCTCTGTTGCGCGCGCACTTGCGTGCGTTTGAGCAGACGGCGGTTGCCTTCAGTGCCCGCCTCTTACCCGATGTATTTTTGGGATTGCGAGGGCCTGCGGCTTCCTCCTCACCAGGTGACTTCGGCGACACCCAGCCCTGGACCTCTTGGGCGGCCTGGGTTTCGGCGCACCAGCCAGGGGGGGATACGACAT
This sequence comes from Monosiga brevicollis MX1, assembly GCF_000002865.3. Taxonomy (NCBI): domain Eukaryota; class Choanoflagellata; order Craspedida; family Salpingoecidae; genus Monosiga; species Monosiga brevicollis. The sequence goes on from NW_001865045.1 coordinate 594,479, forward strand.
GGTACCTCGATGCACTGGACCATCTTGGGGGCCATGCTTCGATCTTCGTAGTCCGCCTGTGGCGGGAGCTGGCGCTGGCGTGGCTTGAGGACAGCCATTTATCGTGGCGTCAAGGCGCCAAACATGGCCCCGAGACCACCGCTCGCTTGCTGGCAGCTCTGGGCCGTGCAGGCGCGGACGTGGAGGCGCACTTTGAGCGATACGTGCGCCTGCGCTGCCAGCAGCACGACACCTTGCCCGCAGAAGCCTTGCTGCATCTGGCGCACGGTGATGGTTGGTTCCTACAATTGCTGGATGCTTATCTATTCTTGGCCTTTGCTTTGGCCAGCGTTGGACGGCCCCCCCTATTTTGTGACCTGGAAGCGTGGGTGCGTGCAGGCTTTCGCCTTGAGGATGTGCCCGACACACAAGGCCGTTTGCCCGGCCACCCCAGTCCGCTGCTGGTTAGCCAAGCCTGGTTGGACTGGCTGCGCACCACTGCATCGCGCTTGGGCCCGGTTATCGGCGCCTGCGCATCACAGCTTGGGCCTGCACATGCGTCACCGCTTCTGCTCCTGCTGGACACGTCAGCTCGCTTGGCGCCTTTCCAGCGCTTGCCTCTTCTTCGTACCCGTGAAACCGCAACGGTATCTCGCTCTCGTATGTGGCACGCTATGGCTCAGCTCCCGGCGGGCGCGCGATGGGATATTCGGTTTGCAGGGGAGGCTGCTTCGGGCGAAGGCGTGGAGCGGGAATTTTTCGATTTGTTTGGACGTGTGGTGCTGCAACCAGGCCGGGCCCTGGTGCAGCACCGTCGAGCTGCTTTGCGCGACTTTGGCCACGGCAGCAACGACCCGGGTGCAGCTGAGCGGCTTTTAACTTGCTTAGGGGAGTGGGCATTGGGCAGCGAAGGGCTCTCATTGGTGGAGTCATCTGCTGAATCCGGATTGCTCACGCCAGCCATCTACCACCTAGATCAAGAAAAGCCACAGCCCTGGGTTGTGCAGGCTGGTCGGGCCTATCGCCTCGTGGGCAAATATCTCGCGCAGGCACTGCTGCAGAAACAGGCAACGCCACTCTGCTGGGCACCGCACGTGCTGCGCCTGGTCTTTGATCTGCCCCTTCGCGTGGCCGACTATGCGGCGTGGCAGCCCGAACACCATCGCCAGTTGGTGCAGCTGCTAGCTGCTGCCGCACGCGGAGAGCCTGTGGAGGAGTGGGATCTTACTTTTGACGTTGATGTGCGTGCTGGTGGGATGCACGCTTGGGGCACAGCTGTGACTCTATCTTTGGACCACAGCGGTGTGGTGGAGCGAGCGGTCACGGCCCATTCTGCCGTAGAGTTTGTACACGAGCTGATGCTGGCTCGCATGAACCTGGCTCGGCCCGCAGCGCTGGCCATGCAAGCGGGTGTGCTTGAAGTGCTTCCGCGTGCCAAATGGACGCTGTTGACGGACGATGTGGTTGCGTCGGTGACTTGCCCATCAACGGACATTACGGCCGCAATGTTGTGGCCCGCGCTTGAGGTTCGCGACGGCCGAGATTTGGTGCGCTTCCCTGATGAACGACCCTTTGCCGTTTTCGTGGAGTGGCTGCAATCAGTTGTATCGACATGGTCGCGTACCAGTTGCGAGCAATTTGTGCGCTTTGCCACGGGGCGGTCAATCCTTGCCCCAGACGTGCTGCCCATCAAGGTCGAGGTCAAGCCGGCCCGCGCAGCCTTGCCGGAGGCGCAGACCTGCTTCAGCATTGTACGCATCCCCTTTTATGCCGACGCGGCCTCGCTGAGCGAGGCCTTGACTCTGGTGCTGGCGCACAGCCAGGGTTTTGGTCTTGAGTGAGACGAGAGGAACTGATGCTTTGCCGTGCAATTGTTGCTTTGTGGGAAAGGCAACATCTGATTAGGCTAGGAATGCCAAAAGTGACGGATGCGATGCCCCCTTCAAATTGATATTAAATTGAAGCTATGGGCACTCTTCTCCCTCTTGTTCTCTCACCTCGAGCGTGAATGATACTACCAAGGCATGCCTCCCCTTCCCCCGCCCTTTGACACGTCCTTCCGTCACAAGTGTCGGATGTAATGTAATGTTACTGACGTTGATTACTAGCGTGTTGTTAGGAAAATTGCTCATGTGCCTTTTCAGTGTGTGTGTGTGTGTGTGTTATAATTTTCGCCTTCACATTTAAACCAGACACACACACACACACACACACACACACACACACACACACACACACACACACACACACACACACACACACACACACACACACACACACACACACAGAGTGCCTGCCGCTGCGCTGTCCTGCATTGGTGGGTATGGGTGCGTGGGCGACGACCATGGCAGGTCCCTGGGCACCGGGGGCCGGACCCCTGGCGGCGCCTTACCTGGCGGGGATCGGCTCCGAGGCCGAGGAGGAGATTAAGGAAGCACCAAATCGTCGCGGCCGCTGCTACACGGATACCATCCGCTATCGTCGCGCATCGGACGGCCGAGTCACGGAGCTCACCATGCGCCTGCAGTTTGAAAGCCACGCGGTTTCGGAGGGTAGCCCCGTGGCGCTGCAGTTTGACGCCAGTTGTGCGGATGTTGAAGGCATGCCGGAGCCTCTCTGCTTCTGCCACGTCAGCGCCTTGGTTGCGCAGCTCGTCTCTTCGACCGGCAGCTGTCGCCTCCAGACCCTATACGAACGGCGCGATGCCATGGGCGCCAGTGCTCCACGCATTCGAGAACTTCACCAAATCATCGAGGTCGAGCTTTGCCATGACCCAGCCAACGTGAATCACGATGATGACTACCTCTTGATCGACTTGTGCTCTTGCGCGCCGTTTCTCGCTCCCGCTGAGCTCCCGCCCAATCCCGTGCAGCGCGTCCCCATCATGCCCGGACGTATTCGCTAGTGACGAGGACCCGCTCACTTCAGAGACCCATGAGAGGGCGCAGGATGTACAGCTTTTGCTGGCGTACATCTATCATCTCAATTATCCGCCTCAAGCAGCAGGCACTATGGACACCTGAACTTTTGCTTCTCGCCCGTCAATGGACAAGATTGTTGTTATTATGTGCGGGCGCACTCGCGTCCTGGCATTGACGGAATGCCTGCACAGCCTTGGCCGTGCGGTGGCCCGCCGGCTCGTAGCTCGTGGGTGCTCTAAATCCAGCGCTCAAGGCGCGCTCAAGTGCTTGTTCAACAAGTTGAATAGCACCCCAAACGCACCATGCAATTGACGCACGACGCAAGCATAGATCGCTCCGACGAGAAGCAGGTTGACCCCCCAAGCTAGCCAACTCGAGCCGGGCACCAAAGCCAGCAAGGCTTGCGTATCATGTGCCAAGAGCAGGTGGTATTGCGTCAAGAACAGCTCCAAAGAATGCTGTGAATCCCAACCCCGGTGTCACAGTCAAAATGAGTCTGCTGATGCCATGTCCCCCTCCTTGATTTTTTTTTCTATCTTTTTTTCTTTCTTTCTTTCTTTTTGTCGCTGCCTGATATTCGGGGTATTCATTTCCTGTTTGCTCTTCTGCGTGCGTCGTGGTCGACTCACCTCGCCCGCGTGGCGCATAAATACGGACGTGCGGCGCCGCCAGCTCGAACAGCAGTTGCGAATCCCCACAAACGACAAGATGGCAATGGGCCCGACATATGGGTGCCAGCGGTTGCAATATGCCTGCATAGCCCCGCATCCTCGACTCTGATCAGCCCGTGCACGAGTGTACAACAACCTGTTCCGGAAACTTTTACATTGTACCATCCACGTACCTTGGTCGTGCATGTGGAAAAGAACAGAGCCTGCGCGCACAACGCCACGATGCAGAGGATGCCGCCCAAGCCCGCCATTCGCGGGCTCACTCGGCGCTGGCGGGCGCGCATGGCGTGCACGACCAAGGCCAGCACCACCCCTGCTGCCGAGGCCTATTGGATCGCAAAGGCACGGGCCGTAAGTTTTCCACCACACGAGATGGGCAGGGGCAGCTCAGCCACGCACGTAGCGATCAAGGCGCGCGCGGAAGCGCCACTCGTGCAGGCCTTGATCCGTGGTCATCAGCTATGCAGATTGGCAGGTCTAATGAGTGCAATTTCCAATACGGTGGCTAGCTGAAACCACACACCGTGCGCACCTGCTGAAGACCCGGAGCGTTGAAGATGGCATCAAAGATGGGCGTGGCTTGCCCATCCGGCGACCAGAATAAAACTGCAGCACACCGCCACCCGCATTTGCTACCGTGAATTGATCTTGTTCATCTTTCAAAACTCGCAGCACGACAAGGCCCGGCATCGGTGTTGTCCTTCCGCCAAACACTCGTTTGTCACGCACCGCTCGGTAGCACCAGGGCGAGCACGACTGTGATCGCATCACGGTGCCGTCCCAAATGTGGGTATACGACTGCTAGCCCAATGGTCTGCAGCGGAGCATCAGTGTTGACCGTGGAACAGCACCAGAGCCACCGCGTTTGCGTACCCGTAGCATTGCTCAGGACCCACCTCAAGGTACCAAAAGGTTACGAGTGGGATAAAGTAGTAGGCCATGTATGGTCGGTGCATGCAGAGGCACAGGGCCACAGCGTAGAGATTGAGGCGCACCAGAACCTATCCCCAACAATGGTGTCAGCTGTCCAGGCTGTACCGGTGACTTGCTTCTCGGAGAGGACTGAAACTCACCATACCAACGCGATGAAGCTTGACACCCTGGCGCAAAGCGTGTAAAAAGTGCCCGTAGCCCGTCAGAAAGAGGAAGCTGCCGACCAGGATACGGATCCAGCTGTAGACGGCCAAAACCTGCCGAGCCTGGGTGAGGCGGAATGGCAAAGCCATGTTCCCTGATGTGTTACTGGCTCAACATCACCTACACCTGAGGCTGCCGTGTAGTGGTAGACGAGAAACGTGAGCTGCATCCAGCCCTTCCACTCGTTTGTCTGTCAGCATGCGCGGCCATTGGAATGATACAGTGAAGACGTCATGGCCACGGGGAGCACACTTGGAGCCTGGCTACGCCTCTCCATGCCTGAACTCACCTGATGACGACTCATAAAAGTGTCCTCGTCGACCTCCTCTATCCAAAGGAGCGCGGCCTGAAGATCAGGTGGTGAGAGGGACGAGAGTCGCGCGCGGCATAACCACGGACCGTCAGAGCACGGATGAGACAGCCCTGCACCTTGCAAGTGTCGCAACAGGGCAATGAATTCTGCGCATACCAGGCCAATGATACTAGAGCCAATACCCAGCGCCCAGGGACTCCAGGCCTTTGTCTGCTTCAGCAACAGCGGTGTTCTTCGCAAAGAAGAAATCGATGCAGGGTCGTGGTGAAGGGGTGTGCCGAGCACATAGACCAAATGCATGTACAATGGTACCTTACCGGTCTGCTAGCATGAGCAGGAGCAAGACAAAGGCAAGCACACCGCAAGCGCGCCGCGTCGCAGGCGCAAACTTCCTAGCGCTCATGGCACTGATAATAGCAACATGAACAAGCACATGAGGACATGACCCAGCGCACAACACCAAAAAGAAAAGGCATACCAGAGGAACAGTGTTGTAATGCATGTCAGTCCAAGGAGTGACGGAGTCTCCGAGGCCTCGCAACATCGGCTCTTTGTGCCGTGAATCAACACAGAGTCACAGACGCGACTAAAGATCAGATTCAGAGTAGCTTGCGACACACGTTGGTCATAGTGCAGACCATCCCGCGTGTGGGTGCCGCCTGGTGGTCGAAGGGTAGCAAGATGTACTGTACCGTGAGGAGGAGCATGCATCAAAGATCATGCGATGTTGAGCCATGCACATGAATACCCATTCACCTGTGCGAAGAATGGCGCTTGCTCCTGGCACGCCCATGGCCGTAGTGTTTGGGAAGTGTAGCAGCTCACGATCAAATTCTTGTATTCGCTCGTTGGTAATGGCTTGACGTGCCGGCCAGAGTAGGCTCTCCTCCACAGCACCCAACGGGACAACAAAGGTTCGTTGTGGCCTGGGTGGCGCACAAACAGTCCAAACGTGTGAGGGCGTTCGATTGCCTGGCGGGGCAAGGAGAGCAAGGTACCGTGACTTGCCTTCGGGCTAGACTGGCTTTGTGCAGGCCATGCGCGCCCTATGCAGGAACCGGCAGCAGGCTGAGCAGGCAGCTGTAACAAGGGGTTGAAGTGGCAAAGAATATTCTGCAGTAGGCATACACACGTGGCTAAGCGTGGCCCAGGAGGCCTTTTGCTTCAGCTCCCACAAACCAGCAGAGATGATCACTGGCACGTCAGGTTCCAGTTGCTATCAATCGTGCCAGGCCACCATCAGGCCAAGCTGCAACACGATGCGTCACAATAGCATCTATGCCCGGATCATGCGTAATGGAGCAAGATCTGACCGCAAGTACTTGTGAAACATTGGACAGGTATGGGGCCCACCAAAATGCAAGGTGAAAGCGCTCGCTGCTGCAAACGCGTGCATTGAAAGCCGTGAGAATTTGATTTTTGAAAACAACGCAAACTCACAATGCACAGAAGCTCGGCCCCTGCGTCAATCCCATACATACGTCCAGCCTGCGTTTTCATGCCGTCCAGCCAGGGTGGACGCATTGATGGTCGGTATCAAGGCTTCAAGCAAGTGCTGAGCACAACAAGCACAGCCCATGCACACGTGACAGCAAGCCTGGCATAGCCGACAAAGAGCGTGATCTTCATAGGGTCTCAAAAGCCAGCCCGCGTTGAATGATAGTGAGGCATGGCATGGAAGTCCAAAGTACCTGAAAGAGCAGCCGCATGCGCGAATCGCCCACGAAGTGGAGACCAAGGCGATATTGCTGAGCCATGCAGGCCTCTAGGTGGGGCCTGCAAGCATTAATCTGAGCCCGGTGTCGGCTTGGTATCGTGTTCTACTGCCAAGGCTAGCAGTCAGTCACCCTCTCCAGGCCAACGGCAACCTAAATACAGACCTCTCAGCGGGCGTGAAGAAATCCCGCAGCACACAGCCCGCAGGCGAGAAGGTCATGTCCTTGGACGCCCAGCCCGCATCAGCATAAAGTGCCGTCAGCCAGTCCGGTACCGGGGGGGTACCTGCAGGCTGTAGCAGCACGGCACATGGCTCTCCACCTTGAGGCGAGTTCAAATGCAAGCGACCAGAGCGCGGCGTGAGCTGGATGCATCCCCTTGTAGTAGCGCGAGTAAGGAAGAAGATTACCTACCACTGGCCCAGCGCAGCGCATGGAGGAGCAAGGCAACGAGCAGGCCAGCCAGCACCACTCTTTCAACAATCACAACCCACACGCTGTTTGCACGCCGTGCCTTGTCACCCCCTGCACCTGATTGGGGGTTCCCCCGAGATCCGTTCGGAAGCGTTGACATGGCTTTGGCAGCGCGAGCAGTGATGGTGAATTCAGGAACAATACATGCATGCAGGCAATCAAATACTTGAAAGAAAGAGAAGAATGCCTTCTGTTGTCATGCTATCATCAAAGTCAATTAACATTCATGTATCTGATGTAGGTACTGGCATCAACAATCAATCTGAGAACAATTGGGGGGGCAGGTGGCACCGGGCAGCTGACGCAGTTGCCACGACTGGCCATTCACAAGATGTGAGGAAGTGAGCTGCAATAACCGCGGTCGGCTTAACCGCATTTCTGTTTGTTTGTTTTCTTTTTTTCTTTTTTTTTTTTTCTTGCTGAAGCTTCGAGGCATGATCACACCTCCACATCGTCTTCGGGATGAAGTGCGGCAACAAGGCGCTCCAACGTGTGACGGGTCTCCTCACAGGTGGGCCGCAACGCCGGATCGCGCTGGAGGCATCGTTCCATTAAATCGGCATAGCCATCTGGCACATCCATCTCGGGATCCAAGATGAGTTGATGCCCCTCTTCAATGGTGCGCAAAAGAGTAGAAAGGAAGGGACCGGAGGGTGTTTGGTCGCCGTAGGTAAGTGCAAGCAAATCAGGCAGCGCACGTGTGGCTGTCTCCCACATGGTCACCCCAAAGCTGTACATGTCAGCAGGTAGATGGTACTCGTCACCACGAAGGACCTCTGGCGCGCAATACAGAGGTGTGCCTACAGCAGCCGTCAGCGTGCGCGAGGATGCCGGGTCTGAAGGAGCGGCACTTGCTTGAGAAAGCGCTCCTCCACTTCGTGACAAGTCTATTGCATCGATGCCACTGCTGGTGTTGGAGTGGTCACCGCGAGCGGCCTGGCGCTGCCTCTTTAGCTCAGCCCGACGCTCTGCCATGGGCATGCTTGTATCCATGAGCGTGCGGAGCGTACCTGCCAGTTGGGCCCACGGGGGCGGGGGGGCGTGACAAGGACATGAGTCAAATTGCAAGATACCGGGTTGGTGTAGTGGAGCAAAATACACGTACCAAAGTCGGTCACTTTGGCAATCAGGTCCCCGCGAATGCGGTCGATAAGAATGTTGCCTACATCATCCATGACCAGAAAAAAACGGTGAAGGTGCGCGGCGTATAGTCCGGTTGAAGAGATGGCTTTTCGCCAAACATTGGCTTGATAACTATTATGAACTATTATGCACGTGACGGCAAAGCACACGCGGAACGCGGTAACACACCAGGCTTGAGATCGCGATGGATGAGTCCCAAAGAGTGCAGGAAGCCAACACCGCGACACACGTCCACCAAGATTCTTAGCCGGATCGCAAAATCAAGGTCTGGGCCCAGGCTGTTGCGCAAGAACTTTTGATACGAGCCTAATTCAACCAATTCGAGGACCAAAAAAGGACAGCCGCTCGAAAGCGTGCCAGCGCCAAAGAAGCGCACCAAGTTTGGGTGACGCGTCTTTTGCAGGAATGCCACTTCACTCTCGAATTCTTCGCGGCTGCGCTCGTCAAACTGTGCCAACGATGCGCGCAGCACCTTCACGGCCACGCGCACGTTGCCCCAAGTGCCGGAATGCACCTCACCAGAGGCCCCAGGCGACTCGAGATCAAGGCGCCCGTCCAAGTCAAGTTCCGATGCTTCAATCTCCCAAGCCTATGTGAAGAATCAACCAAGGGTGAACGATGCTCAGCTGACCCATGCTTTATTCTTCTTCCTGTAGGATACAAGATCCACCGGCAAGGTGAAACGTATACTGGAGGACAGCCCGGGGGATTGACTCACGACCGTACCTTTTTGAGCCGGACCACTTCGTCTTCCTTCTCGGCAAGCAGTTGTTGATGAATGTCCAGGTCGTCGTAGGCTTCGTGGAGCTCGCCGCGTAGGTTCATGTATCGTCGACCATAGAGGACAAGAGCCATCAAACAGGCTGTGACAGCCAGAGTGCTGGCCACTACGGTGACGACGCCAGCAGCCGTGGCCAGAAATGGCGTCTTGGACACGCATCGTGTCCCGGACTGCGCATATCCAGGGGCACATGAGCATTCATACTGATGAATTGCCACGGGTTGTGAGTTGCCGTTGAGGAGCCGAGCCGTGGCAAAATGACCCCTTGTCAAGCACTGCACAGGCAGGCCTGCCAAGTAGAGCTGGAGCGCTGAGGGACGATTCATGACGGCAGTGGCCTGGAACGTTAGATGTACTTGGCCATCCGGCCCCAGAAGGTTGGTGTCGGCATTCACCACATATGGGCGTTGTAAAGCAGCTCGGAAAATCTCGACGTCGTCCAACCACGGATTATTGCTGAGATCAAGCTGGCCCACGACTTCACCACATCGCAGCAAAAGCTTTGAAAATGCATCCATGGTGCTCGTGTTGGCCTGCATCGCTTGTAGCCGCAGAATGGATGAGCCTTGGTAGAGGCAAAGCGCATCGGTAAACCCAGCGGGAAAGTCGGAGAGCGAGAGCTCTGCAATGGCGGGCATGTTCAACTGAGTAAGACTGTTGCATCGGAGTAGTTGAACGGTGGTGATCAGGTTGGGGCCCTTGACGGTGGCCTCATACATATCGGAGTTGCCAGAGAGATCAAGATCACGAAGGCCTGGCGCATCGATGCTAATCACCTCGCATTTGGTATCGGTGAGAGCAAGGTACGTGACGGTCGGTGGCAATTCAAGGTGCAGCACCCCACCGCGTGGACAAAGAAAGGTTCCACCCAGCACCAAACTGTCCAGAAAAGGCATGGCGCTGATGACGTTCATGTCCACGTCAATATTGAACGCTTGCAAGTTGTTCACGTTAGCCAAGATGGCGGCTTGACGTTGGGTGAGCGTGAGGTGGGTATTGCTAATGTTGAGCTGGACAAGGCTGCAGTTGTCAAGGCCAGCGGGCCAGCCTTGCAGGGGGTTGTCGTTGAGACTAAGCATAGCGAGCGAGCAGCTCGTTGGCAATGCTGGCAGGTGGGTGATCTGGTTGAAGCCCAGGTTTGCAAACTGTAGCATACTCTGCGCAGACCAAAGTCGTTCGTCAAGGGTTGTCAGCGCATTTTCGCTTACATCCAGCGACGTCATGCTGTCGGGTGTGCTGCTCGGGTGCAGCTCAGTCAGACGGTTGTCGTTGAGTTTGACAATGTTGGATGCGCTTCCAAGAAGTGCGGGTGGGATTGTGGTCAAAAGGTTGTGTGAGACGTCAAGCAAGGGGATCGCGTTGATGGTGGCAGAGCCCGAGTGCACGGCGTTGTCGAGGCTGGCAATGCGGTTGTTGTTGAGAGAGAGTTCTTGCAGGTTGTTGCTGCTGAAAAACCCATTGGGTAGTGTGGTCAGGAGATTATTGGCGGCTGAGAAGGTATTGAGGCTCAGAGCGGTCAACGTGTCGGGGAGCACGGTCAGCTGGTTGTTGTCTAGAGCCAGCACGTTTAGGTTCAGCTTGGCCAATAAGAGCGGCGGTAGAATGGTCAGACTGTTGTCGGTCAAGGCCATTGAGGTCAAGGCCGTGTTGGTCAAGCCGACGTTGGGGAGAGACGTGATGGCATTGAAGGAAAGGTCAATTTGATTGAGTTCTTGTTGATGGGCAAACCACTCCAAGCTGATGGCGGTAAGGGCGTTGTACGACAAATCCAGTCGTTGTATCTGAAGCATGTGGGCAAATGTGTCGGGTTCGAGGGAAGCCAGGTTGTTGTGGTGCAGGGTGATGGAGCGCAGGTCGGGGGCAGCGGGTAAAACGTCGGCACTGAGCGTCGTCAAGTAATTGTGCGCAAGTTCGAGGCTGATGAGAGCATGCTGTTGGGCCGTCCAAGGTGGAAGGCGTTGAAGCGCATTGTTGGACAGGTCCAAGTTGAGTAACAAGGTCGAGGATTGGAACATCGTGGGGCTGAAGGCGTACATGTTGTTGCCACTCAAATCCATGGTGCGCAAGTTCGGGAGCATGTCCCAGGCATTAGGAAGAAGGACACCAAGAGCGTTGTTGCTCAGGTCAAGCGTTGAAATCTGCGATCCTGTCCAGCCGGCAGTCTCCAGCTGCACCACCCCGCCGCTGATGGTGAGTGAGGAAATGTTGACGAGTGAAGGAAGAACGGTCCAGACATCGGCATCGACGAGGGGAGGAAAGGTGAGCTCAAGTTGATTCAGTTTTGCAAGATAAGTGATGCATTGATCGGGCAACGAGGAGATGTTGAGATCTTCGTACCACCCAACACAGGGGCCATCAAGAAACTGGATGCCGGCGCCGTTGGCGCTGCCGAAAACGGTACAAGAGAGCGGGCCAATGACGTCGAGGGCCGAACCAATTGTGCAGCAGCTCCGCCAATTCGACGATGCAGTGATACGGCTCGTCGGAAGTGGACAGGTCACTGTAGCAGGGCCACTGCGGAGTGGTTCCCGGCGGTCACGCGATGAGCTGTCATGCGCTGGGATGAATTGGGTTGAAGCATCCTCCCAAGTTTGGGAAGTGCAGACCGATTCTAGCTCCGCAACGGTGCATGCTTGAGTTGCGCTGGAGCAAGCAGCTGAAGGAGAGGCTGCTGGGCCCCTGGACGTCGTCGCGATCGCAATTGTCGCAAGAGTCAGGACGAGCCAAGCGCACCCCGCTGGAACAGCTGGATTGGGCGCCATGCTGCAGCGCGTAGCAGCCGGGATCCGTCAAAAGAGCAGGCCCACACTAGCGGGGGGGGCCTATTGGCAGCAACCCAATCTATGCATCCAAGCAAACAGTGCACATTGAACGTCAATCCGTCACGACAAGCTGTGACCTGACAGGCACAAAAAAAAAAAAAAAAGCAGCCAGCTCACCTTAAAGCGGAAAAAGAGAAAAATTGACGAAACACACACACACACACACACTAACACACACGTCTCATGGTCCTGCCCAGGAATACCACCCGATTGTTTCAAAGACAAGAGGTCTGATTGATGCCAGCTCTGGACCATACCGCTGTTCCCATCCATGGCTTCCCCTCTCCCCGGCTCCGCCCCGGGCCTCGCCTTTTAACCCCCGCCATGGCGTGCGCTGCCCTATTCCTCGCCCACACACACACACGTACATGTGGACTCTTCGGTTATGCCTGCTGCGCTTAGTCTTTCAATCCCCCTCCAATATTGCAGAAGAGATCAAGCCGGGGGCAATGAAGAGTTGTCAGACAATTTTTCGCCGGACGGAAGCAAAACAAGAGGTAAGAGGTGTGTGTGTGTGTGTGTGTGTGTGTGTGTGTGTGTGTGTGTGTGTGTGTGTGTGTGTGTGTGTGTGTGTGTGTGTGTGTGTGTGTGTGTGTGTGTGTGTGTGTGTGTGTGGAGCTTGAAAAGGGAAAAGGGCAGTGGCAGCGAGCTGGGGGAGGGAGGGAGGGAGAGAGGAAGAGATCAGGTCGGTCGTGGGTGGAGAGCATTGGCTGGTGGTACCACAGGGGGGGGGAGGGGCTTGCTTTGCTGAGGCGCTGAAGACCTGACTGATCAATATATCGTCGCCACGGGGGGCGACGCGTCATCGGTCCTGGTCACAGGAACGTGCGGCACAGCCGATTGGCCATCCTTGGACTTTTTGCCTCCGTCGTTTCTGCACACGCGTTCCCGCGCTCGCACTGCAAGCATGACTTCAATGCTGCGTGCCAACGAAAAGGCCTTTGGCGACACCCTGGCCGAGATTAACAGCCTTGTCAACGAGATCAAGGATCTCGATGGCGGTAAGCCGTTCGTCGCTGGACATCAACAGGTCCTTGCCCTCTTTCCCTGCCCAGCCCCAATGAAGCTCATGGGTCCAGCAATAAAGTCTCATTCGAGTCCGTCCATTTAGATGAGAAAAAGGCTCGCGTTCGCACAGCCGAGGAAAAGGTCGACAACGCCCACGAACTCGTATGTATCTCCTCCGATGCCCGAGGCCATCCGACCGCACGGCCTAACCTGCTCAAGCTGAAATGACTTTTTAGGTGGAGCAGCTTGAACTCGACGTACTTGACGTGCCCATCTCTGAGCGCAAGCCTATCCAGCATCGCATCAAAGCCTACAATGATGAGTTGACAACGGCCGAGAAGAACTTGGTTCGTGGCCCTCCTCCCCCGGCGGCCAGCCGAGTGCTAGCTCTCCTCACGCACCCTTCTCCGCAACAGAAACGAGCGGCCGTATCCATGGCAGGAAGCCAGAACGCACGCGACGAACTCTTTGGCTATGACGGCTCTTCAGAAAACGCGGTGCGTCTCCGAGCCCTGTTTCAACTTGTCCGTTTTATGGCATCGCAGGCAGACTCTCCTCATCGTGATCGCGCCCGCCCACGCCGCGCTGCCTTGTGTGACTGCTCTTTATAGCGGCAAGCACTGGTATCCAACACGGAGCGTTTGGACCGCACGTCCCAGCGACTGCAAGATGGCCACCGTGTTGCCCTTGAAACGCAAGAAGTAGCTGTTAGCATCATGGATAACCTTCACGAGCAGCGCGAGACCATTGAGCGCTCCCGCGGCCGGGTAAGTTCATCATTTGTCCCTGTACCTCCCTGCTTTGCGCCGATGCATCAGTTGGCTCCGTTGCTGACCTTGTCTGGCCTGCCTTTTTGGGTTTTTTTTCCCAAGGTTCAAAATGTGGATAGTGAGCTTAGCTTCTCCAACCGCGTGTTGAATGGCATGATTGCCCGGTACGTCCTGCAGCCGTGTTTTTTTGCTGCGCGATGCAAATTTTTTTTTTTTTTGAACGCATAACGACAGGCAGATTTTCTCATGGCTGAACCACGCGCGCGCGCGTCGTGCGTGCGTTGTCTCCTCTCGCAGAGCGAAACGCAACAAGGTGGTGGCTTTCCTCATCATCACCATTGCCCTGGCTCTCATCATCGTCATCATCTATTTGATTGCCACCAAACATTAGTTGTTGACATAAGTGTACTCTTTTATCTCGCCTTGGCCTTGACCCCGCAGCACTTGCGCTGCGCGTGGCATCGTTATCGTGGGACGCTGGTATTTAGCCTTCCTGTCTGTTTAGAATATGCTTTTTGAGCTGTAACACCTGTTGGAGGGAGCTCACGTTGTGTCAAATACCTCATTTGTCCGAGAAGCTGAGGCTCTGTCCGTCTTATTGAGTCAATTAAAAAAAAAAGTCTCTTAATCGGGAGCAGCGATTCGCTGCTCTACACGCCGTTGATGCTCACACATACCAAGAGTGTTTGCACGTCTCACAATCAGCCTCTGAAATTGGACTGGTTGGCCAATGAAACAACCAGACACGCGGAAAAATAAAAAGTAAGGATTGTCCGAAAAGGCGGACACTCGTGTTTCAAACGTCCAGGTCACTGGCATCGGGTGATTGCACGCGAATGGTTTGGATTCGCTCTTCACCATCCGGAACCGAGCGCTGCTTCATTAGCTTAGGTCGCGATGCAGACAGGCTGTCGGCTATGAATGGTTGTGAATGATACTGCAAGTGAGGGGCTGGACGCAAAATGACATTCAACATCTGCGTGACCAGCAAAGAACGTACCCAAGCCGCCCAGCAGGTTGGACGAGCTGGCTGGTCGCACTGCTTCGTCCTCGTGAGCTTGGTGAGCAGCCCCCTAATGATAGATTGTCAAGAGAAGAAAGTTATTGCTGAGTGAGGACCCGCGGCCATACCCGGTCGGCGGATTCGGAACCCACCGTCTCTGTCGAATGCCGGCGAACTCGGTTGCTTGGACTCGGCGCGGCCGCGGGCGTGGGTGTGGGTGTGGGTGCCAAGCGTCTGTGCGCCAAATAGCTGCAGGGGAATTGTCCTAGACAACCCGAGATGGACCAAACGATGTTTGTTATTGATATCAGACATGGCGGGTGATGGCATGTGACCGGCCACTCCTCTCTCGGTCATGCATCCAATGCCCAGGCTCACACACTTTCAAACGAGGAAACGTACCGCGCTTGCCCGTCCGAGCATTGGTGCCGATCGCTAGCAACGAGTCGCTTGGAAACTCGAGATCCTCAATGACATCACCGGGAATCATTTCAAAATCCCGACGTTTATCCACGAAAAAGATCATAGCACGGTACTCGAGCTGAATCTGCTTTGCAGCTGCCTGGTCGTGCGCTTCCTTGTTCTATACGTCAGGCACCAGAACAGCGCAAGTAAGCAGGTAGATATGTCCTTGACAACATAGGGCAAAAACATTGGTTGTTTTTTGCATCTTGAAAAAACACCACATCGACGATGCAGCCATACCCGACTCTTTGTGCGGCCCACACTGCGCTTGCGGTTGACAGCCTAGAGGGTGCCCCGTGCACATGTGCGTTACGACGCCATTTAGCTTGTTGAGGCTTCACTGGGCGCAACACCGCCGAATGCCCAACCAGTGGATCATACCTCAGAAGCCAGGCGTTGTCGCGCGACGTGCGTAGTCAAGCCCCCAGCCAGATCCTGTTCAGGTCAAAACAAAATGCAAGACATGATGCTTGGAAGCGGTCAACCGTGTCCAGTCAAGTGTCATTTCTGTGTTTGCCCTTACCGCTGCTTGCACATGCTCCGTGTTCAGTAGGCGATCATCAAAGCTCTTGGACGCTGCCGAGTCCTTTGTTGCCGCCAAGCGCGGGCGCGGGCGCGATTGTGCGCCATGGTGCGAGCGACGGGCTGAACGCAGTGACTATACATACGCCCACAGGCCAGACAACACAAAACACCATTAATCTTCAGACAAGCGCAAGCAAACTGCATGAAACGGCAGTCACACACCTTTTGAGCATGGCGGAAAGACCGGTCTCGAGATCGCTCTCGCGGTCCATGCAGCTGTGACCATGGATATCCATGGGCAAAGCGGGTGCAACGGGTGTGAGTTGATTTTGGGCCGTTGGCATCAAGGCCAGGCTACTTGGTCAGAGCAATAGGGTAATCCCAACAGACCTTCTCGGCCAAATCTGCAAAGTCAACGTCGCCCACCGCCACGGCAAAAGTCGTTTCCACCAACGACAACACCTCATCACCCTCACACTCGCGTACCAGCCTAAATCAGATGGCGTGCCGTCAAGGCATGTTTGACATTGGCGGCCCTGTTCAAAGTAGCAAATGTCGCCCAAGAGCATGCGCACTACGCACCGAGCCAGAAGATTGACAATGTCACGATGGTGACCCACAAAGTCCTGAACCTCCACCTCACTGGCATCGGCGGAGAGCTCAAACTCGTGCTCACTGCCGCTAATGCTAGCTGCATCATCACCCTCGGCATCACCAGCTTGCTTGCCCATTTGCTGCACATCATCCGCATCGCTGCTGCTATCGCTGTCGGTTTCGCTCTCGACAATGGCGTGCATGGTGGATGGTGGTTGATCGACCACTGATTTGAAGTGCTGTTGTACCGCAGCTTCGTTCAGATCGGAAAACGTCACATTGGACTTGGCGCGGTGTGGTGTGGTGCCATCGTTGATCGAGTCGATGCATATGGACGGGTTAAGCGCCATGGATATCTTGCGCCGCGACGTCTGTGTACCCCCAGTGCATCAGCCAACAACGCGGCAGAGGAGGGAAATGACACAAGTTCGTGAGCTAGATTGCGCCCACTCATGCAGACTTCAGCAGTAGCAAGAGCTCACCTCATCTGAATATTGACTGATAGCTGAAGTGGCCATGCGAGGCACGCCGGTCGTGTCAAAGGGCCCAAAGCTTGACTCCTCGGCCTCGGAAGAATCAGTGTGACTCGTCTATTGGATACAGCATAGCATTCGTGTTGCGATCAGAGCTCGGGGTTTCGTGCTCACACAAGGCTGGTGGGGGCAATGACGCACAAAACGCCACTTGGTGCCCGTGAATGACTCGTCGAACATAATGCCAAAGATCTTGGGCCCGAACACAGAAGCAAGAGTCAAAATGCATGTCACCCAGATGGCACAGATCTAAAGTCAGCGAGGTGCCCCCGTAAGTTCATAAAGTTGCACTGTGACACATCTGCTGCCACGAAGCATGGGTCCAGCAAGCGCATACATTGAAGTACTGCCGAGCCAAGCCCACCATTCCCAGGGTCAGAGCTACCGCCGGCACAATGACCTAGCACGGAAAGGCAGATGCAGGGGGAGGATAAACACAAGAAACCAACATAAAATATACTCCAAGGGGCGCGGTGGTTGGTACGGCTGAAAAGGCATGATGACTCTGTTTGCACACACGCAGGGCAGGGCGTACGCCGGAGAAGAGCAGCATGACGATGACAAAACTGCTCTCAGAGAATTGGTCCGTACGAATCGTGCGAGTTTTGAACGCCAGCGAGAATCCTGCGCAAATGAAAAGCAAGGGGAGGATCAACCCTGGCCAAGACTTTGCAAAGACGCCTTGATTATGGACAAGCAAGCTTGCGATGTCGCAACTCGTCTCACCAGCTCCGAGGTAAACGAGGTTGATGAGAAGGGTAACAATCTTGACTTCAATGCCGTCTTGGCACAGGAGGCGCCGCTTGCCAAACTCATCGGCCTCGACGTCATCGATTTGTGTACCTACACAAACGCAGAGGGCCTCGAAGGAGTGAATGGGAAAGCCATCACCACCAAGCACGCGCTGAGATGCCTCTCCGCCACATTGCGCGCATACACACCAATGGGATAGATTAGAGCAAAGAGACCAATGATGCACGCTTCGAAGAAAATGGCTAAAAGGGCGCGGCTGATCATGCGACCCTCGCTCAAAGATCGCTAAGCATCCGGGGCAAAAAACAAACAAGCAAGCCGAGACAAGATGAGCCTGTTAACCACCATGATGGGGCAGTCAACTTACGGGCAATGCCCGGAAGTTGCTTCTTTCAGCGAGTGGGCTACAATAACGTAAGAGCACCTTGTCGACGTCGAAAGTGAAGAAAAAAATCTTGTAAATGCGCCACGTTTTGACCAACAAATTTGCCATGATAAAGGCAAAATAAATGCCTTCCATAAAGTGAAAGAGTGTGCACTTGGAACGCGAGGGCTCGCCAATCAGAGCCCAAACGGCCGAGAGCCCGATGAGAATGCCAAAAAGAATCAGCAAACAAAATGTAAGGCTGGTGCCGCGCACGATGGGATGTGCGCGATGACGGATGAGGTATAGGCCACAAGCCACGGCCATGGCTTGGCCCAGCGCAGACATGACTTCCAGCAGGATAGCCACTCCGTCATCGTAGTCGAGGTAAACCGGGATCTGCTTGCAGTCGGGGGCCACCCGCCCCTCGAGGCAGCCGCACGTGGCAGCCGTTGTAGTGCAAGTGGAAAAGTCGGTGCGACCTTGACCGCGATTAGTTGCAACGATACACTCGGTACTTCCATTGCCCAAGGTGTACTCGCCAGGAAACCCTGTGGTCACGTTTGGAGCCTGCGGGGGAGAGGGGGGCACAAAAGGGGCAGATGCAGTTGAATGAAGCGACGACTGCATAAGCGCGGGATCTCACGCCACATCAGAAAGGTTTGAGCGGGTGCACGGTGGTTGATAAAATCCTACCCTGCAAGCAGTGCAAGATTGTTGGCCAATCTCTGCCGCAAAAGATCCAGGTGCACAGGCAACACAATCCGTGGCGCCAGGCTGCGGCTGTGCCGAGCCCGGGGGACAAGGTTGGCAGGTTGCCTGACTCTCGTTCCACTGTGAAAGGGTTGTTTAAGTGAGAAAAAGGAAAGAAGCTCGCTCATTTGGCAGTGTGGGTTGATCTCGCGAAGCGCACCTGCATGGTACCGGCAGCGCAGGGCGTGCAGGACGATTGGCCTTCGAGAGGCTGGCTGGTACCAACAGGGCATGGGCTGCACGCGTCTGCACCCTCAATACTATAGGTACCTGGGCGACAAGGCATGCACATGGTGGCTCCCGGCGCTGGTGCAAACGTGCCTAAGTGCCCCATCCAAAGCACCCATACGGAGGTATCTCTGAGAACGAAGTACGCTGATGGAGTTTCCACGAGAAGAAAGACTCTTCGAGAGCGTGGCGCAGGGCAAGGAGCACTCACCAGCGGGACAACGACTGCAGGACAGGCTGGTCCGATTGCTGGCATAGTGACCAACAGGACATGGCGAGCATTGGTTGGACAATTCACCCTCGGCTCGAGCCAATCCAGCCAAGCAATGCGTGCAAGTGGTCTGTGGCAATTGGTCGGGCCCGACATTGACGCCACACGAGAGAATGCTTGACTGCGTTACGTTTGATGCCTGAAAACCACCTGGACAAAGCGTGGCGGTTGTGTAGCTGAGCCCAAAAGTTTCCAACACGGGTCTGGATGCAGTCAAAACCACGTTGAGCGACTATCCCAGGGCCAAAAGGGTCGGGCAGGCGGAGCGGGGAGCATGCGAGGATAAGCAGATGGGAAGGATACAGTAAGAAGGAACACGTCTTGCGCTAGGATTTAGCTCAGAGGGCCTTGTATCCGGACATACGAGCAGGCGACATCTCTTGAGAGCCATTTTCACGCACGCAAACGCACCGACATTAAGAAGCCCTGCGGTGTAGCGCAGATGCTGCGCTGGCGAACGAGATCGTTGATGGAAAAGACACCAGTCGCCGTGACGGCGGCGCCGTGCGTAGTATCTAGCCGACAGGCAAATCGATGAATTTCAACGATTCAAGAGGACATGACGCGCGATTGACCCGAGGCACGCGGACACGGGTGAAATGCTGGCCGCTTTGGTGGGGCTGCTCCGAAGCAGGTCACCAACCGGCTGCTTCAATGCGGAGCACATCTGTGTCTGCCAAGGGCCCTCCGCTAAGAACCAGACGGATAACTTTGGTTTCGGGTGGGGGAGCAAGCATCCAGGTCATGACGGCATGGCTTGCGTTGGTGTCAAGGAGGCAGGCTGCATCTGCACCGCTCAGGTTGGCCTGGGGAGTTGTCACAGTCATGTTGGACATGCATTCGCTATGCTCGACATTGCGGCGGCTGCGAGATGGGTGCCACCAGTTGGCGCCATCCTGTGCAGCCGTCAATCCTGGCATGAGAAGCACGGTCAAGCACGGAAGTAGCAGCAGAAGAAATAAACGGGGGTGCCGGTGATGCCTCAATGGCAATCGGGCCATCCCCCTGCCCGCAAAGCCCATGCTTGGCCGAAAGCGTGCATCCAACGGCCAATCAATACTAGGCTCGATCACGAGAGGACTGAGATGATAATCGGTGTGCCGCGTCTTGCGCCCGGAGGGTCTCAGACTCGCGACCAGCCTTGAAATTGGGCCACGATGGGTGAGGTGATCCCACAAGTCTGGCCTGGCAGCAAATGAAGTGCCAGACATCCGTTTGCGGATGGCACGATCCGATGGAGCAGAGCACCGTGACCAGCTCAGCCAACCGCAAGGCGAAGCAGCGTCACCGAGCAGAAGAGTCTCGTGCCAACGCGAGTCACGAGAAAGCCGTCAGCCCTGCCGCGCCAGGACAGTCAGGGAGCTCACACGCCTGATGCACCGGCTCTTGAATAGGGGGGCAGCTCAGCTCGTGTTGTCGGAGAGGAGAGGCGAGCAGAGTGAGTCAGGGGCGTGTTCCTGGTCGACAAGGACCAAACTGACTGTTAACTGCATTATCTTTGATTTTGGCTACACAAACTTTGGTGTGTTTGCATGGTTCTAACGTAGTGCATAACATCTTCTCAAAAGTCCTCTGCAATTTCTCTCTTTCGGTTTTTGTCACTTTTTCTTTTCTCTCTCTCTCTCTTCATTTCTCTCTTTCTCAAACCGACCAATTCATCGTCTCTCTCTCTCTCTCTTCCTCAAGCTCTCAAGCTCTCTCTCTCTCTCTCACAAGCTCTCTCTCTCTCTCTTCCTCAAGCTCTCAAGCTCTCTCAAGCTCTCTCTCACTCAAGCTCTCTCAAGCTCATCTCTCATCTCTCATCTCTCATCTCTCATCTCTCTGGTGTCTTTCTCGCATTTTTTTTTTCTCACCCAGCCCAACGACCTCGTTTTTTTTTTGAGCCTTGACCTCTTTTAGCTCTCTTGTTCGGGAGGGGGCGGGGAGTGGGAGCGGGTTGAGACCGGCTTCAACTTGACGTTACATGGTCCTTAGGCCCCTGTGGGTGCTTTGCATCGTTTCTTACACTGACGGTTCGTCAACGCCACCAAACCCTTGGCCACGTGCAATGACTGGTCCACTTGCGTCTGATACACCGCACTCCATGTACCTGGTGCAGGCTTGACCTGGGGGTTTTTGACACGGTTCAATGCGCCAAGATGAGTCAAGAAACACCAGCGCATGACCTCGACTATGTGAAGCACCATGTCCACAAGCTCAAGGACAAGGCACGCCCTGGTAAGTGCACGGCACGCTCCACCAAACTTGCCCATCCTTCGGACGCGCACGCCACACCTGGTGCCTGACACGCCCCTGATCCGCTTCCTGTCAAAGAACTGAAGAAAAAGGGTTGGAGCTGTTACGGCTATGCTGCCAAGCCTGCTTTGTGGAACGGCCATGATGTTCAGGATCACCCCAGTATCGAGCGCGTCGACTACCAAACCACGTCCCCCGTACGTAGCACCAGCCTGCGGCGAGTGCCATCACCCTTTTGCTTTTTGCCCCTGCATTCCCTGGCTGGCTCTTTTCGCATTTTGTTTGAAACGTCGGACCTGTTGTTGATTTTTTTTCAACAGGCCGAGTTTATCGAAAAATACGAGGCCCCGTCCCGACCCTGTGTCATTGTCAATGCCATGAACGACTGGCCTGCCATGAAGGCTTGGACCATTCAGGTGCGCCCTCTGCCAGGTTGCCCACATTGCCTTTGCCTTTGCTCGCTGTCATTCATCATCCAGGACGGTCTCTCATCGGCCGCCAACCTCTGCCCCCGTGCAGCGGCTCAGCGAGCGTTTTGCTCGTCAAAAATTCAAATGCGGCGAGGTCAGTCGATCACATTCACCCTTCACCCCACCCTTCACCTTTCCCAGATTTTTGGCCAGCTCGTCTTCAATTTATCGAGGCCTTGCTGGTGCCTCAGGACGATGACGGCTATCCCGTCAAGATTCGCATGGAGTATTTCAAACTTTACCAAGAGGTGATGCCGGGCCTCTTCCTCTGTCTAGTGCAGATCCCCGCGGCCTCGGCTCGTCCACTGACCATGGTATTGTTTGTCACAGTACAACGAAGACGATAGCCCGCTGTACATCTTTGACGGCACGTTTGGTGACAAGGACGGCAAGAAGACCCTTCTTGACGACTACAAGGTTGCTCATCGCTGAAGCCCGTTCATCTCTCTTGTTTCCAGACTTCCAATAAGTATCGAGCTATCCCGTGTGCTCTCACATGATCGTGCACGAATATAGATTCCCAAGTACTTTACGGATGATTTGTTTCAGTACGGAGGCGAGGAGCGACGCCCGCCTTACCGGTTTGTGGCTTTGTCTGTGACTTGACCAGGCACATATCTGAATGGCTTCTTGACCTTGAGCGAATGTGCCGAATGAACAGTTGGATCGTGATTGGCCCGCAACGCTCGGGCACTGGGATTCACATTGATCCTTTGGGCACAAGCGCCTGGAACGCTCTCATCTCCGGTGAAAAACGGTCCGTGACAAGCTGTTGCCGGCCGGCCTTTGCTTGCATGCAGCAACACTCTCCCCTGAGACCCGTCCCACTCATCCCTATGTTCTATGTTGGTACTTCTTGCTCTCGTTCAAAATCAGGTGGTGCCTGTTTCCCCCAGACACACCCAAGGAATGTCTCAAGGTGCCCCGCAGCAAAGGGGATTCCGAGGCCGTCAGCTGGTACGTCTTTCCCATGATGTGGCGCTTGCATCAAACACCAAGGGCGCCGGCTACGCTGGATCATTGGAACGCAGAGTGGCCTGATAGCCCTCACTTGCTGCTGTTGGGTGCAATGGCGCACGTTACGTCTGAACGCTCCACGACCTGGCCCCTGTTAGGTTTTCGAACATGATTCCGGTGGTACGCCGCCCTGACTGGGCCTTTAACAAGCCCATCGAGTTTATTCAACGACCCGGCGAGATTGTCTTTGTCCCTGGAGGTTGGCACCACGTGGTGATCAATATCACGGACACTGTCGCGGTCACTCAAAACTTTGTCAGGTCTGTTCACTTTGATTTCAGCCTTTTCGCATCATCGGCCGAGAACCAACATTGTTGAGCGCTCACAGCAGTTTTTTCCTTGCCTCTGGGTGCTACGCAGTGACACAAATTTTGCCATCGTATATCGCCGAACTGTGCGCGGACGGCCCAAACTTTCGCGCAAGTGGCTTGCTGCCTTGCGGGTAAGTATTCGACCAGGTTTTTTTTTTTCTTATGTCTATTCTCCGGTACAAAAGTGTCTGCTTGGCTGCTGATTCTGGATTGGTCTGCTTGATAATAGTCTGTGCGTCCCGAGTTGGCCGCTCAAGCTGATGCCTTGGACCTGGACCGCGACGACGGCCTGCCCATGTCAAGCTCCAGTGACGACTCGAGCAGCAGCAGCAGCTCCTCGTACGTGCCATGCGCCCATGCGCGTTTTGGTTTTGCTTTTCTCTTCCTCCTCGCGCTCTGCTCTTCTTTTAATGCCCCGTGGTTTGGGTGGTTTTGGTGCTTGACGCTGTTTGCAGAGACGATGAGGTAGTGGTTGAATCTGCGACAGGCAAGAAGAAGAAGAAAACCAAGTCACGCTCGCAAAAACGTACCAAGCTTTGCCAGGTGTGTCATTGACTGTGTGCGCATGGGAAAGAGAGGAAGCCATGTCCCGCGTGTGCTCGGGGGCCACGGAGGGCCGGTTTCTCGACTTCGCCGTGGTCCCGCGTGCCCATCACCGTGTGGTCGTGCTGCCATTATTGGTTTCCCCACACTCTAGCCCTCAACGTTATCATTGAGGTGCCGCTCACGCTGAGACCCGCGCATCGTCCTTCGTCTTTGGCCAAAAGTGTGAGGAATGCCTCCGCAAGTGTAAAATTTGCGCAGAATATCTGAAGCGCGGTGAAAAACCCCCAGCCCATTAGGCCCAATAGGCTTGATTCTTCGTTCTTTCCCAGCATGCCATTGAAATCCCACTGTCAAAGTGTTGGCTCTCAAGGCGTGTGCTTTCTGATTTCGAATCCTGAACTCCGGGCTCTGTGGACACCTGGCGCCGCTCTTTTGATCATGACTGGAAAACCGAAAATGAAATAATGATGATGGCACGTCGTTTTGTTTGCTCAATCTGCTAGCACAACACTTTGGCTGGTTCCTGATTTGATGATGGTTTGTTTGTTTGTTATTTTGTTGTCTCGTCTTGTAGTTTGTGGGTTTATAATTGTTTTTTTTTTTTTCTTCAGTGGTTGCTAGTATGGTGCCATGACTGATTCGCTTACTTCAAGCCTCAGGCCCGGCTGGCAGAAGCTGTGCTACTGTTCAACGGTGGAATGACCACATGCTCAGCCTCTTCCATCATACCCTGCCAAACATGACCGGTGAACTCAAGCAGTTGCCAAAGGGAAGAAGAGGGGGGGGGAAAGAAGCAACAAAGAGCAAGGACGGAGTACCTTGAGCCGATCATGAATAGCCCGCATGAGCTTGCGAAGATCCATGAGAAGAGCGGGCCGGTCTGTGCGCTGGCGCACACGAAAAAGGCTCAAAAATTGCATGACGTTGCCATTGAGGAGGCGCAAGGCCGTGATGTAGCTATCCTTATCGCGCTTGTTGTAGTAGAGTTGGTACCTGCCGCGTGTCCCGAAGATGAATATGGCGCAGACCAGCCACTTGGGCGCGCCGACGCCACGTCCATGATGATGCATGTTGAACATACCTGCGCGGCTGACCCTGAACGAGCTCCTTGCTCAGATCACAAATGCTGGAGCGCGATCCCAGGTAGGTGATTGGGTGACGCATGGGAATGTTCATGTACTTGCTCAAGAGCGTCAGCACATGGCACACATAACCTGTGGCAGTTGCGGTATGAGACAGAGTCAACACAGGCCACGTATTCGAGATACGCGGCACAGCCAGGCGGAAGCAGTGAAGAGCTGCGGTTGTGAGAAACGCACCCACGCCTGCTGCGCTGTCTGTGACATCAGCAAAAGCTGAGGAGGGTGCCGCATCCAGGACTTCCGCATTGAGAATGGAGCAACTGCGCGCATCCGTCTATGCCACCCGATACCATGAGGCGAGTCTTTTGTCATTTGCACACAGATGAACAGGGTGGGTGCCCGTCCCATGAGATTGCAAACCTGTCGAATGATGTAGATGGCATGGACCTGAAGGATCATGCTCAGTTGTCGCTGTTCAATCTGTCGAGACACCTTTCGAACGCAAGGGGCGACTCAAAAGTTAATGGTGGCATCCCATGTCGATGTATAGTAATTGCACGGCACGCCAAGGACGTATGAGGGTTGATAGGATACGCCTCGCTCGAGCATACCTCTTTGATCTGTTGCCGTAAGCTGCGGGCACTGTCATTAACAATGGCCCAGCTTGATGTGGCAGTATCTGTGTCGGTACGCAGATCTGCCAGCCGTTCATCTGCCGACGCGTGGCATTTCATCAGTCGTACTGGACAGTGCCGTTGGGTCTCAACAAGTCAGGGGAGAGCAAGGAAGCGCCGCAGAGGGGTGGGCACATACGGAGAGAGCTGGCTTGCTTCTCAGCCGCGTCCAGGTCGACGGCGGTCTTTTGGTTGCGAGCGTGAGCCTCTTGGACACGTTGCTTCAAGGACGCTTGGCGGGCCCGCCCGACAGCGATCAGATTCAAAAGCTGTCGCTTTCTCTCGAGCGAGCCGAGCTGCTGCCGACTCCGATCATGAAACACGCGGACTGCCGCCACATCCTGTACAATGCATGCGCATGAGAATTGCATCCGGCGGCTGTTACAGGCCAAGAAGCAGGCAAAATTGAACAGGTGCACCCACATGCACGACTGAGTGGTAAGTGTCGAGGAGACGTCGAAAGGTATCATAGTGGTAGGCAGACGCGACCTCGCTGCCCGGCACTCGCACAAATTCCTTTGCAGAGTAGCCGCTCGGATCTTGATCCTGACGATCCATCCCCGTGCATTTAACCAAACCAACCCCCCAACCCCCCACAAAAAAAAAAAAAAAAAAAAAAAAAAATGAGAAACAGCTGCAGCGCAAGGCAATCGCGGGCACTGCCCCGCATCATACCTCGGGCGCTGTTTGATTGAGGTTGCCATACCAAGCGCCGGCTAAGCGGCACAGGACAATGTTGCTCCCGGCACCTGGAATAGCCGGCTCAGTCTGAAGGAGCAGCAGCATGAATGAGCTACCTGGTGCACGCCATAGTGCTGAAGAATTGCGAGTGTACACCAGTGACGGTAGCTAGCGCCGCAGACGGGGCCGTACGGTCTTCAGGAGAAAACGGACCTGCACCGAGGCGAAATTGAGCATACGCAGGGCAATGCGAAAACGGGCCAACAGACGATCTGGCGTGCGCTGTTGCTTTTGAGCGCGAGGTCCTTGCACGCGAGCCATGATGGAGGGTCGCCGTTGCAGTCCACGCGTGGAGCGGCTCGACGCGGTGCCGGTGGCAGTGCTGGTAGCACTGGGATCGGTATTGCGCGCTTGAGTAAAGAGTTGAATGATGGCCACCTCATCTGCCAAAGCCAACTTGGTAGCGGTTGCCATCATGCCCTGAACCTGAGCAGACGCCATGTCACGATCGCGCCACTCGGGATTCTGTAAGCGGTGTCAGCGAACCAAGCAGGCAGGTCAGAATGAGCAGAGGTGCAATGTCCATGGATATATTGAGAGGACCTAGCTTCCGACAGCAGCCACACCAAACGTACGCGACAGGCAGGCACGAGCTCACTGCGGTACACTGCGGATACAAAGGGGCAAGAAAAGCATCGAGTCAGACTCAAAGAGAAGGAAAAAAAAAACGAGCTCGTGTGTGGGAAGCGCAGCACGCATGGTTCATAATGAACAATTTGGTTATCCACACAGTTGAGCCAGGAAGAGCACGGCCAAAGCCAATGCTCCACTCGATTGGGGGAGCGATCAAGCGACAAGTGATAAAACCGTACCCTCGCGGCCAGAGCTCGAGGACAGGGTGTAGTAGAACCAGGTATTGTTCAAATCGAGGTCCAAGGGAAGGGTCAGATTTCGAAAGGCCACCGAGGTCACATGACGAAGCCGACGCTGCGATCAAGGAGGAGCAAATCATTTGACACGCCCGCATCAGATTTGAGCGTCACTTTCGAATCTTGTGTGTGTTTTTCTGTAGCTTCATCAGGGGGGCCAGTGCCCCAATCCATATGCTCTGGGTATAGACGCACCTGCATTGAGCGCAACGTCAGGGTTACGTTGCCCTCTGAGAGCTGCGCCATGGCGCTGGAAAAAAAGAGGCTCCTTATTCAATGTCAAATAACGTTCCGAACCCTGGCATGGTTCATAGCCAAGCCTTTGTGAGCTTGACCCGTGTCAGCTGCAGCCGTTCGCGTGAGGACTGACTCTCCAAAACCAGCACACACCTCTCGTGCGCAACCGTTGAAGAAGAGTGTCTGCCACTAGCCTCAGCTCAAAATGGCACCTTGTGTTATAATCATCAGCACCAGGCTCGACCACAGCCTGGCAGTCAATCGCTGAACACCACTCGGCTGCCGTTCGCGCCGCTCTCACTCTCACACACTCGAAAAAAAAAAAAAAAAAAATCTTAAGGTCATGTGTCTGTAGAACGCAGTGACCATAACCGTCGAGAAGCTGGAGAAAATTGTCATCTAATTGGAGATGATGCAGAATAAATATCGGTAGTTGCAGATTTATTGACGTCAACTGCATGAGTTTGTGTCTCTAGAAGCTCGGTTATCAACGTCTGCTCGCAAAGACAACAAACAAGCAAACAAGACGATGGCGGCTTCCGGCTCGACTGTGGCCGTGTCAGTGGCCGGACGATTGCAGCGGTGTAGCACCAAGGGATCGGAGCAGTGGGCTCGCATTACGGCCTTGGTATGTGTATGGGTCATTGGGGGCGACACAAGGAGTCTGCTAGTTCGCCCGAGAACCTCACGCTCAGATGGGGTGTAGGCGAATCGTGAGGGCGTGCTCAACCTGGGCCAAGGCCGGCCGGATGGTGGCGGTAGCCAAAGGGCGCGAGATGCACTGCTTGACGTGCTGCAACACAGCTCAGCAGAGGATTTAGGCAATGCCAATCAGTACAGTCCCGTCATTGGTGCGTCCGTGTGCACTTCCCATTGAGCAGACAGTGACTGCGAACCGAATTTCATGGCAATCGGTTGGCTTACCTTGAACTTGCAATACTCGTCGACGTCTCTCAGGCCTGCCCCGCTTACGTCAGGCCGTGGGGCGTTGGACGGCGGTCGCCCAGCATCTTGAATACAACCCAGAATCGGAGATATGCATTACCACCTCGGGCACGGAAGCCCTCTACTGTGCGACTCAGGTACCCCACTCCCCGTCGGCCTCAACAATTCTGCGACTGCATCTGCGTCGGCCGCTGGCCGGCCACAAAGCTACAAGCCATGCCTTGCCCCTCCTTATGCCTGCTGGCGCACTGTTGATGCAAGCCTAGGCGCTGATAAACCCTGGTGACCACGTCATCATCTTCCAGCCCTTCTTCCCGTGGTACCTGCCACATCTGCAGCTGGCTGAAGCCAACGTTGAGGTTGGCGAGTCGAGTCCTCGCCTCAATCACCGGACATGGGACTTCAGATTGTTGACTGACATGCCCCCGCCTCGGCCAGGTGCTCACCTTGGAGCCCCCAGACTTTGCCCTACCCCTGGACCGACTCAAGGCTGCCATGACACCAGACACCAAGGCCATTGTCATCAACACTCCTCACAACCCGACAGGACGCGCCCTCACCGAAGCAGAAGGCGCCACGGTGGCCCAGCTCTGCCGCGATAACGATTGTCTCCTGATTACCGACGAGGTGGGATGCGCTTGCACCTTACAGCCTCAACTGGCCTACCATTTACACTACCTCACTTCGTCCGACTGGGATCGACCTTTGAACGCATGAGCAGGTGTATGCCCACCTGTTGACTGAACGGCCCCACATTAGCCTTGCAGCCTTGCCAGGTCTGCAATTGGTGGGTTGGGCTTCCCGGCTGCACAGCGCGCGCTTACTCAGGGGGACCCTGCCCCGACCTTTTTGCACGTTCAGGCATGCGCGAGAGAACTCTGGTTGTGGGCTCGGCCAGCAAGCTATTGGCCCTGACAGGCTGGCGAGTCGCTTGGGTGCTGGGTCCGGCAGTACGTTCCTGCTCGCAGCCTGTCATAACACTGCTTCTTTTTAGAAACAAGCTCATCGTTGAGCGGCCTCCATGCCGGTGATGCCCAAACATGTGCTAGGCCATGGTCAAGGCGATTGGCGGCATGCACGCATACACCACGTACGCTGCACCAACTCCACTGCAGCTTGCGGTGGCTGCTGCCATTGAAAGTGCGTGTGATGACCAGACCGACTTGAAAACAGAAGCCGCGCTCTACGACGCCAACTATCAAGCCTTGCGCGCTGCGTTGGAACGGGCGCTCAAAGTACAGGTGCATCCTCGGGATGGCGGTTACTTTTTGGTTGCGCAGATTCCCGATGCCGCGCGTGGCGTCGGCTTTGACTACGCTGTATGGCTCGCCGACCACGTTGGGCTGGCATGTGTCCCGATGGGTGTATTTTATGGCCCAACCCCGCCCGCCTCTGCTGAACGGCTCTTCCGATTTACCATTTGTAAGTCGGCAGCCTACATCCAGTCGGCCGTGGCCAAACTTGATGCCTTTGCAGCCCAAGCATGAAGAGTTGTGTCCCGGTGGGATTGCAGACAAGTGAAGCACAGGTGTGACATCTTCCTTGTTCAGAGGTTGGCATGTGAAAAGTCAATTTTATTCAACTTTTTTTTTTTTTCCAAGTACTTCTTTTCTTGGGATTTCCATGGCTGCAAAAATGTGTGTTTGTATTGGGCAGTGGGTCGGTGGTACCTGTTTTTGCATACCCAAACTCAAGCAGGTACCACAAGGCTCGGCGCCGAGGTTACCATGCTAAGAAGGGTTTTGAAAGGCAAGTCTTTTACTTTACAAGTCATCATCATCGTCCTCCATGGCAGTGGGACCGCTGCTGGTCGTAGCCGAGGCGTTCGAAGTCGCAGCGTTGGCCGCGCCAGAGGTGGCGGCAGCGGACGCAGCGGCCAAGGCTGAGCCATCACCCTCATCAAACAGGAACTGTTGCTGATATTCCTTCAAGAAAGCCACAGAGCGCTCCTATTCATTCCAATGGGCAGTGTGTTCCTCGTGAGAAGAAGAGAGGAAAGGCAGGACATTGGGGCAACAAGCAGAGGATGGGGTACAAGACGATCCAAGCGGGCCAATGCGACGCAAAACGTACCAAATCCTGGAAAAGCGAGTATACTTGGCGCAGGTCGCTCTTCTCCACCTCGGTCCCCTACGCCAACATTGCTGTAAGTGCACACAGATGGCCAAGACACAAAGCTCGATTGGGGCCTACAGCGGTCGAGCGATGTATCGATGGCGCTGAACCTCACCTTGCGCTTGCGGCACACAAGATTTGCGGCAGTGATCAGTTGGATGGAGTAACGGAGAGAAGTTTGCTTAGCGATGCTGGTCAGGAGCGTGAGCGCTTCGTCGGTCATCTCTACGTCCTCTTCCTCGCATCGAATCTTGAGGATTTGTGTCAGCTCGTCCTGGCTGTACTCGGTTGTGGGCACAATCAGGGTACGATCCAGAAGATCAAGAGGGATGCCATGCGGACTCTTGTAATGAGTGCCACGGATGTTGGTGATGCCGCGGTTGGTGGCCATGATCAGGACGGGGGCCATCGTGTTTTCAAGAGCCCGATTGAGGAAGGCAAAGCACTCAATGTCCAACATGTGAACCTCATCAATAAAGAGAACGCCGGGCACAATGTCAGCTTTGCCCTCCTCACGCCACTCGGCAACCTTGACGTTGATCTGCTCGCGAACCTCGGGCTTGATCTCACCAGTGTCACCCGAGAAGAGAGCCAAAAAGCCTTGCGAGCGGCTGTTAATGACATCAATCTCATGTAGGCTGACGGTGTGCACGACCTCCTTTCGCTTCTGGATGTCGCCTTCGGGCGTTTGCACAAACTTTGTCTGAGGACCCATGGCGTCAAAGTCGCGCGCACGAGCAAAGGAGCGGCCGATAACCGTGACCTTCCCGGCGGCTTTGTCAATAGTGACCACGTCACCGGCCGCAACCTTTTGCTTGATCAGGCTATCAATCATCTTGCCGCCCAGGTCGTAGACGGTCTCCATCTCCGTGGTCTTAAGGGTCAGCTGGCCAACCTTTTGCCCCGAACCAGTGGCGGGGCGGTCAACCACCAGTTCTACCACCTCGCCCTCAATGAGCTCTGTCTCCTCCTTGATACGCACACCAATGCTGCGGCGAAAGGCCTGGGTGAGCGCCTCTGACTTGCTGAGCTCGTGAGAATAGAGCTCACTACCAGCCAGCATGGTAAAAGGCACGTCCTTATCCATAGCCTTGGAGATGGCTAGGGAGAGAGGAACATGTCGTGCAAGCACCAGTACAAAAGATGGTGAGGCATGGCACACACGAAAGCGGGGTTGTAAGCACCCTCGGATAGATTGAACGAATGCGGGGTGCAAGCACCCTCGCATACCTTGTGCGATGGCAGTCTTGCCCGTACCGGGCTGACCGGCCAGAAGAATGGCGCGACCAGCAATCTTGCCCTCCTTAATCATCTATGGGGCCCAAGTGGTGAGCGAGCAAGAACTCGACTGCCTTTTGATGCAAGTTGGCGCCCGGTATTGGGCCAGGAGTTCTTGAGCAGTGCGTACCTCAAGGATGACACCAGCAGCGCGGCGAGCCTGAGCCTGTCCGACCATGCCCTGTGACACCTTACGGGGCTCCAAAGAGTCATCCAGACCCAGACCACGAATGTGCGAATGGGCACCTGAGCAAACCCAAGCCAGCGAGTTCCCAACAACGCGACAGCCAATGAGGCAGAGCAACACCGCAATTTGATCAAAGAAAGGACAGCGAGCCCCGGAATCATAAAGCCTCGAACGACGCGTGTCTTTTCAATCCCAAAGCTTCCTGCCTGGCTCCCTTTTCTGGCGGGAACATTCTGCTTGACGGCTCAACGGTCACGGCGTACCAATGCGGTCGACCTTGGTCACATCGCGGACTTCTTGTACGGAAGACAAATCAGCCTAGCACAACAAGAAAAGCGCGGGTGATCAGGCGGGTAGAGCAATGACGGCACAAACGAGTTTATTGCCCCGCCCAAGTGAACGGAGACGGGCCGGTCCGGGAACGTGTCACTTGACAACCTCGAGCTGAGCCTCACACAGATGATACGCACCATGACGCTGGTCTGCTATTGATGTGTACAAATGGCAACTGAACTTGACAGAGAAGACCTCAATGCGACAAGAAGGAACAAGCTCACACGGCTCTCCCTTGCTCGCTCCAAACAAACTCGGGCCCGCTTCCTCTGCTCACGACTGCCAGTGACTCGTCTTTGCCTTGAACCGCCGTTTGCCTTGTCACGTTGAGCAGCCGCGAAAAAAAAATACGAGAGAACAAAGAAATCGGAGAACAAAAGAATTCACACACACACACACACACACAGAGTGATGCCGTCGCGAACCAGACTGGAAAGTTTGTATGAGATAAGCTCCGTTAACGCCTTTAAAACAATATACATTTAGGAATAGGTCGATTTGTCGACAATTCCGTTCCCGCCAAAGTGAGTGAGGGAGGTTGGAAATGGAAAGATCGACCAACGGCAGCGTCTTTGATGGCCCCGGAGGACTCAAGGCCTGATAGACCTCAGTACCAGCGATCATTTTGTACAAGCAAACTGACGCTCGCATGCATGCTCAGGGCCATGTCAAGTCACAGCTTCCAACCCCGGCCAAACTGCTCGCGGTGATAGTCGGAGCCGCTCGGTCATGGCGCGACGAGCAACATCGGTCCCCAAGCCGTTGATGGTGCTGCTGCTGCTCCATCTACTCGTGCAGCCGCTGTGGGCAGAGGCTGATATCTTGCAAGTTCGCGTGGCTCCAAGCCAGAACCAAGCCCCAATTGTAAGTGTGCCCCCCATTCCCTTTGCGACGACCTGTGCTTTTGTGCTTGCCACCCAACATGTGCATCGACCGTTCTGAACATGGCTGCTTACCAATGACAGACAGCGAGTTTGGAGCGTCCCACACGTATCTCGCTGGAGAAGCTGGCCCCACGTAGCTGCTACGAGCTGAGGCTGTCTTACTTGGGCTTTACCCCACTCAATGTGCGCTTCACGTGGGATTGCGAGGACGCACAAGCCCGACGACTGGGGCGCGAGCTGCTTGACTCGGAAAAGCTCATGTTTTGTACGGGCCCAGAGGGCCGTCCGCTCGCGAGCTGCGAGCACATCCTCCTGGACCTGACCTATGTGGGCTGGCCTGCCTCGGGCACCCCGCCCCGGTCAGTTCTCATTGATCTCATCCTCGAGCCAACCTACCTCTTCCTGACTGGGACCACCTGGATGGTGATTGGCATCCTGCTGTGTGGCCTCGCCCTGGTGTGGGGATGCCTTGTTCCGTGTCTGCTCAGTCAACGCTGGCCCTTGTGGAGATTCAAGGCCACCTAGCAAGGAGTTCACATCGGCTGCGCTGAGGGGAGCTGTGGTCTGTTCATACTTCACTTGACCACCTGTGTATTTTTGGCTGCTGGATGCGATGTTTTCGAAGCGCACCCATAAGCTCAATACAAGATTCGGACGTAATTGATGCAAACGTGAATACAACATGCTATTACGTCACGCAATTCAGAGGTCCAGGCTTGCTCTACTTCAGCACCAGCCTGATTCGGTCTGGATGGGCACGATCGGGAGATGCACACCATCGAGTCCTTCTCTCACGCTGCGTTTGATTCATGTTTCATGATCATCAATTGTGTCGTGAAAACAAGCTAAAACAAACAGGTATCGCAACAAGAACAACGGACGGCTCCATGAAGCGCAGATCAGCGCGGGCTCACTCCCGGGAGCGCAAAGAATGAAATAAAAAAGTAACATGGCGTAAGGAATGGCTGGCATGCCGGCGACAACCCACATTCACATGTAAAAAAAAAAAAAAAAAATGTCGCTCCAAGCCGCAAATGGCCAAGGCGCATTGCGCCCGTCCCACAAATTCAGCTCGCTTGCAGATCGGACTTTCCATCGGATTGCTTCTGCCAAGTCGGCCATGGGTTCCGCGTAAGGGTGCACCAAGAGCCGAAAGCTGGTGGGCATCAACTCCTAGTCTGTTTACTGGGGACCCGTGGGCTTGGTCCTGCCTCCCCCACGCGCTCGCTGAAAGGCGACAGAAAATTCTTCGTCCCGTTGCACGGAGAGGGGCT
Source organism: Monosiga brevicollis MX1 (assembly GCF_000002865.3). Lineage (NCBI taxonomy): Eukaryota > Choanoflagellata > Craspedida > Salpingoecidae > Monosiga > Monosiga brevicollis. The sequence goes on from NW_001865045.1 coordinate 628,900, forward strand.
TCTGTTGAGCGTGCTGGGACTCGATGGCTTTCATGCGATCCATAAAGGTACCGGGCTGCTGATTGGACTCGCGCTGTAGCTGTTGGTTGATGCCAATGCGTGCCTGAGCCCGTGGCTTCTGGCCAAATGAAGGACCAAAGAAATCATTCGCGCCTGATTGCGTGTCAAAGGCAACATCCTTCTTGATGCGCTGGGCTTGAATACGACCGCTGCTCGTGCGGTGTTGGGCTTGTCCCATAAACTGCGTGGTGATGGATGATGAGGTGAAGAGAGAGAAATATCAGAAAGGCACACGGGGGCAAGAGAAGCACCACCGGCAGTCTGCAGCAGGGGCATACCTTGTCAAAATATTCACCGGGTTGATCGCGCTCAGCGGGTTTACGACGATTAGCAGCTGGGTCTTCTGACACATTACGATGCTTGCCCATGTACATGCCCACATAGGAGGTGGCGGGCCCGCTATCAAAGGGCTGGTTTTTCTCAAAGATTCCCGGGCGACTCGGATCGGGCTGACCATCGGGACGACGTCGTGGGGCGCCCGCACCGGCCTTGCCAAAAGCGGCAGCCACGTACGAGTCGCCGTCGGCCTGCTGGAACATGAGACCCGACGAGGCCGCAGCCTTGCGCGGAACCCGGTCATTGAGGCCGACCTTTGGACGCGCACGTTCCCAGGGATCTGATGTATCATTGGGCACTGGATCTCGGCGATTGTCGCGGGCTGCCCGGCGGCGGTCCTGAATGGCCTCCCAGTTTGCATCGCTGTACTGCTTTTCGCGGGCTTTCTGATCGGCCATGCGTTGCGCCGCAACGTCAGGGTTGTCAAACATCAGATTGATACCCACGGGATTTGTTCGCACCATGGGCTGTGATTGTTTCCCTGGGCAAGCGGACGAGCATGGAAGCAAAGGTAGAATTTCACACACACAAGGGGTGAGGCCGAAATGTGGCAACACCATGCCATCAGCCTGGCATAAAGGAAAGAAGAGACGGGATGCGCATAACGTAGAGGATGCACGCACCTTGAAAGAACTCGTTTGCACGCTGAGCGACCTCAACCTGTTCAGCGGGGCGTTGGCGGCGGGCCTCGGGTAGCGCAACCGACTCTGTCAGACCAGCTGCGCGGAGAGGAGCGCGGAGGGATACCAGGGATCGCAGCAGATGGTGAGACTGCTGGCTTTATGGAGATGAAGCCAAGTTCAACTATGGAGAAAGCACGACATACTTTTGACTGTGTGCTCCATCATGCCGACCGAGCCATCAATGCCAATAGCCACATGATTGGTGCGTTTAAACTCGCGGCGAGGACTGCCGGTGGAAGGCTCATAGATGGGATTGGCGGTGGCCACCTTTGTTGTGACTGGATCAACGGGCGACACTATCAAGCCCACCATGATCACACAAAGGGGGTCAGCAAGCGAGCGACTGGAGCGTGCACGAAGAAGTCAAGGAACACAGAAGAAATTACCAAACACAACCGGTCTTGGATGTTTGGCAGAGAGGCGGGGGAGCAGACAAGCACAGCGCTAAACTAGGATCGTACTGTCGTGCGAAAGAAAGTTGCCCGAGTCCTTGGGCCGCGCATAGGCAGCCGCCATGCTAGCGGTAACGCGCTACAGTCAAGACTAGAAGAATTGTGCTACAACGCCATGTCATTGCGTCGAGCAACCGCGAAGTGGCGACAAAAAATGGGCACGGTGAGACCAGCCTGAGCATGGCAGGTTCGGGTTGCCCTCTTTTGCACCTTGGGAAACCTTGTCCGAGACCTGGGTGCACGACTCACCGCTGCTGTAGCGCCAAGATGAGCGAGGTGGACGGGACCACCTGCCAGCTCAAGAATGGCTGACAAGCCAGGCGACGCGATGTGGCGCAACACGAGCAGGCCCGCCTCGGTTCAAAAGGCAAGTCCTTGCCTGGCGCAAGGGTGCAAGAGGGCGAGGGTGCAAGGGTACAAGAGTACAAACATGAGAAGCAAAGTCCATGCCATCAAAAGGAATGGTCGGGCTGGTTCGGCTGGGCAGATACGGGGCCAGAATCGAGGCGACATTTGGCTTGACATCTGGCTTGAAACCGCTTGACGCGCACCTGTTTAGAATTTCTTGGCCTCGACGGCCAAGCTTTATTCTGACTCGCTTGCTAAGTGATTAATGGCAGCCCCCTCGCTGATGAGAATGCAAACCAGCAGACAGCAGCAACACCAAACACCGACTGGTGCGAGTGTGACACCACAGAGAGGCGCGTGTCTTGAAATGAAACGAGCGCGCTTTTTTCTTGACGAAATGGCAAGCAAAACAACAAAAAGGGATCTGATGTGGTTGTTGGTGTTGGTGTTGTTGTGGGGTTTGTGTTCCAACAACAACAACTTGAGTCTTCTGCCCTGAGCGCGGACACCATCTCATTTTGATGACAAATTGCCATCAGTGCACACTCGCACACACACACACACAACGACAGCAAGGGAGGAGCGGCAGCGGCTTGAGCTGGTCGCCAAGGCTGGTGGAGAATTACTACCATTTTGGTAACAAAAGTATCTTCCAAATAATAACATGAATAAGGCCGGAAATAGCTGTTCAGAACAGTGGTTTGACCCGATGTTCTGGAAAGACAAAGAATGTCATCTTGTTCATGGCCGCCACGTCAGCTCGCTTTGTGTTGTTCCACGTTGAAGAAGGTGAACGTTGAAGCTTCCTCTGTCTCGTGCTCATTTTCTGAGCCGGCGCCTCTCTGTCTCTGCCGCCCTCTCCCGACGCTCGTCGCTTGCCGTTGCCTGCATTCCTGTCTCATTCACAAAGGTTAGCTGGATCTGCCAATTGACGGTGCGCCGCCAGCCAGAGCCATATCTGGGCTGATTTAAATCATTGTCTCTGCTCACTACCCAGCTGCCTGCCTCCGCTCCGCCCCCTACTTCATGATCGCAGTGACCAAGCGCCATGCGAGCTGTCTTGTTGATCGTGGTCGTTGCCCTACTGGGCATGGCCTCGGCAGCCAAGAAGAACCCCAAGGAATGCGAGGGTACGTTTTGGTCTTGCTCCTTAGCCCTCTCCGCCCCTGTGTTCTCTCCTCACCCTTCCCTTTCACGTGTCTGCGCGCTCCAATCCTTCAACGGGTGCAGTGTGCAAAAAGGTCGTGTCTCGCGTCGTTGATACCGTCAAGGAGCAGGGCAAGGATGTCACAGACGTGGATGCCACTGAAGCTGCGCTTTGGAAGCTGTGCCGGGAGACGAAGAATCACAAGGAAGGCCGCTTTGTAAGTGCTAGCGCTGGCGCTTTTCTTTGCCTCACTCGGACGCTCAACGCTCGACTCACGCCCCTTGGCTTTGCAGTGCTACTACGTGGGTGCCGCGGACGATGCTGCCACGGGACTGGTGCGTGAGGTGACACAGCCTCTGTCGCGCTTCCTCCCCGCCGATGCCGTGTGCAACAAGCTCAAGAAGAAGGATTCCCAAATTTGTGAACTTGAATACGGTTCGTTGCTGCTGTCATCCATCTATCTTGGCCGCACCCCAAACGTCTAGCCTTGACACCAACGCCTTGTGCGTGTGTGTGTGTGTGTGTGTGGCACACACCGCTGAGCATCATCTCACTATCCCCTCCATGTGCGTGTATCTGAAACAGATGAGCCAGTGGACCTGAGCAAGATTGATCTCGAGAAGCAACGTGTCAAGGTTCTGAAGAAGATTCTCAGCGACCAATTCAACGATGCTTGCAAGGGATGTCTGGAAAAGTCAGACTACATCAAGCGTATCCGCGAACTCAGTGCCAAGCAGGAGCTCTGAGTGCCTTTGCCGAACCCTGTCACCCACTATCCGTCCCTACTGCGCTTCAAGCACCAGCGAGTCAACGGATCATGGGCATGCAAGCAAAAAAAACCCCCCACGGCCTTGAAGATGCGCCACTTTTCATCCTGGGGCTTGTCTGTATTTTTTTGTTGAATTGGGAAGCTTTCCCTTTTTTAAAAGTGTTAGTTCTTCAATGTTGTCACACCCCATTTTCATTTTCTTCTCTGAATCTGCGGAGTGTTTCAACTCTTAAAGGGCTTGGAAGGCGGAGGATTAGGTGGTCAATTTGCCCCGGGCTTGGCCCGAGCGTGTCGGTGCGTGGCCTCCGTACTAGTGCGAGGGTTGCTCAGCTGAGAATTCTTAAACAATCGATCTGCAACATTCACCGGCATCAGCCTGCACCTGGGTCAGCATCCATCTGCTTGGGACATGGCGACTTGGAGTAACAAGGGTCGTGGGCGCAGCCCAGCCCAACCACTCGCCGCAAGCATTCAAGTCTGGCAAACGCAAGCGCATTCTGAAATTTTACGCATGCTTGGCGCTCTTTTTGGACTTTTTGGGTGTTCCGTCCTCTTTGCTCTTCTTAGCCTTTTTGGCTGGAGTACTGGTTTTGCTACTGCCTTTGCTGCGCTTCTTGTCGCTAGAGCGCGAACTTGACGAGGTTGAGGTAGATGTGGCACCACCTATGCACAATCGGGCAACCGGGGCGGGTCAAACAAGGTGAGACAAGCCGGCTGCAGTTGGGGATCATGCGAAACAAGCGGCCGTCCGGCGTGCCGAACCTTGGGCGCCAAAGGGAGTGAAGCGGTGGACCAGGCCGGGAATTTGATGAATGGGGGCTGGTACAAGATCGGTGGCCAACTCAGCTTCAGGTACGTCAACGTCCTCGGAGAGACTGTAGCCCGCAGAGACGTAGCGACTAAACTTGAGCTTTCCCCGCTTGACTGAGGGCAAGACGGGGGCCAACCGCTGCTCTTCAAGCTAAAACCAGGACGTTGGTGTGCATGGGAAAGGGGAGAAGAGAGGCAACCATATGAAGGAGTCGACGCAGCGGTGAGCCAAGGATCCCGTTTGACAATCTGCAAAGCAGGTCCAAAAACTGAAGAGGTGGGGCACACACACCTGCTCGATGGGATGCAAGGCAAACTTGTGACCACCGGCCTCGATGCGCTGACCGTCGACCAGGACCGCTTTTTTAAGGACTGACGGGTCCATCATGAGGGGAAGCTGGATGAGGAAGAGGCCCTCATCGCCACCAATATCATCGTGAGAAAACTTGAACGTGCTCTTGCTTTCCGCCAGGCTGCGCTCCCGAAAGAGTGAGCTACTCCTAGATGGGGTGAGAAAAGACAGCAACCAGATAGTCCAAAGTAGAGACGGGAGCCAACGAGGCGAAGACACAGCAGAGGCAGGCTTGGTCAGGGGTGACATGCACAAGTAGGAGGAGAGGCGCAAAGCAAGCTGCGTGCCACCATCACAATCACGTACGAGGCCGCCATGTTGGTGTCCCGTCTGTTCTCTCGCTGCAGCAATGCCCTGAACGGCCGCGTATGAGCGTGAAGAAGAGGCGGCGTTGCTCGGTCGCGGTCTGCCTCAGGCTGTGGCCGACGCGAACAGCGCCAACGTGTGCTCTGATCTCTGATCAACCCAAGCAAACAAACACACATCTTACGCGCACGTTGATGGGCGCTGGACGAACAATTGGTAGCGAGAGAATTGTCATCTTTTGCATTCAAATTGCTGACATCGGTCTTCTCTCTGTAAATACGTGAGACCGCCATCATCTAATTATAGCGCATAAGAAGCCGTTGGAAATGGCGGGAAAGGTTTGTCGACATGCATTTTTCTTCTTCTTCTTCTTTTCTTCTTGGTTTTTTTTTCTTTTTCTTGGAAGGGGTGTGGGGCGTTGCTCTTTGGCATCCCGCATCATGGACGATCCATCGGATGACCTGCAGCGGTTGCATCTTGTGGAAAGAGCCACTGGGCAGTCTGAAAGCGAAGGGCAAGCCACCCAAAGTGAGCCTGAAACGCGCCGAGCCGAGCAAGCAACCGAGGACGAAGAGCGCGCAGAGCCAGCAGCCGAAGCGCACGGAGCCGAGGCCAGAGACCTAGCATTCGAAACTGCGCGGCTGAAAGCGCTCGAAATCGAGCTAGCAATCGAAACTGCGCGGCAGAAAGCGTGCGAAGCCGAAGAGCGCAAAGCCGCGCGCGAAGCCGAAGAGCGCAAACGGACGTTGTGCAGTGAAAAGGTTTGTCGTGCTCCGTCTCGCTGTGAGACCACCTACCACCTCTGCGCACGCCAGCCTCACTTGATCTGCGTTCACTAGCTCGCAATTTTGGAAAACATCTTTTGCGGCCTCACTGCGACCCACAACATGGCCCTGCGAAAGAAGATGATGGCATTCAATGATGATGCATTTGAGGAACTTGTCGTCCGTCTTATCAACAACGAAACCTCACCCCAGACGATGAACAAACATTTTCCCTTGAAAGGTGTGTTTGACGTTGTGTGTCACCCATTCCAGGTCTGCTGTCGGTCATTGTTGGGTGCACCTGCATACAGTTGGTGAGCCACCGCACTCACATGACCGTCTTTGATTGCACGTGTGCAGGCTTTACGTGGCAGACAAGAGAATCAGTTGCTAACGCGATGCCCTCAGTAGCGCCCTCATCTACCCCGACTCTGACCGATGCATATGAAAAGCTCGGTTGCATCGTCGCAGAGCTTCCCTGCAGTCACCACTACTACGCAGCGAAAATCGTCAAGCACATCGATGAGCTTTGCGCGGATGACAAGCGGACGATCGACAAGAAGTTGATCGAAGACCTCAAGTGGGCGGTCGATGTTGAGCGACATTCCCGATTGCCTCAGCTCCAGCAGGAGAGCGACATTTCTTCCCGATTGACTATCGTGCTGCAGCACCACTTTGGCCTGGACTTTGTCCATCAATATTCGATTGGCGACAAGAACACCCATGTCGATTGGGCGGGCTTTGACCAGAACCACCACGTTGTTGTCATGGGCGAGTGCAAAAAGGACAAGCAGCCTTTCCATCAATATGGAGGACAGGTTGCCAATGAACTCGAGCGACTGGGAGCCATTGCTACACGGTATGAGAGCGACAGCGAGTCCAATGGACTGGATGGCCGGAAGTCCACAGAGTGGCCCATTGTCAACATCAACGTGGTGGGAGACCATGTGAGCGCATACCTGGTCTTGACGATTTCTGGTGAGCGCTGGGCAGCGGTCGAGAAAGTCTTACCATCATTTCTGCCATCACTTGGGGTTGACAGTGCCAACAAAAAGAAGAAGTATTCCGGAGTGTTTTTTTTGCGCCTCGGGTGTGCAAACTTGTACAAAAATTCGAGGCAGGTCGAGTGCATCTTGCAAGCGTGCAAGGAGTTTGTGCTTGGTGATCAGGCAAGCTTGCTGGCTGACGCGCAGAAAACAAGATCGCGGCCATTCTTGCCTCGACAACCATTTCCTTGCCCTTTCAAGGACCTCTGCGAGAAAGATTTGCAATTGCACAAATCGTTTGGTCCCAGCGTGCAGGTCTACAGCGACGAGAAGCAACTCAAGGTGTTGTACAAGCACTTTGACTACTGGGGTCGCTTGTCAGGCCTCTGCAGTGCTTTGAGCAATGGCTTACGTGCCGCAGATTGCCGCCACCCGCCCGACGGCCGAATCCTGGAAAAGCTCGCTCAACTGGATGTGACGGGCTCCTTCTATCAGGAGTGGAAGGTGACGAAGCTTGCAACTGCCGTGCATGTGCTCAGCTACCCTTACGTGGAGCTGGCGCCCCCCAGCAAGCTCGAGCAACTGGCCCAGGTCATCCGCCAATTGGAGGCCATACACAGCGTTGGCTTTGTGCACGGCGACATTCTCCCTCGCAACATTCTTTTTTGCAGTGCCTGGGAGGGGCATCCAGCGGCCTTTCTCATTGATTTTGATCTCGGCCGGTTTCTCGTCGACAACCCTGTCTATGTCTGCAATTTTGCCGTGGAGGCGAGGGCGCTGAAGCCGTATCGTCACGTGGGTGCAGTGCCAAGTTCGAGGATGGACAAGAAGCACGATGGTTTTGCTTTGGCACGTGTCATGGAGGACTTTTTAGAGGATGACGACTCTCGTCAGGAGCTGGTGGCTGCGCTGAAGAAGCTTCACCTGGCTGACGCTGCCGATCTGTGTATGAAGTGCAAGCTGTTGTCTGAGTTTAAGATTTCTGTGCCGGGCAAGGCGACCGGAAGTCCTCGTAAGTGAGCCAACTCAAGGGTGTGTTTGCCAATCTTGACCCAATTTCTGTCCACGATTTTCTGTTAAAGCCGTGTTATCATGTTTTGACTGCGCGTTGTATTGAAAGCTGACTGCATGAATGAAAGCCATACTTCTTCACTCCCAAGAGGCAGCCTACCAAATTGATTGTGCCAAGCAGTGCGCCTAATGCAAACACTGTAGCTGCTAGCAGCCGCAGACCAATCGATCTCAGATCCCGACACCACGATACCTTTGCAATTCGCTCCTGTTGCGCCGAAGCAGCGGCACCGAGCTTGATCGCTGTCGGAACCTCATGGTGCTTTGCTCACACACACACACACACACACACACACACACACTGGCTCATTGGCTTTCGGTGACAAAAGTGCCCCATTTACACGAACCCAGTCGGGCAGCCTGACAGCAGTCATTTCGTTCATGCACTCTGTCACAGCTCCCTGCATCTACTTCCTTTCCTCCTCTCACCGTTCTGACTCCATTTCTTGCACTTCCCGAGTCCAGGACAGCAGGCTGCACTTCGCCATGGTGAGCGAGCATCGCTCCCTTGGACATGGATCACGCAGGCGGGCAATGTCAACGCCTTTGGCTGGACACATTGTCACGGTTGCCGTGTTTGGTGCGCGGGCAGGCGTCTAAAAGCATTATCCCCTTCTTCTGCGTCCAGGAGGTGGCGCGATCCAAGAAAGACAAGAACAGGCACAGATGCAAACGATCAACAAAGGAGGAACAATCGATCGTTGGCAAGTCAACGGGCTTTAGCAGCATCCACCACCAGCTGCCGCCTGCGCAGAGGCGCCACCGTCTTCCTCCACCTCAACACGGTGTGGATCTCGTCGTCGACGCCCAGAGTCCGTGGTACCGTGGGATCGCAAGGTGTCGGCGGCGAGTGGTTGAGCATGTGCACAGCAGCAGTTGCCTCGGTCTGTGTGGACAACAGAGGCTCGCGTGTTGGGCATATGGACAGCAGCAGCTGCCTCGGTCTGCGTGGACAACAGAGGCTCGCGTGTCTTAGATGCGGTAGCTCCAGAGCTAGATGTAGCAGCTGGCGTGTTTGATGGCATGGGATGCTGTGGTATGCTGTGGCATGGCTGCCTCTGTTGTTTTGGGCGTCTGAGGTCAAAGTTGGTCGTTTGAAGCTCTGCGTCTCGCGGCCCTCCTGGCGAAATCTGGGCTTCATAGCGTCACTGGGTGCAAAGTTACGGCAATTTCAATTGGGCTGGGTCGATCCGCCGCTTCAACCCGCCGCTTCAATCGCCGCCATTCCCAAAAAAGGCCGCGAGATGACCCCTCTCGCTCAGCCGACCCAGGCCTGCGGCAACGGCTCGCTCTCTGCACTCCCGCAAGCTAGCGCCTCCATTCTTTTTGCGTGTGATGGCCAACACACTTGGCCAGGGCGTGGTGTGGCTAACTCCGAATCTCCAAAAAGGATGATAATCAATTTCTTAATTGAACCTTACACAAAAGAAGATCGGCAAACAAAAGCATAGGCCAGTAATGTCATAAGCTTAACTCAAGCTATGAAAACAGTTTCGTCGTGTGCGTGGTCTTTTCACAGCACGGACGGGTCGCTGATGATCGTTGGACAGCAGCGCAAATGGCGATGACAGCGCGGTGGTGCGTGTGGGTGGTGGCGGCCAGCTTGGTCCTCCCGTCATGGAATGCCGATGTCATGGCGGACGTGGCCGATCCAGATGATGACGTTGCTCTGGTCACACCGCAAGGAACTTACTGCAACTATCCGCATCGTTGTGTGGGCTCGCGCTGCCGCTTTGACCGCACGAACCTAAATGCTTATTATCCGCCGCAGTGCACCGATTGTCGCTGCATCAAAGGTAAGAGCTGTCCGTTTACGACACCGCAGTAGGGTGCAACTTGTGCGCATGATCTCGAGACGCCCCTCGACTCACTTCCGCTCGTCTTGCAGTTCCAGAACATCCCATCAAGCCGGCCCTCCCATCTTCCCTCATCGACATGCGCGGCGCACCTTATTGTGACTACTCCACATCTGAGCGCTATGTCAATAAGAACAAGTACACCTTCACCTTTACCGTCTCAACCGGTCACTCAGGGACTGGGTTTTTCGGTCAGAAAGCCATGTGGGCACACGCGCTGAATATGAACAAGAGCGACACCCCAGTCGCCGTTGGCCACGAGTACCATCCCCGTCGCTATTTCTTGGCCGGTCTTCAATACCGCTCGAACATGTGTGAGGCTGCCTGGACATTTGCCGTTGAAGAACTAGTCCCCTTTATTGAGAGCGAGCTCAGGGACAAGAACAGCACGGCATATTATGCCTCGGGACATGACCTGACCATGGGCACCATGCATGCCCTGTTAACATACTTGGGCTCAGCCGCCCGATTGGTCCGCCTACGCCGCTCACGTCGGGCCACAGCTCAAAGCTTTTACATGTCTGCCCACAATGGTCCCCAGTCCAATGCCTGCATCTTTTGTGTCAAGCCCTACTCTCCGTTATCGCGATGCCCCCTCCGTGATAGGGCCGTCTTTAAGAACCTGACCCCCTTCCAAGCCTATCTGGCCCTGGTGGATGAGAATGAATGTCAATGGCAATCATACCTTTTTGCTTATCCCCGCTTGCCCCATCTCACAATCAATTGGTCCGGCAAGCTGACCAGCGACCATGTTGTGGGCCTGGCCAAGTTTGTCCTCAACATTGACCCCAATCCAAGAGAGAATGATGTCAATGCCAGTGCTGTGCAAATCAACCACCACGCTGGAGTGAAGAAACGCGCGGCCCTGGACCAGAAGCACCTGGATCTCGAATACGCGCAGTACACGCGCATTCTCGGTCTTTCTCCAAAAGACTGCAATGAATACACTTGCGTTCCCATGCTGGACTAGTTCTCTCCCTTGAGCTTTTGCCGCCAAATCCATGTCTCATCGGCGCAACGACCTTATTGGATATCTATCCCTACTTTAAGCCAATCCCTAGCAGTCATGTGCAGTGCCATGTAGGCATGCATAACATGCCATGCACGTACAACAATGAGTTCAAGATTGACGTCGATTGACGCACGTGCGACGACCGTATGATCGTAATTAAGGAAAAGAAAGCAGCAACGGCCTTTGCTTTCATGTCCACTCCGAGTCAAATGCATCATGAGGTAGACCAGCTCGACGGCAAACGACTCAGCAGGCAGGCAACAATCACGTCAATCGCCTGAGGCAGTTGTGGAGTTTTCTCAACCGTGTTGGGCTCTGATATACAAATTTAGATTCTATTAAAAATTATTATGAAGAGGCACTTCATCGAGTCATAGACATGGCGTGTCATGCCAAAAAACATCAAGGTACTTGCTGCTAAATCATTCCTCGTCTTGTGGCGCTATCCAAGCGCGCCGACCTGGAAGGTTTTGGCACTCGGCACACTTCTGCGTCCTGCAGTGAGAAGACTGCATTAATCAAGAGGAAGAAAATTATGGTTGTATTATTCATGACCATTGTTATCGAGCCTATAGATCTACGATTGAACAGTTTGGTAGCCGGTGGCGAGCCCAGGTGCTTCGGGCGTGGCCATCGATGCGCCCAGACCCCAACTGAGCTGATTTTGCACGCTCTTGGCTGCAATGTCGGTGGTAGACAGGCATGTCAAAGCAGGGATCGAGAATCCTATAACGACCTTGCGACCTGAAGAAGTGAACCAGTCGATTTTCGGCACCGAGACGATTCTGAACGTGATCGATCAAGTCCAGGACGTCTTGGGGAACAGGGGCCGACGTCAGGAAGGCATCCGCAGTGCTAAGAAAGGCTCCGCCAAATTTGTCAGTGCAAAGATTTTTTGGCAGCTGGGGATTCGCTCCACCCCCCGACTCCTTTGGGCATGAAGGGTGCGGGTGCCGTGTCAGCACATACATCAGCGGCTTGTTGAACTGCGATTTGTCCAGGCAGACGAAGGTCAGGTTGGAGAGCTCAATGTCGCTGTTGGCAACCATGATTAGCTGACCCGGGTGGGCCGCTGCATTTGCAGAAGTGAACAAATCCTTGTACGTGGGTTGCTCGTGGAACACCTCAATCTTGAGCTTGGGCAGCTTGCGCTGAGTAGGTCGCAGGGTCGCCGCCCAACCCTTGTCGGTGAGCATGATCAGTTTTTCGACCCAGGGTGACTCGAGATTGGTTCGCAAGGCGGCCAGGATCTCCTCGTGCCGGGATGTATGATAGATACCGCCTATGGAGGTGACATAGATGATTCGTTCATGGGACACACTGGACGAGGACAGTGACGTTGCCGGCGGGCGAGAAGCCGCCGCGGCATCAGCCTCCTCGCGAAGCTCCTCCAGAAGTCGGGCTTCCAGTTTATCACGCGATATCGCCGCCGTGTTACTCTGCAACATCTTACGAACATTGTCTGGGGCACGACTCTCCAGCAAAGCTAACGCGTCAGAAGTCACGACCGGCTGGGCCGTGCGGGCAGACGGGGTGGTCGGTGGCGGCTGCTTCTGCTTGCCCGACGCTGGCAACGGCCCCAGCACGGCAACCGCGAGTGCGCCCCACAAAATAAACCTCAACACGGTTCGACGCCCAAGGCCACCACGAAATGTCAACGGAGACCAAGCCCTCGTGGCTGCCATCATGTGTGCAGCAGACAACCCGTCGCATCAAGACTGCTCCTTGCTCCTTGACAGCGTGCATGAGGGAACAAGAAACTGCTTCCAACAACAATCTTGAACACGAACAGGTTTCGTCTTACAGCAAACGCACATAACCCTAAAATATATTATAACCCTAATCCTTAACCCCTACCCAAACCCCCATTTAATATTTGTTAATTTATTTTATTTGGCTTGAAAAGGGTTCAACGGCAGCAGCCTGTGGCTAGCTGTACCTTCTGCCTCGAGAGGCCCATCATACAGCGCGACAGGATGTGACTCATGTCTCAGAGCCCTTTTCAGCATCCAGCCCATGTGTGTACTGAGGCCGAGGCACCAACGAGATTGTACCCAAATTTCACGCAGCAACCCAGAGTAATTTTTTCAGAGGACGAAGTCAGTGAGGTGACCGCTACACCCGGACCTCCAACCATGACGGATCGACCGTTGAATGGGTATTGTACGTGGTGCGGGGCCCCCGTGGCTCGCCTCGTCGTGGGCCAGAGTCATGCCCTTCGGCTCACCACATGTGTAAGTTGCTCAAGTTCCCTTCGTCTTGGCTCCTCGCCCTTTCCTGCTGCGAGGCCTCACGATTGGATGCCTTCAGGGCCAGTGCGACAAACCAGCTGATGAGTACCTCGAGTACAACACGGTGCTGATCTGTATCAACCTCTTTCTCGTCAACGTTCAGTGTCTGCGACATGCCATTCAGAACACCCCACGTTGGACTTCCCGTTGGACCTTTCGCCTTCTCACAACCCTCCTGCTGGCGCGCACCGTCATCCTCCACCAAGAAGCAGCCGTGTCAACCTCCTCTCTATCGCTGGGTCTGATACCTTCAGACCAGCTGGCTACCCGTCTCGCAGAGCTTCAGGGCGTGCGGCGTACCCTTCCTGAACTCCATCCCATGCTGTTCACGATCCTAGTGACAGCTCTTGGGCTGGCGGCCGCCATCGCAACCTACATCATGGCCACCCGATTGCTAGCCCCAGCGCAGTCACGATATGCCCTCCGCACGTACTTGGCCGCCCAAATCTGGTCCCCCTTTCTGGCTCTCGTTGCGCTCCACCTGACTGGACATCAGCCTGCTTCTTCTTACCTTGCCCCGGCCTGGGCACAGTACCCCTTGCAGCTATGCTACCTCACTGCCTTTGCCAAGGTCCGTCCAATCACACCGCACCCCCCCGCACAACCGTCATGGCCTGAACACCGCGTTATCATGTCGTCACCATGCCCGCGTGTCACCTGTACACGGTGGTGTCCGCTTGATGTGCGTACATAGGCCATGGGTGTATCCACACCAACGGCGCTGATACTAGCGACCATGGCCGTTGGTACCGACTGGGCAGTGACTTGCTTTGCCATCGCCCACGGACAACTCCTGACCCACCGCCTCGCTCGCCTCGAGGCTTGAGAAGAGACCCATGCACCCTCATCTGCCAGCCCCAAGATCAGCCTCAAGGCTTCGTTTTGTGACCATACCGCACTTTGCAACGCGAGTGGCTGCATCACGCATGCCTCATCGCCGATTTGTATCACGTCGAAAAGCGAGAATTAGAGCAAGAGTTGGCAACAAGGAGGAGAAGACGCGGCGGCAGCAGCAGAACCCCCCCAAAAAAAGCGTCAAACAAGAAAAATACTACGCCCCAAAGGGCCAGTCTCAGCATTTAGGTGTCAGGGTCGCGGTCTCCGATGTTCGCCATGGCCACCGAGAACGCGGGCGGGCAGAGGCCACCATGGTCCCAGTCCCACTACGGCGGACCACATCTGCACGTGTCTCTCGCGACTCCTTCTCAGCCTTGGCACGCATGGGGGGCAGCCTCAAGCGAAGCCAATCCTGCCGGACGAGCCATCAAGTGCCATCCCAAGCGCCATGCCAACGTGAATCACAGTGCAATGAGCCAGGCCCCATCCACGGTCACGGATTTCCTACCTTCTTGGTGCTGGATAGCCGGGGGCTCGCTGTCGGCACGGCTGCTTGTGTCAGCACGGTCTTCTTGGCCGATGACTCCTCACCACCCAGGCGAAAGACGGGCGCAACGCTTGTGCCGCGAGCCTCAGGCAAACCGCGTCGCGTCCCGACTGGCTGCACCGTATGCCGTGCTGTACGTCCCGTAGCTATTGGTGTCGTGATCGAAACGCCGCGTATCCGTGCGGCGAGGTGCGCGACGGCCTGATCACGGTTAGTCTTGTCTTCTGCGGCTGGAGCTACGTAACCTTTTTGGTCCTTGCCATTTTTGCTCCGCTTGCACGCCTTGGCCTTGTCCTTGCTGGACCCGACCTTGCCCTTGCCAGCGGCCTTCTTTGTCGCCTTGCTTTGGGGCAGGAGGCCCATCTTAAAGGCCGAGCCAGGACCACCGGGCTCCAGGCGACCGCCATGCTCTTTGACATGTGCTTGCAACCACGGGTGTTGTAGCAGGTCCGTGGGTGTGGCACGCCACCGCGGGTCTGCGACCAAGATCTTTTCGAGAAAGTCACGCAAGTCTTACAAATTCCACCAGGCATGGGCCAGCAAATTTGCGCTGAGACTGCGATTGACAATGCTCACAGTTATCAAAGGTAATTCATGGCCTGACCAACCTTGAGATACCGTGGAGGCAATTTGAAGCCTGTGGTGGACTCCGGCCATGATCAGTTTTAGCGCGCGATCGTTGAAGGGCAATTGACCGCACACCATGGCATACAAAATGACGCCACTATTCACAGGGGAACATGAACACATGACCTCAGATCGAGAACTTGGCTCAAGGTCAAAGAGACTGGGCTCGACGGGTCAAAGGCAATGGTGGAGCGCTCACAACGTACAGAGACCACATATCAGAACGGTCGCCGGCGTAGGTATGTCCCATGAGCACCTCGGGGGCCGCATACGCGTAAGAGCCGCAATGCGTCAACAATCGGTGACTCAGCCCCGGCACGATGGTGGCAAAGCCAAAGTCTACGAAGGTGCACCATCACAATTCACGCCTTTGCTGAACACGGCGCCAGCCAAGGTCACAAGCATCTCTACTGCGTGCAGATAGGGTGACTTGCCTGTCAGAAGCACATTGCCATCGCCGTCAAGCAACACATTCTCACACTTGAGATCCCTGCACAGCGTGTATCAGTGTGTATAATGAGACCTACACTGCTTACGGGATGGAGCGATCACAGCTTTGGTTCCATCGAAGCGTTTGGTCTTACTTACCGATGAACAATGCGCAACGTGTGGCAATAATGCACTGCCGACAGGAGCTGAAAGAACAAGCGGCGAGCCTTGGCCTCGTTCATGGGCCCACGTGTGTTGATATACTCAAGCAAGTCTCCACCAACAGCATACGTCAGTACGAGGTACACCCGCTGTTCCGTCTCGATCAAGTCTTGCAGCTGTGCCTAATGCCAACGCGAGCCAACAAAGAGCAACATTCAGTGAGCCTAGGCACGTACTTTTGAACAGGGTAGCCAGAGTGCTTACTATACGAGGATGACACAATCGGCGCAGAGCCGTGATTTCACGAGGTAGAAACTTTTGCAAATAGCCCTTGGGGGCATTTACTTTGTCAATAATTTTGACAGCCACCTGCCGCACGCCGTCAGGGCTTGATTGAGCACGACAGCTGCGACATTGGAGGGGGAGACAGACGATCCGAAGCCCTTCACCACATGGTCTGTGAGGTCAAAGGCTTCTGAAGGAGAGGCAATGCAACTCACCCTCTGGCCAGTTTCGATGGCTTTGGCCACTTTGACCTTGCTGTAGCCGCCCAGCCCAATGGTTTCAAAAAGGCGATAGCCTCGCTGAGCCAGCTTGAAGTGCTCGCCATCAGCGGGCAGGCTCTGACTCAGAAAGGCGTGAGCATCTGTCATGTCGCCTTCCGTAAAATCAGGCAGCTCAGCTTTGGGCAGCAAGATGGGGTGTGGCCTGGTAGGCGGTGAGTGCAGGATCGGTGCTGAGAGTGTTCGCGCCGTGGCCACTGCCTTGGCCATGGCTGCAGGCGTCTCGGTTGCCTTCCGTTTGGCCTTGGCCTGATGTGAGGCCAGCCGAGGTGCTTAGAGTGGGGCTTCAACGGAGACCCCAGGAGATAAAGCGAAAAAATGGTGCTGTCCCTCGGCGCCTACCCGGTATTTGCGCGCTGGCGCCTGTGGGGACGACGTTCTTCCTCCACCCCCTCCCTGTGAACTTGGCGCCGAACGTGTGGCAAAAGCCGCACCGCTCAGGCCTGATTGCATGCGATAAGTTGCGATGGTTGTCAAGACTTACGAAGCTTCTTAGGTACATCAGCTCAAGCTTTGAGCTAGCGATAGGCCAGTTCCATTACGTGCGGCTGCTACAAGCCCACTCCTCCCCAAACTTGCCCAGCGCTCCCTGGCATGCCGTCGTCTGCCTGTGCAGACCCACCGTGACAAGCGCCTTTCGAGAAGAGTTTTGTCCGCAATTTGCGCTCGGTGCGGCACCTCAAAACATCTGACAAAAGTCAAACACACAAGTCAAAAAATCGAATTCGAAGCAACATCGTCATCTCATGGCCGGCAGCTTTGTGTGTGTGTGTGTGTGTGTGTGTGAGTGTCTTCAAGGTACTACTACATTGGATGGACATTGTATGCAGATTGCGTCAAAAAGGAGAGACAAGACAAAGTCAGGGTCATAATTTTCAATTGCTGGACTCGGCCCAACGCTGCAACTCGTCGGCGGCTGCGGCCCGGAGTTCCGCGAAGCCTCCCGTGTCGCAGGTTCCACCCATGGCATCATGCATGCGTGACAAGCACAGATGCCAGTATTTGTACAAACGAGTATACCCAAAATCACTCAAAAACTGTGGGAAAGCAAATGCCGTCAGCGCGTGCAGTACAACAGCTCATCGGGTGGCGGTACACAGAAGCCAAGGCCTGACCTGCTCCATTGTGTCCTGGGCATGCTGGACTTCTAGTAATGTGTGGCGCTTCCATCCGTCAAGCAAGGTCTCCAAACTCATCACGCGCGAAGCCACGAGCGCCGCATGCTCGGTTTCAACAACGGATGCAACATGTTGCTCAGTGATGCCAAGATCGCTTTGCAAGCCTGCACAAGGCCACGAGCATGGTCATGACGTAGCAACCATCAGTCCTGGATGCAATGCTTGCCGAGAACGCTGGGCCGTGCTGCTGAACAGTCGACCATACGTTACCTGACTCTTTGATCAAGTCGATGAGGAGTGGTTGTAAAATCTCGGCATTGTGCAAATCCTCGTAGCGAATGATCATTCGCGGAACGTTTTTATACACCTTGCCATTCTGGCAGTTCGAATGTGCAGGCACATGTTTTGGTGAGCATATCTCCTTCACGCTTCCCCCCCCCCCCCCCATCCCCAAGCCCAATGAAGCAGGTGCTGGTGGTCAACTACCAGGTAATGTGTGTAGAAAAAACGATGTTTTCCCGCAAGCCTTCGTAAGTCTTTGGCTGTAGAAAGTCCGTGCCTGTGCAGGGTGCGCAAAAGAGGCGGCTGCGTGAGAAGCCTTGGACGTTGAGGCCTCGGAAAAGCTTGGTGTCTACCTCAAGCCTGGCTCGCACGTACAGTTGATGAATGCCATGCCAATTATCCAAAGGGTTTCGCACAACCAGGAGCAAAAAATGCCCCACGCCACCGCGCGTTTCCTGACAGCATTGAATCAGGCTGTTGAGCATACACGTGTTTGAAAGAGGGGTGAGTCAGTGCAGAGAGTCGAGCAAACAAGGAGCAACAAACTTTTCTCGAGATCCAGGGGAAATGGGTCGAGAGGACGGCCAGTTCCCCTTCACGGCTAGGCACGACTCGGCCACAGCGCGCCACGTGGCCGCACTCTGGCGAGTAATATCCTGATGCACGGCGTTCAATCTAGAGGAACAAATGCATGCTTGATCATGAGCAAAGCAAAAGGCTATCCTCCGAATGCACGCTGTGGGGCAATTTGTGTAGAAATCATTGTCAACGCCGGGAATAGAGAGCGAGAGCGTCAAAAGGCCACAACTGAACGTGAGTGGACCAACAAACCCGTGACATGTGACGCATCCCCTCAACATACACTAATCCAAAGTGCCAGACTGTGAGTGACGATCAAGGCAGGATCAAACTCTCCTCGTGCGGTTAGGTTGCGCAAAAGCCATCCCAACCGTACCAGATTCGGAAGAGCGGTTGGTCACGAGCTCCAGAAGCTTTCGCAGCTCCATGGAGCCCGTCCTGTGTGACAAGGGGTCGGAGGACAGCCAAGCGTAAGATGCACATTCAGTTGACTGATCGCGGGCGTGGTAAATGCACCCGCACTGACCCCAGTGCACTGGCGAGCTTGATATGTATCCCTTTTGGGGCTCCGGGCTGGCATGTGCACTCGCGGCAAAAGGCGGGTTTTCTGCGAGGCGGTGGCAAAGGCTTCGCGGTCAACGGTAGTTACCAAGAACGGGAGCCGGGCAAGATGGCCACCAGGTTCCCTCGCAAACCATAAACGCACACATCCTGTAAAGCATCGCCCTGTCCTTCATGCGCGTAGCTGCATTGAGCCTCCATAAACTCGCAATGCTGACCCCTCGGACACAACAGCTAGCCAGAACACAATCATGCACACGTGAGCGACCGGGTTTGTGATCAGCGGCTTGATCAACCGGCACAGCCCAAGATCCAACCTCGTTGGCCATGCCACATCCAGCCAGCAGCAGAGCAGCGAGCAGGGCTGTCCATTGCAGCTGGCGCTTGATGTCCATGATCTTGAAAAACAAAACAAAAAAAAAAACCGTTCATCAAAATTTTAATTCTTTTTTTTCACATGCATGTGTGAATCAGATTCATTCTTTCAAGACCTTCTTTTTGAAACAAGGATCAAAAAAATAATTCATTCCAGCACGGGGAGTCAAGAGGTTGATTGGCATGTGGGCTGGTGCGTTGGCTACTACCAAAGCCAGATGACAGGGGTCTGCAAAGCATAGGAGCCATCGATCGCGCGCCAGGAGAAGGATATATGACGATGCCGTGTTTGGCTAACGACATGCACATGAATTTCGGGGGAAATGAGACAAAAGTTGATGGTCGCCGCATGCAGCTGGTAGGACAAACAACAGGAGTGCAGGCGGTTTAGACGAAAAGCGGAACGTCAATGAGGCCAAAGCCAGCGGCCACGCCGGTCTCTAGGCTGGAGGCCGGCTTGGTACGCATGAGATAGCCTGGCTGCGTGTTGACCAGCTCGGTGGCACCATTGGCCACAAACACACCATAAAAGCCAAACTCAGTCACGGAGGCAAACGTGTCATGACCACACTGCTCTGCCAAGGCCGACGTTTGCAGAATTGGGGCATGAATGCGGGCCATTAAGATGAAGCCTGCCCGCTTTTCAGGCGACATGGCACGTAAGCGCTGGACGGCGTCTGCGCCATAGTAGTTATTGCCACCACCCTCGCGCTGGGGCTTGAGAACCCAGTCGTCAGGGTGTGCGTAGATTTCCTGCTCAAGCACTGCTTCAAGTGCTGCAGGGGTGGCGTAGTCGGCAGCGTCCAGTGAATAGAAGCGAGTAAAGGTCTTGGCCAGCGTGGTTGCTTCAGCCGCGGACAGAAACTTCTCAAGGATCCCGGGCTGAGCCAGCACCTGCTGCATTTTTTTGGTGCCCACGAGGTGGGCTGCTGCGTTGGGGACCTTGACAGCAGCGCTTGTTTCGATGTTCAAGCGGGCTTCCCAGCACGCGGGGGTGGGATAGTCATCAGGGCTGTAACCCGAACGGTAGTAGACGAGGCCCACCTCCAGCTGCAAGCCGTCAACGCCCGTGTACAAGAGCGTTCCATCGGCCATGTATGTAAAGCGTTGTGCTGCCTCTTCCAGCGTCACGCGGGCCATACGATGGCCATGACGCCGGCGCAGCTCCACTTCCAGACCTCGCTGATCGCAAATATTGCGCTCACCGGGCTGGACCATCATAACAGCTGCCAAAGGGTTGCTAGTCCGACGGCGGCCGGCGGTCACATATGCATCCAGCGCTGCCTGTCCAATTTGGTATTATTATTAAGGAATGTAGAAGCGGGTACGTTATCGTGAGAGTGAGGAGAGAGTGAGACCCAATAGCGTGGGCATGGATGCTAGGCAAGTTGGTCAGGGGCTCACCTTAAAGCCATCAACAACGCCGGCCAGCGCGTTGTTCTCGGGGATGCGGCTGGCTACTTCAGGAGCTTCCAGCATGCGCATGGCTTCAACCAAACGCGTAGAAAGCGTGGCAAACCCGGCAGCGATGGTGTTGATCTCGACGTTGTGAATCTCGGCATCTTGAAATGCAAGCTCTTTATTGGCACCCAGATGGAGCATGAAGTCGTTACGCAACACGTGAGCCCGCAGGGCGGTGGGCCCGTACTGAGAGATGCCATTGGTGCTCTCTCGCGCTGCCATGTACACCTTGAAGATTTCGTTTGTGAATTCATCCACAGCACAGGTGGAGCGCAGAGCCTGGACCAGGAACTCGTGGTCCAAGGTCACCGCATCCACCAGACGGTTGACGATGCACTGGGCAGCGCGCCCGACCTATTCCATCAGAACGGGGCAAGCGCGTGTGGTCAGTCCAAGAAAAAGAGGGTGGTAAGGCTGCGCCATGCCTTCGAACCTCAAACGCGCGGCGCGGCGTCGGTGTGGGAATGATGGCGGCCGGGGCGGGCTGGAAGCGCCTGTCACGACCGGTGAGGTGCTGTGTCTTGGCCGGCACCAACAGGATGCCGTTATTCATCTCATAGTCCACCAGATCGCAAGCACGAGAAGCCAGTGCCGCTTCACTTCGCTGCAAAACCAGCTCGCGCACTTCTGCCGGAACCTCTGCCGCTGCCATTGCCTCGATCTGCTCACACGTGTCCACTGACTTCTAAAAAAAAAGAATGAGAGAGTGAGAGAGAGAGAGAGAGAGAGAGAGAGAGAGAGAGAATTGATGAATTGGTTTGGTCAGTTTGAGAAGAGAGCAAAGACACAAAGGAAACGCACAACTACCACATGTAACAACAAGAGAGAGAGAGAGAGAGAGAGAGAGAGAGAGAGAGAGTTTTGACACACACACACACACACACATACACACAACGTAATGACAAAGAGTGACGACAGACGAATCAACTTTCGAGAGGACATGGATGTTCCGTAATTTTAAGACACTGAAAGGGGCTGTTGTGACGGACGAAGCGGCAGACCAGCACCGACGAATATGGCAGCCTTGGTGGCGGCATACTCGGACAGCGACGATGATTCGGGGGACGAGTCGACGCAGGCGGTGACCGCGGTAATGGGGGCGAAAGAGGTGGCAAAGGTAGCTCAGGCGACGCAGGCAGCCGAGTCACCGGTGGCTGCTCCGCGTCGAGGTGGCTTGGGTTTGCCGCCTCCACAGCACGGTGGCAAAGCTTCGAGTGCATCAGTTGGCTTGCGATTGCCGCCGCCCCGAGGCGCTACCGCCAGCACCGGCACCGATGTCAGCGCCAAGCGCAAGGCCACAGTCACTGGTGGCGTGGCGCGTCGTGCCAAGAAAACCAACATCTCGGACAAGCGCAAGCTCCTTCTCGCTGTGCCAGAACTTGAGGATGTACGGAATAGTCTACTGCCCATCAGTCCAAGGCTCTTAAATGGGTCCCTGGTGCTGTTCGCTTTTTGCTTGCTGCGCGGTAGAATGCCAGAGCTTACCAATTTTTATAAATTCGCCATGTTTGTAGCCGGATAGCGACGAGGAGGATCCGTCCCACAAACCTGTTGCAGCCGACGCGCCAAAGGTCAGCAGTCGACAACATTTTGCTTCCCCTGAGCAATCTCGACTCTGCTGGCGATGCCTGCCTTCTACTCTATCTGACATCATTGACACCCTGCCCAACTGCTGTACATGCGCCTTGCCTGACTTGTTAGGCTCGCAATGTGATCGATCTGCTGCCCGCACCCAAAAGCGGCAAACCTTCGGGCCGCCTTGCTCTAGACACTAAAACCATTGTCAAGAGCGATGTGCCAGCGTCGCAAACTGAAGCACCACAGAGCAAGCCCGCAAGTCAGCTGGTACCCGCGTCTGTACTGCGCCGCCAGCGCCACCAGGCGGATGCTTCAGCCAGTACCACCTCGGCCGCCTCCTTCCTGGACACGGAGGAAGCTGCTCATGATGAAGGTGGCTTTTTCAGCTTTGGCAACTCAGCTCCAGCGGCCACGGCCAAATCAGCCGCCACAACACCGGCAACCAACCCGCCGCCTTCTGCAGCACCGCGGGCAACGCCCGCGGCGCCCGCAGCCCCAGTTCGATACGGCTATGGCCAAGCACATGTCGCCAATACAGCTCCACAGCCGCAATCCTACGGTTACGGTCACGTGACTCCAAACTCGGCCTACGCCTACGGCGCCCCGGCCGCCCAGTACGCCGCTGTGGGTCAGCAACAATCAAGCATGGGGTCTGCGAGTGAAGCCGCTTACCACCAATCTTTCGCGGCCCCACCAACAGACGAGATGGCTGATTTTGGAGGCGTTGAGGTATGCACACGCCAATTTTCTTTTGTTTCCGTTCACATGTCTATCCCACTCATGCCCCGCGTGTCGCTGCTTTGGGCGAACAGCTTGCCAAACTGGTGAAACGAGATCGAGGCATGGGTGCCAACGTCAACATTGTCGACTTCAACGATAAGGAACGGCGGTATGTTGCCCATGGTTATCATATTGCTTCCCGCTCTTGACGCTTGGTGATGGTCGAATGCACCTAGCCTGGATCTGACACGCATCTTCTCTATTTCTTTTCTCTCCATGTATAGAGAAGCCAACAACGATTGGCGCCGAAGTGTAGCTGGCACCAAAGAGGCGCAGGCTCCCACCGTACGTTTGGCCTGTCCACTATTTTCGTGGCTGTATCGTTACTCTTGCACTTTGCTTCTTTTTCATTTCATTTTTTTTCTGTTCTGTTTGCTCAACGCACTCATTGACTTTGTGGCGTGTTGTTTGTACGGCTCTTGATACCCTCTAGAAAACCCCAAACATTGCGGGTTCTGCCAAGCATCGATCGCAGCTTAGCTATCTGGCACAACAAGCGCAAGCTCATCAGCAAGAAATCTCAAACTTTTGGGCTGCCGGCCACGAGGCGCGCCGCAATGCCAAGATGCGCTATGGTTTTTAGGCCAAGCTGGGCGCTATCCCCGCGACTCGAACGCCCCCCGAGTCGGGTTTATGGCCAGGTGCCCGAGGCACTCGCCAGTGGCCTTGTCAATTTATGTGAGCTCAACCCATGGTCGCCAAGGAATGTATGAACAAACTCAGAGCATTGATTTTCTTGCCAAACCAAACATCTCGTATGTCAGAGATGTGAGAGCAACACAACACCAAGGGACAAAAAGCCAGACAAGAGACGAAACATGAACAAATGCCACGCAAAGCGCGGATGCAATGCAGACGAACGGCGGGGACTGTGCCTTTTTTTAAATGGTCACACGCTGAAAGAGGCTTTTAATGTAGCGAGCCTCATAGGCAACGGTGTGCTTGCCCAGGTCAAAGGCATCCATCTGGAACATGGGCAGCTGATCAATGGTCGGCACGCCCTTGCCATGCTCTTCACAGGCATCGAGAAAGTCCAGAATGTCCATTGTGATAACATCCGGCAAGGTGATCATCTGCTTGGCCATGCCTTCAATGAGGGCCAAAAAGCAGCGCTTGGTGTACTCCCAGGTCTCCCAGCCCAGGCGCTTGCTATACGGCTCGAGACTCTTGATAACACGACTGATGCCAAACTGGAAGTTGCCCTTGGCACAATACAAGGTTCCAATGACAAGGTTGATGATGCACAAATGGAAAACCTTGCGGTCTGGATCCTCCAGGGCGAGCTCTTCTTCTTCTTTCTCGACGCGCCGCATCAGTTCTTCGGCATCCTCGTTCTGCGACGTCATAATGTAGGAGACACACAGATTGGCCAGAATAACGGCCGAAATGTCCAGCAGGTTTTCGAGATTTTTCTGTACAATCGGCTCGTAAAAGCCAATCGCCTCCTTGTACTTGTTGCCCTACATCGATGGATGGGGCCCAGGTGGGGAGGGAGCGAGCGTGCTGAGCATTGTGCCATTAATCACGTGGGATTGAAGGTCTGTTCAAGTGCTTCTCAACGCAATAGAGTCACAAACCTGCATGAAGAGCACATGTGCCACGTTCAGCTTCCAAACGTCGTGCTCATTGCAAAATTCCACTGACTTGCGGAAGATCTATGACGCGCGCCAGTGTGTGAGCGCATCAGCATTCGCGTTGATTCAAGTCGGGTAATCCTGAAGACTTGAGCCGTTTTTGTGCAACCCAGGCCAGCAATCTCTCTGTTTTGACAAGCATTTGGGTACACGTAGTAGGTTCCAAGGCTTGCTTTCTTTCTTTTTTTTTTTTTTTTTTTGACAAAAACATGTAGCTCAAAAGAAGACCAACCTTCTCAACTTGCGCATAGTTTTCAAGATCCCAGTAGATTCGGGCTTGGGCCATGAGGCAGGGAATGTAGCGGTCGAGACACTCGTCATAGTCGTTGACGGCTTTCTTCACGGCATCCTCGTCCTGGGCCGTGCGCGCGTCCTGGACCTGGCGCGTAAGCTTACGTAGCTGCTCTGTGTGTTGGCTACACATTTCATCGAGGCGGCGAAAGGCCTCCTCCGGCGATGTCTGGCGCGTGATTGTGGCATCCAGAAAATCGTACAGGTACTGCA
The DNA here is from genome assembly GCF_000002865.3 of Monosiga brevicollis MX1. Taxonomy (NCBI): domain Eukaryota; class Choanoflagellata; order Craspedida; family Salpingoecidae; genus Monosiga; species Monosiga brevicollis. Next base: position 654,180 of record NW_001865045.1, read on the forward strand.
GCGCGAACAAGAGGACAACCAGAGCGTGATGACATGAGCAGGCGCAAGACGCGCTGACGCGCTTGGTGTGATAGATAGAGCAGCGTTGCAGGAGCCGCGGGGCTAGAGCTGACACACCTGCGTGAGACATTGGTAGGTCAAATGGGCATTTTCGGCCAGCACATCGGCCGCCAGATCATAGTACTCATATTTGCAGTACAAGAGGAGCAAATTGCCAAATGTCTCTGTCGGGGGTCCCAATGAAACGTGAGAATCAAAGTTTGGAACAAAGAGAAGAAAAAGAAAGAGAAAATAAACAAACATAAGCCGTGTAGGACGGTGTGGCGAGGGACCAGATTGCCGATGTTGCTTCGTACCAGGTGGGCACGGGTTGGATTGTAGGAGGAATTGCAACTTCTCAAAGCCGGTTTCTGGATCCTCCTCCATGTTCATCAGCGCCTGATTGTGCAGCGTGACAGGGTCAAGCTCTTCCTCTGAACGAGGGGGCATGTCCGTCAAGGCATCCATGGCCGCATCGTCTAGATTGCCATGCAAGTGAGCAAGAGATGAGAGAGCACCATGGAAACCATCGTGCCTTTATCAAAGCCGTCTTGGGCCATTATTCAAGGCAGAGAGGCGCATGCACGGCGGCAAATGGTGGCGGACATACAATTGCGCAAGTCGTATTCAATGGCAGCCTTGAGGTTGAAGGCTTCAACCAAGGCGGTATCGTGCAGCGTCTTGGTGTTGCCCACGGAACGCACTTCAATGCCCTCCGTTTGCATGCCGACCGAGAGTTCTGGGTGCTCACGGATACCACGCTCAATGATGGTAGCAATGTGCCGAAGAGCGGCCGCGAAATTGCCCAGGCGGTATTGGCAAAGTGCCTGATTGTACATGAGGTGGGCATTGTAGCCTGAGGAACAAAAAAAAAAAAAAAAATTAGAAAAAAAAAAAAATTAGAAAAAAAAAAAAAAAAGCTGAGGCAAATCATCAGCTGTCTTGATGTGGAGACTGGGTAAAATCGCTGATGCACTGCGCTGCAACCTACGTACCTCCAACGTTGCTTGCGTGGTGAAACTTTTCAATGGCTTGTTTGTAGCGCTCCTCTGCCACCAAAAGGCAACCCTATACAGACCAGGATCAGTGTGGAACGACAGAAGAGGGTGCAATCGAGGTCTCCTATGGGTCCATGAGCTAACCTCGTTGATAATGGTGTCCAGGTCATCGGCCGGGCATTGCTCCACCATGCTGCGTGCTGCGGCCAGATCACCCATGCCTTGCTTGATTGCCGCTTGAAGCTTCATGATATCGTTGTGCATGTCCGGGTTGTCAATCTTGACGACTGCGTCCATGGCCTCTTCATAGCGGCAGGCCTTGTACAAAGCCTGGGCGTGATACAGCTTGTAGCTATCTTGCTCCGGGTACTCCTTGGACACTTGGGCGTAGCTGTTGTGGCGGCATTCAAATCGTGCCAGAAAAGGGGTGCACATGAGGCGCAGGTTCGCAAGTCAAGTCACACGCCGGCACTGGTTGGAGCGGGGTGATGCATACCACTCGGCCGCGGCATCAAAGTTTTGAACATGGAATTGGCAGTAGCCTAGCAGCGACAACGCGGGCAGAGACTGCAAAGAAAACGCAGATACCGGGTCAAAATGAGGTCCAGGGAAAGGCTGATACGGCAAGCAGGCAGGTCTCTGACGGAAGGGTCAGTTCATGTATGATTTGGTTTTTCTTTCACTCTCGCCGGTCCAGCCAAACGTACGCTCGGCTGCATTTCTAGCTGCTGCTGGAGGATTTTGATGGCATCGGCATATTGGCGATCGCGAATCTAACAAAGCGCGTTGCATTTTGCGTGCAATGAGGTCATGAGCTTTGACTGATCAGCGGGAGAGGCAGCTATTCCAAGTTTTGTGTCCCAAGAACATACAAAGCCGTAGATCGTCCGAGTAAACTCGCCGTCCATGATGACCAAGGAGTGCCTCGAAAACCGAAGCTAATTAAACCCCCCACCAAGCGGCCACCAGCCAAGCACAAGACAGTTGCATGAGTACAGAAAAACCACACACAGCAAGCACCACCACCTCCTTTGGAGAGAGCGCCTGAGGACGGGTCGCGCTGCCAAGACACCACCAACGAACCACAAGAGGCCACAGACCTGCTCCTGAAATTTTTGAGTCCAGTTGGGATGTGGGAAATGTCATTTTATACATCCGAGGAGGCTATCCATGGCAACCGTAGCTCGCAGTTTTTGAGACAGCGATGAGCACAAACGTAGCTTGGTATACTTTTTGACCCCAGCAAACTGGTTGACAAATTTTTGCATGCACGAAAGCAAAACAAACCAACCCTTCTCTGCTCCTGCTCTGATCGCGCGCGCTCGTCGTCTTAGATTTGTTTGGCCGGCGAGACACGGCTGAGGACGACCTGCAACACCTTGTGTACCAACCTTGCGTCGCGGGTTGCTTGTGGGTTGTATTCGCCTCGTGCGCCAGTGCTTTGCTTCATAGCGGCGTCTTATCGGACCGACGGACGCTACAACGCAGCCTCCTGCCATGTCGGCCGAGGCGTCTCCGCCCCCATCCTCTGTGGTCGAGGAGCAGTCAGCTGCGACGGATGGGGATATGCGTCCAGGGATTGAGATCGAGGGGAAGGAGGCCGATCATCAGCTTCAGTCTGCGGCCGACGCTGCTGGTGAGCCGGTATCTGAAGGTTGGGACATGGCAGAGCAATTTGACAGCGCTGCCACGGCGCGTGGCTTGACGTTTTCAGACTATGACCAAACTGGTTTGCTCGACGGCCAGGCGTTGGCCGCGGCATTTCGCGATGACTATCAAGGTTTGCACTGCGGCCCGTGCTGAGAATTCAACACCCCCATCTCTCCACCCCTCCCTCCCTGCCCCTTCCATTCATCTGCTTGCGAAGGAATTACGCTCAACAATGTCGTCCTTCGTTCCGGCATCCGATCCGTCGGGTTTTCCCGCACAGCCGCATATCGAATGACGGCACTGCACGTGGCTGCGGCAACGGGTGAGGCAGAGAGATTGTTCAATGCCTATGCACAAAACGGCGGCTTCTCTGCCCACACTTGTAATTACCAAGATGCAGCTGGCCGCACGCCTCTACATTTTGCCGCTGCCACCGGCAATCGCACCAGCGTTGAAGCCCTCCTCGAGTGCGTGACACTTCGGCTGCTTCAACTTGCCCTCGTGATGTCAACCCGTCCCGTCCCCTCACAGCCTCCTATCTGGCTTTTGAATGGATAGACACGGCGGTAACTCCAATGCCCAAGATGCTGATGGCAAGAATGTGGGCATGTGGGCAGCCTTTTACGGCCACCACAAGGTGCTGGCACTTCTCCTGGCAGCAGGCCTCGAGCTGGGTCACCGTGACTTGGCCGGGCGCTCCATCTTACATTGGGCGGCGCTGGCCAACAGCCCCAAGGCCTTGGATTTTCTTTGCAAGCAGTGCACAATGCGTCATCTTGACATCAATCCTGCTGACCTTGAGCAGCTCACACCGCTGCACTGGGTGTGGTACGTCCAGCGACATCTGTGTTTTGTTTGGCGCAGCATCCCATATTCTTTGGCTGTACCGGACACATGGCTCGTTGCGGCGAGAATTGGGTGGTTTGTAGCGTGTTACCCAAAGCTCACATAGCAGTCTGTCTGTTATTTAACCCATAGTCATCTGGGCTTCAACAAACACGTGGCCATCCTGCTCAAGGCCAAGGCCGATGTCTGCTGCTTGGACGTAGAGCAACGGAATCCCTTGCATTGGACTGCTTCCAACCAGGACGCCAGTGTCACCAAGGTCAGATCTTTTGAGAGCCGCTTGCTCTTGCAGATTGAGATTCCTGAACTTCAGCTCCCGCCAAGTCGCCATATGCACAATGACACCATGACGCCTTCTTTAGATGCTTTTATCAGCCAACCCATCACTGGGAACCCAGCTGGATGCTGAAGGCCGAGCTCCCATCCACCTAGCTGTGGCTGGTATGTTCTTGCAGCAGACTCAAACACTGTACATTTGGCTTGGGTGCTTTGACATTGGCAATGCTTTGTTGACACACACACCGATCGCATCTCGGCTCACAACACAGTTGCGCACTTTATTGCCTGGCTTAGAATACAACACTGTTGTCGTGCAGGCCATGCTCAAGTGCGTACCGTCTGCACCATCCGATCAGCTCTTGCCTCGAGTGCTTTGTGGCGCCCGCCCGCCTTTGCGTCGGCATCTTGTCTTTCCCTGGAACCAACCAACCAAACAAACAAACAAACAAGCAAAAAAAAGAAAAAAAGAAAAAAAAGCTCGGTCTAAAACCGCCTGACCGCATCTAATGTTGTGGACTCTTCTGTTTCTGCACTCCTGGTAGAGCTAAAATACCGGCAGATCTGCCTGATCGCTCCGGACGCACGGCGCTGCACTGGGCTGTCGCCTTTGCTTACGAAGACATGGTTAAAATGCTTCTCGCTGCCAAGGCCAACCCAGGCATCCAAGACAAGTGCGTGTGGCCCGACGGTCTTGTCCTTGTTCTTTGATTGCGTCATCACCTTGCTCCATTGCTTTGATCCTCCCTGCTCGGTAGAACCATGGTCACACCAATTCATCATGCGGCCCAGCATCCAACGGCTGCAGTGTTGAATCTGCTGCTCCAGCAGGCCACGACTGAGCATGTTGATGTCTGTGATGAGGATGGGCACGATGCCCTCTTTTGGGCTGTAGCCCACGGTACGCAGTCTTTTGCTGGCCCTAAGGCTCACAAAACATTTGAAATGCATTGTTGAAAGCACCGCTACTCACGCTGTTGCTCCGGCCGGAGCAGAATCGCCTCTCTGCGTGGCCGCCTTGCTGAAGACCTCGATCAACGTGAACAAAGTTGACAGTGATGGACGTTCCCTACTTCATCTGCTCGCTTACCGCAATGATGCGGAGACCATCGCAGCGCTCAAGCTGGCCAAGGTCGACCCAAACGTGATTGATGCTGCCCAACAGACGGCTCTGATGCTGGCTGTCGAAAACAACCACCTCGCTGCAGCACGAGAGCTTTTGGCAGCCGGCGCCAACCCTGTACTTGGTGACGCCGAGGTGCGTCATCGCGCTTGTTTAGCTGCCTTGAACCCCAGTGGAGGCATTTTTTTTCACACGCGCACATGTCCGCACGTATGCTTTTCACTATTGATGCCCAGGGACGCATTCCCCTGAGTGTTGCCGTCATTCAAGGCTACGAGGAACTGGCGGCGCTTATTCTGTCCCAAATGCAGCAAGAGAACCTTTTGCTGGCCGACTCCCGCGGCGAAACGGTGCGTACCCCCCCTTTTTTTGTGCTTTGTTGAAGCAACATCTCACGACAGTCAAGCTTTGGAGGGGGGTTGGCAAATTGCAAACTCAAACCCATCTTGCGGACACACATCGTGTACAGGCCTTGCACTACGCTGCTTACTACGGCCATGTGGACAGCGTTCGGTTATTCCTGAGTCACAAGGCTGAACCAAACGTGCAAGATCTAGAGGGCGTCACACCTCTGCACTGTGGGTCTCAACTGCTGCATCGCGAGTCAGTAGGAAGGAAGTTGGGGTGTTCGTGCGGAACCTGACGCGAAAACTATGCATGGCGATAGGGGCGGCAACAAACAATGCCCTGGAGGTGGCGCGCATGCTGCTGGATGCCCAGGCATACCCAAATTTCATGGACAAAGGCGAGCACCGCATGACGCCTCTGGATTATGCTTTGGCAGGTCAGTTGAGGTACCCCCACGTGCAAGTTGCGACAGGCCTTGTCGCGTTCCAACTTGCGACGCTTGATAAATTTGAAATATGAATACAAATGCATGGAATTGAACTGGTGGCAGGTGGGCACACAGAGTGTGCCGAGCTTTTGATTGAGCATGGTGGTCTGGGCACGTTGAACATTCAAGATATGTCTGCCACTCGGTTGCAGTGGGCCGTACGCGCATTTTTGCGTCGTCGGCGCCGCGAGCGCGCGAAACAGGTTAATGCTCATCCGTCATGGCATGCTGCCCATCAACCTCATGCTTCCAGTTTCAGTTGCACGTTGGCCTCAACGTGCACGGCTCTCTCACGTTGACGTTGCTTAACGGGCGCCATCGTGTACAGGAAAACGCTGCCAGCACCACAATTCAACGTTTTGTTCGAGGATTCTTGGTGCGGCGGCAGATGGATCGAGGGCGTGCCAGTGATCAGGAATCGGCCGAGCTGCAGCGAATCAAGGCGGAGTTGAGTCGGGCGCGTGCGCAAGCTGCAGCCGCGGAACGGGCTCGCGCCTCGGAGGCCAAACAGCGGCAGGAATTGGAGGAAGAAACGGAGCGCCTACGCTTGCAGCAACAAAAACTGGAGCAGCGACAGTTGCGGCGGCCTGGCAGGCGTCGTTCCTCCCGCAATGCAGACAAGTCTAGCTCTGGCACGCGATCTTCGGAACATGAAAAAGTTCCGACCCGCAATCCACAGGCATCGGCGGCTCCCCTTGCCAATGATGAATCAACCCACGAGACTGTTTTGCAAAACGGCGAAAGCCAATCCCAGATTGAGCCGGCAGGCGGAATCGACAGCCAATCTGCAACAATTCCAGCGACCAGCTGCCGATCATCACGGCAGAGCACAGGTAACACCGGGCATTCCTCTTCAAAATCTCGCCACAGCACATCAGAGGTCACACGGTTATCAAGCAACGCGCCAAGAGCCAGCGGTGGCACCGCGCCACCGCGCGTGTCCTGGGCATTGGAAAAGGAGGAGGACAAGCAGCCCGCCCAAGGGCGCAGCAAGACGACGAATGCGCTCACAGAAATGGACTGTGAAGGTGCGGTGAGCTCGGGACAGCACGATGATACCGACGAAGACGCGTGCTCGGGATCGGATTCCGAGGATGGCGCTCTGTTGGTGTTGAATGCCAGCGTTCAACGGGCGCGAATCGTCAAATCCGAACAACAGCGCGTGGCACAAGTCCGGGCAAAGGTGCAAGCTGCCATTCGTATCCAGCGCTTTTGGCGGCGACACCGTGGTCGAACTTGGCGCGGGCGACCTGTCTGCCGGGCTTTGCCCCCGTCTAGCCAGCTGCAGGGCCAAGGTTCTCGTCGAGGGCGCCGCTCTCAAGGCGTTCAGCGTGGAAATGGAAGGACTCTTGGCTCACAGCGACGACGCAGCTTTCACAAAACAGCAGCCAGCTCTCGCGGTGCGGCTCTTGGACATGTCCGACCACAACTGCGGTCATGTGCTTCGACCTTTCCCGCGGAGAATTCGTATGGGCCAGAAGAACAGCGTCGTCGACTCTTGGCTGTGCTGACAATCCAGCTATGGTTTCGTAAGCAGTTGGCCCGTCGCCACGCCCAACGCCAACGATCATTGAGCGCGCAAATTCGTGACATGTCGTTGGTGCGCAAACATCAAAAGTGTCGTGTCAAAGCAGTTTATGGGGCACGGACTGAGCGCGCCAAACCGTTCTTACCCTCCCGACCCCGTTCACTGCACTCGCACCGGCTCATGCCTACACCGGCTCCACTGGATGTTTCGTTTTTCAGTGCGGCTCGAAGTTACTCCCAGCGGACACCTCGCCGAGGTCGACACCCCGTGCAAGGTGACCATCCCGTGTTTCGCTCGAACAATCACAGTCGCTCCAGCACTTCGCGCCAGGTGAGTGTTAAACCGACAACCAAGCACAGCACCACCGAAAGCCCGGCCATTCGCAGCGCACGGGGCAAGTCCTTTCTCCCGGAAATTACTGTCTAGCCGATCAACGACCTGAACAAGGCGCCTTGGCGCAGCAGTGCTGGGGCCCAGACTCCTAGACCGGTCACGCGCTTCATATGTGCCTGTTGTTCTTGTGATCCCATGTAATCGAATCGCCATAAAAACACCATTAGAAGGAAGGGAAAGGCTCTTGCGCGTCGAGGCAGGCCCCGCACGATGATGATCAGGAGCTAGCCAAACAAAAACACATCCATAGACACGCTTTCGATGCGAAAGCCGTTTGCTGCCCAGGCAGGCACCATGACAGGTGACCAGCCTGAGCTTGGTGCGCACGGGATCACGTTGCCAATGAAGATATCGAGGGGGGTTTTTTATTTTTATTTTTTGAGAGATTTTTGATTTTTTGCTTTCGAGAATATCTAAGCAGCGAAGCATCATCATTATGGCGCTCGCGCTTCTAGAGCACCTCAATCTCAACGTTACGAGCCATGAGCCGGCCAAGGTTGGCGGTCGCGCCGTCGTGTTGCCTGTGCTTTGTTGTGCGAGTTGATGTGGTGCGCTCAACCCACGGTTTCGATTGAATCATCTGCCACGCGACTGCTCTGATGTATCGCTCAGGTTTTCTGGGAGGCATTGCTGGGGCTGGCTCCCGACCCTCGACGAGCCGCAAACTTTGCGAGCGGCAAGGGCACACTATGGTACAACCTTGGTGCATCTCAGGTGGGCATCGTGAGCAAGCGTTTATGTGCACGTGTTGTCGGGCAGGATGGGAACTGACAAGGTATGCTCGTGACGTTTCGTTCGGGCGCACACGCAGGTGCACCTGCCTCTCGCCCAAGCCGCGCAAGTTTGGCGGGGCTTGGTGATCTTCAGTACCGCTGAATCTCAAGCGCTGCAACTCGCGGCACGTTGGGCCGATGCCAAGCTGAAGGCGCGCCTGGATGAGCTGGGCGTTCAATGGCTCTCAGTTGAAGATCTACCACAACTGCCAAACGAACTCTCGCCTCTCTTGAGCCGCGTGCGCTGGGTGGTCCAGGGGCCTTTTAACAACACGGTGGTTATCGCTGTAGAGTCGAGTAATCCCCTGCATGAGCGGGCTCTGCAACCACAAGGGGACCGGGCACTCTTGCGGGCTATGCGTGCCGTCACCGTTGACTGTGCCCCTGGCACGGCGCCCAAAATTGCTGCCTTTTATGCGCACTTTTTTGCCGCCAAGACGCGGCTCTACAACGAGGGCAGTGTGGCTGGGTGCAGCGTGGCTCTTGGCGCTGACCCACACGAACAGGAGCTTGTGTTTGTGGAGCGAAGCGAGCCTCTCCAGGCTTATGATGGTCATCACTTTGCGCTTTATTTGAACTCTCGAGTTGCCTTTGCGGCAGCGTTCAGCCGGCTGCAGGCTGCAGGTCTCGTGTGGGTCAATCCGCGCTTCCAGGACTGCGTGACAACCCTTGCAGCCGCCGAAGCCGAGGGCCAGTTTCGAATTTTGAATCTGGTTGACCCGGCTGAGCCCTCGCACATCCTATTCACTTTGGAGCATGAGGTGCGAGGTCCCCAGCACAAGGACTGTCCCCTGCAGCTCCCAGCCCCTGAGTCCACGGAACCTTGAACCCTCGCGTCTTCGTGGCTCTGAAGCGCGATAAATTTGCCGCGACTTGGTGTCATGCTCCGGCAACACCGCCCTCGGCAGTTTGTACTGGGCCGATCAACGACTTGTTTCGAGTCCTGGCCGCACAGACAATAGGGTTGCGCGCCGAGCTGATGCCCAACTAGAAATCGATTAGGATGTATCATTTCTGCTACACAGCCCTGTGCTCTGCCTTGGCGCTGTCACCACAGGCGCAGGAAGAGAGTTTGAGAATTCGAGTGAGAGTTAGAGTATGAGTTGCGAGTTTGCGAGAGAGAAAGCTGAGAGAGAGAGAGAGAGAGAGAGAGAAGAATCAGGTATTCGAAAGAGAGAGAGAGAGAGAGAGTTTGAGAGAGAGAGTTTGAGAGAGATTTTGAGAGAAAGAGATTTTGAGAGAGAGATTTTGAGAGAAAGAGATTTTGAGAGAAAGAGATTTTGAGAGAGAGATTTTGAGAGAGAGATTTTGAGAGAGAGATTTTAAGAGAGAGAGAGAGAGAGAGAGAGAGAGGGGCTTAGCAGCGAGAGGGTTGTGGGAGGTGACGGGTTGTCATGAGTGCTGCAGGGGATGCCGCAGGAGCTGGGCCGAGCAAGGTACCTCCGCGGAAGCGGCTGGATCCACGGTCCATCTTTGACCGACTCACGCTAGGGCTACTGCAAACGTTGGAGCGACGGCCGACCGTTGTCGACGTGCGCATTCAAGCCACCCAGCCCGCAACGCTCGCCGACCTAGGAGCTTGGGAGAGCCGACACGGCCAGCGCTTGCCAAAAGACCTCCGCAATTTTTTCCTCTGCTTCAACGGCTTTCATCTGGTCTGGCTGACCCAGCACGGCGCTACCCAGCTGCCCGTCGGGTCGTTGCAAGTCAATGCCTTGGCTGATTTGACGCCGCTGCGCACATCCAAGTCCTCGGCACCGCCTCCTGATGTTCTTGCTGCCCTGGTACAACTTGGGTTGGCTCCTGCAAGCAGTGTAGTGGGAAATGCCTCTTCTTCAAGCCCAAATCTTGAACATTGCTTTCGCCTGGCGACTACCATCGATGGCCAAGCCGTGATCATCGAGCTCGGCCATGCCAACGACCTGGGCGGCATTTATCTTCAGGATGGCGACGATCGCTGTCATCTTCTTTGCGCTGGCTTTGTTGCCTACTTTCGCTTCATGACTCAGTACATGGGTCTGCCCGGATGGCAGCGCATGCGCTGCGGTCTCCCTGTGTCTCCGGCTTGGGAACACTGGTACTGGCAATTTCTGCCCGTCAACCAAACGCTGCGCCTGACCCGCCCCACCCACACAACTTCCAGCCAGACTGGACTTTCCAAAGCACGCCCTCCCCGTAGCGCCGCGCCACCCGTGACCATTGATATGGCGCGTATCATCAATCCAACACGGCGTCCCACCAGTGCCGGTACAAACTCTGGTTCAGCGGTCGCCGCAACGGGCACCTCCAATGGTCACAGTGCAAGTACCAACGGCGGTGCCTCCGACGCGACCAGCTCTGGAAGCAAAAAGTCAATTCTCAAACGCCGTGGCTCGCGCTCGGGCGATGGCGTAGCCCCTACGCCACCTGCACAACGGCCCAGCAATCGGCCTCGGGCAAACCGCTCCCGTACCACGTCTTCCTCCAACTCCAGTAAGCCCTGAGGGACTGGTCCAAAATCGGGGCAGAGCTCTCATCGATTGAATCAGCTATGGCAAGTTTTTCAAGTCCTACAGACGAGCAAGATCTGGGTCTCCCAGCGCGCAAAGCAATGCAACAGCAGCCACCACCATGCCCAACAAGTGCAGAGAAGAAGATTGCCAGACGCTCTCGAGTCGGAGCAGATGAACAAAAGAGAAAACCGGGCTATTGCCACGCGTTATGCTTCGCCAAACCACTCATCGGCATTATTTATAAACGAAAGAGAATAGCAAGAGAAAAGAAAAAAAAAAAGACCTTCCCTCCCACCCCCACTTCATCCTTGCGGATGGTCCTAAATCCTACACCGAGTGCGAGGACGACTTGCGAATCAAGCACGTCATGACATCATCAAGAAGATCATCGACCTGGTCTTGACTGTCGTTGAGCAACGACTTGAGCTGAGCCAACACTGAAAGCCCAGCAAACGCAAGTCACAACGTGAGATCTGGGGCGTCACTACGAGACTGATCGGAAATGATGTGCTCTGTTAATTCTTGCATGAGCCTGCGCGTGGGTACCGACCTCGGGTGGGGCTGGTTTTGGCAGCGAGATGCAACACGGCCGTGCAAGCCCGGTCTCGTGCCAGGCCGGAGCGCCAGTCACCGGCTGCTTCCGAAGTCATGCGACCCAGGTCGGCCAGAACTCGGCTGAAGCCCTCAATGTTGCCAGCCTATGACAATGACATGGTCAGGATTCAGCAGACAAGCAAGCGTTCCACTGCTCCTTGGCTACTGAAGTAGGACACTCTGCCACCCAATATTTACACACGTGTGCATCCAAAGCAAGAAGGTGTAGGGTGGCTTTGAGGCGCAAACTGGATTTCTCCTTGCAAAAGGCCTGGCACTCCTCAAAACACCTACAATGGGTTTAGACACCACCCATCATCAGGTCATCAATGGCCGAAATGGAAAAACATGAAAACATGTGCCTTGTTTGCATGCGTGGACTCAAAAGATCTTACTGGTATGCCAAGCGTGGCTCATCCATGCGCTGGCACAATCGTCCGAGATGATACCAATCGAGTTTGGTTTTTTCCTGTTTTGCGTGTCACCATTACAACGCCCAGTCAGAGCCACAAGTATCATCCTGTTTCGAGACAAGCCTGACACAAAGATGCAAGCACGTCAAGTGGGACTACTGCACCTTGGGATTGATAAAGGCATCCCGACCGCCGCGAGGCAAGTGCGTGGTCATGGCGTCGAGGTCGTCGAGCAGAAAGTTGAAGAGGTTCTCGAGCCAAAGGTGGACGGGCCGCTCGGCCACGATGGGCTCGGCAGCGTGATCACCGTCCGCTCCACTCCACACGGAGCCATCACCGAGCACGCTCTCAATATCACTGGTGTCTCCAGCTCCGTTCGCTCGAGACACACTTGAGGTCTCTGACACCGTGACAAAGCTGGGTTTTCGGCTCGCACTTCGTTGGGTCTCAGCTTCTTCAATCACCACGGAGCGTGGGGCGCGAGGGGAGCGCCGGGGCTTGTGGTGCACAAAAACCTGATCAACAGCCAGGCCCGGTCGCAGGCGCACAGCCAGGTTTAAGAACGCACGATTGCCAGGGGTGAGCCAGCACCCTGAGTTTTGACTTGCGGGGCTCTTGTAACAATCTTGGGCCAAGCGGGACCATTGGGCGCCAGCCTTCAAGTATCGAGTTACCTGAGACCGAAGCCTGAGCAGCGCCTCCCAGCCCTTGACAGCACGCATCAGACGGTAGAGTAGCTATAATAGATGGAACCGCACGCCATACGTCACCATGGCCAGTCGAAAAACACAAGCACAGGCGCGCTGGCCCACGCTCATGTGTTGTTTCCACATGACATGTGGTTTTATTCCATTTGACTTGGCATTTTTCACACCAGATCGCTGAGCAACAGCAAACTCACCTCATAGAGGGGCCGCAGAGCCAGGGGTAGACTGTCACCTCGAAGCGAGCCCAAGTGTCGATCATCCTGGAACGGAACCTGTCGAACGGGGCAGCGCAACAGGCCTCAGAAAACGGGCACAAAAACAGGGTCCTGGATCGTGACTCAGTGTGCAAGCTCGAACCTTGACTGTTGAGCGATGGGGCTTTCGAGCTTCAGCCATCCAGTTTTGGTAGATAATCGCGTGTAATGATGTGCGGCTGGCGGGTGGTGACGAGCGGAGCAGGACGCCTGGTGTGACGGTGTTGAGCGCAGCCAAACAGTGGCTTTAGAATGATCACCGCATCAGAGCCAATCAAGCACCCAGACGACCATGTGAGCATGTTGCTAGAAACAAAACAAGAAACAGAGTGTGTTGTTGGTGCCAGGGGTCAGGCGAAGCGTACGTACCGAAACCATCCCGCGCTCATGTAGGCCTCACACAGTGGAAACACAAATTGAAGGTGACCGCTGCCCAAAAAGTACGCACGCCGGGCCGTGGCAATGGCAGCCATTGGATGATCCTTTCATGGGGGAGGGGTTACACGTGAGCGGAGTGTGTTATCGAAAACCTTTGGCATGCCAGCGCAGACAAAATCAAGCCGCAATGAATATCTCACCTGCTGGCACAGCAACCTGCTTTGTAGTGCTAGAATCGGGGCGCTGTTCAGCTGCGACAGAACTGCAGCTTTTGTGGCGCGCAAGAGGGCTGCTTTCATGCGCTCGTCATACATCTGTGCAGCAGACAGGTCACTGAGATATGGCCGGGACGCGAGGGCTCAGCTCAATCAGGCCAATGGCCATCGGTCCACAGGAGGAACAGAAGCGCACCTGGCGAGCCGCAGAGCTTTCAACAGCGAGGGAAGCTTCAATGGCCCAGGCCTCGCCTTCGACATCCAAGCTGGAGAGGTGTCGACACAGTGCCTCCGCCTGCGCAGAAGGCCATGCGTAAGCCAGCCGAGAGGTTCAAGCGACCGGACATGCGTACTGGTGGTCCTCATGAGCTAGATAGGGCGCGTACCTCGGACAAATGTTGAAAAGCCAACAGGCCGTCAAAAATCAACTGGAAAACGGCATTGTGGAGCAGGGGACAGGCCGCTCGAAGACAGTACAGAGAGGAACGAAGCCCTTTGGCATCGCAAATGACCTGCAAGGGAATGAAAAGAGGGGGTTGCAAGGTGGCCACACTGAGCGGCAGACGTGGTGACGGGAGGCCAAGTTGGCGCATCAACCGAGGCCTGTCGCCTGACCTTGCGAAGGGCTTTACAAACAGCAGAGGCAAACATGCTGTCATGCAAGGGGTTGCGAACGAGGAGCGAGCTCCAGGGCGGTGCTTCATCAAGATCGGCATGCAGACAGTGCAGGGCTCGTGCCGTGCTGGATACGCAGGCGCGACCCCAGTCTGCATCACGAATACTGTGTTGTCGACCATCGGAATCAACCACAAAACTGGGGCGATAGCAGAGGGGACACAGCAGGCACAGGCCACACAGTTCATGTGTGAGATGTGGGCAAGGTCAATATCAGCAGATCCCCTGGCAAAGCCTCATGACTGGTGCCGGAAGTTGCGGGCTAGGCAGCAGGCTTTTGCTGAGTGAGCGCCGAGTGAGGGGCACAGCGGACCTGGTGAGTCCTCCAGGAAATTCCACTTGGATTCGAATGTCTCGACCAGCAAACATGTCATAGCAGCAAATGGTGCAGCGCCTCGCCTTGACCTGAGATCCATTCTGTTGGGTTATCCGCGCGCATGAAGGATTGAAGGGCATGAGGGGCAGTCTGGGCAGACTCGAACGGGTCGCCGGTCGAGCCGTGATGCTTGGGGCTCTGGCAGAGCATTGTGTTGAAGAGGGGGAGGGAAAGGGGAGCAAGTAGGCAAGACACACTTCAGCCCGGCGATTGCTGATGTAGCGGCTAACGTAGGCCGCGACGGTGGCGGGACAGCTGGCGTTGAGGCCTTGAATGTAGTAGTACTCCCCCACTTCCATGGTGGTGGTACGCAGGAAGGAGCGGGACGTCGACGGGACCGTCCACACTGTGTAGCAGAGATCAAACAGCTCAAAGGCCAAGTCACCACCTGGTGGCACCACGCACGCCGCCAAAATGAGACAACGAAGACGTTTTTCCGCGAGTGCACACGGCAGACAGGGAAGTACTCATGATGGCCAAGACCTGCACTCACGCGCTCGTGTTTTCATCTCCTCGGCGCGCCGGACCAAGGCTGCTTCAGCCTCAAGCTCAAACTTGTCCAAGGGGGATATATGAAGGAGCATTTTTGGTTTTTCAAAGGAAGCATTGATACACGCCGTGAGCTAAGGCGACTGTGGAAGAGGCATGTTTGCGCGTGTGTCTTTGGGGGTTTGTGGAGTGGTGTGCTGTAGAGTGCAAGAGCCAGCAGGCAAGGCGGTCAACCTGGAGGGGAAGATTTTTGCTGGAGTTGAGACCATTGATGGAGGAGCGTGTGGGGGCGTCATCCCCACCCGCACTGGATGAGAGGACACTGGCCATGATGTCAAGCTCAAGCGGTCGGCAAGGACGTCAATGACAGTGGGGAGGGAAATGAAGGTCCGAGCTCGTCAGTCCTGTTGATGGTGCATTGCCACTTGTCGCAGTCCGCCAACGTCACTGGGCAGCCCGAAGGATAGCTGGCTTGACCTATACTGGATGTGATGATAGGCGCTCACCTTTGCACTGCACCACGGGCAAAACACCCCAGGGCAATGCACAAGCAGGCAACGAGGTCGATGACGGACGCAAGTGATCAGTGTCGAGCACAGCCCGCTGACGAC
>NW_001865045.1:669894-677932 GCF_000002865.3 Monosiga brevicollis MX1
TTGGTCGTGTCAAGGTAGATAGTGTGATATACATTACACTTCCGCTTAGCACACTTTTTTTTTTTTGGCTGTTGTGGCAGTCGTGTGCGTATCGGCCTGTGCGTATCGGCAGTCGTGTGTTGCTGGGGCAAGCTTACGTCGGGGGTTCTGCGGCCTGTGGTTTGAAGAGAGGGTGGTGGTGGTCTTGAGTAGGTGCGAATGCGTTGGGCTCAATGGTCTTGTGTTTGCTTGTGAATAGACAGAGACAGGAGCCCATTTTCTTGAACTGAACAAAATGCCGCCGGTTGCTCCACGCTCGCCAAGCGTGCGTGCGGCACGGGCTGAATTCCAACAGTGGCGCCATCGTCTCAGCGCCTGTGGACCCCAGGTGTGGTTATCTTTCCTCGTCAGACTTGTGTGCTCTGTCTTACTCATGATGCCACTGTCGTCTGGGCTGCACTTACACACACACACACACACACACACACACACACATATGCGTGCGCATACAAGGTGCGTGCGTATGGCGCCTGCGTCGAGAAGCACCTGGATAACATCACACAGAATCAGTGTCAGCAAGAGTTTTTGGCCTTTATTAAATGCTTTCGCCAGGTCTGACCAGCTCCTACCCCTTTGCTCATCCGGTGCCTCAAACACTACTCCTTTCGACCTCATGCGCATGCCGCCGACCTCCGTTGTACTAGGGCAAGTGAAAGGCCCAGCCTGTGTCACCTATCATCTAGTTGACAGACTAACAGATGGATTCGAGGACTGCTGAGCAACCCTGGGCCCTGTTTGTTTGTGATAAAATGCTCCTGAGCACGGTCAGTTGCGGCCGAATTCAGTTCGGGACTCGACACAACGGCAATAGGCTGCGTACAAGCTTCTTCTCTCCCGACCTGCGGCATGATCGCATGTCCTGCCATCGCCGGCTGCCACGAGCACCTTCACGATTTTGTTATCAGCGACTTTCTGCGTCTGGCTTACAATCGCTTGACCTGACTCTTGCGAGCAGTACGGCTGCCAAGGGCGTACCCGAAAGGTCGGCCTTCACGAGGAATGGTGAATAGGGCTTTTAGGGCTTTCTTGATTCGTGCGAAAACAACAATGTCACCTAAAGACCGAGCGCCCTCGCAGCAAAGCATCCCTGCCACTGCACGTCAGTCGGCACACATGACTGCTGCGGGCGCTGGGGCCAAGCCGGTCATGATACGCCAGTCGTTCGGCTCGGGAAGGGTGGTGTTGGGCATCTGTTGCACATAAGCCACGCTCACATCCGGATGGCCCAGGCGCCAGACCCCCATGAAGCGGTACAGAACATGAGATTCATCCTTGACAAACGTTGGCAAGCCGTCGGACCGGTTGCTGCTTTGGGCATAGATGCCATTCCAACCAGCGTCAGCTGCATCAACCACGCTGAAGAGGCGACAGGATGCCGGGGGCGGGGGCATTGGAGGCGGAGGAGAAGGTGGGGCCGTGCGGCGAAAGACCAGGCGGCGACGGAGAATGTTACGTCGCACGTTGATGTAGGCGTAAGCGGAGTAATTGGTTACCACCTCAAAGTTGTCACCGAGACCATATTCAGCTTGAAAGTCGGGCGAGCTGTCGTCCAGCACCACGCCATAGATGGCTTGACCGTTCAAGCTCAGATAGCGCTGAACGCCCAAATCGACCGTGGCATGACCAGAAAAGTTGGTGATGGCCTTGGCAAAGTCTGGCTCCCATGAATATCCGTACGAGAGCGCCCCAGTACTCAGGTCGGGGCCTCCCTGCCCAAAGAGAACGTAAGTGGGCGGGTTCTCCACGCCATCAAGTCCGAGAATTCGCCGAGGACATTGGTGCGTGTTGGTAAACGGCTGCTGGTACACGGTGCACAGGCCACTGCCATTGCGCAGAGGAGACCCATAGGCACTGTGCCAGGCCACGGAGTAGCCTTGGCCATCCCAGCCGCGATAGGCCTGTGGGTTAAAGGGATCGTCAGTACGAAAGGGACAAGCTCCTGAGGCCTGATCCGCCTCCCCCAGAACGTTAATGTAGCCATACCAGACGCCGTCATCTCCTTGAAAAGTGATGCTGATAGCGCCATAGCCATAGATCGACTGATTGCGCACATACTGATAGGGCAGGGCGGCCAGGAGATGCTGGGGAGGCTGGGCCACGAGGTGAAAGGTTCGGGCGCCGTCGTCTGAGCGAGCCAGGCCTGTCGACCAGAGGTTGCAGTGGCTCGGCCACTCATGGCGGTCCAGGCTGCAGTAAGCATTGGGATCGTCGGTAATGTTGCTATAGCCATGAAATTCATTGTGAACCAGGCCAAAGGCCGTGCCGTTGGGAAAGAGGTGCACCGATTGCAGCCACTGGTAGTTGGCGTAGGTGTTGGGCCGGGCCTCGAAGGAGGAGTTGAAGACGAGCCGGTCACAGCGGTGCGTCAACTGGCTCAGCGTCGGTCCCACATTGGGGAAAATGCCCTCCGAGACAGCCGCAATCAGGTAGGTCTCGTTGGTGGCCCTGTTGTACCAGGCAATGGGCATGCTATCCGTGCTGTCATGATTCTCGCCATTCCAGTAGCTGTCAGAGCAAGCGTCACTGGTATTGAAAACCGTCTCCAGAGGGCCCACGGCTTCGAGGTACAGAAAATCACTGGGCAACGTGCCCACCGACGCAGCCGATCCTTGGCCCCCCACCCACAGCGTAAGCACGAGCCAGGGCAAGAGCCCACTTGAGGCCCGACGCGCCAGCAGGAGCCTCATGTTGATGTTTGTTAAAATGGCACGATCGAATTGCGAAAATACTTTTCCATCATGCACCTCTAACTCCAAAACTTCTCAATACATGAAGACAAGCCATAAAGTAAAATAATTATTTTACCGTGCCCGTGTCTTCTGTTGTTGTTGTTGTTTCGAGGCAGTGGCGCGAGGCAGGCAGGGGTTAAGAACGGCGGACCGGGTGTCGGCAACATGGCGATGCCTGAAGGGATCCCCGCAATGACTAGGACTGGGTTGTCTCAGAGCAGGGTAGAGGCACCCCCGGCCACGCCTTTGGATCTGGGACTGCGTGATACCTTGTTTTTGCCGCCACCGGCGCGAGCGCACTTACGGGCCTTTAATGGCCGTTTCATGCAGCTCAAGTCGTCCATGTTACGCGCGGAGCAGGCCATGAACACGTTTATCGAGGGCATTGAGCAGGCCTGCCAGGGCCTGCAGCAAATGCAAGAATGTCTGCAAGGCCACGCCAACAGCACCGCACAAATGTTTACCGGGGCAGACCCAGAGGGCTGGGCCCAGCGGGGCGAGGCGCGCCAGCAGGCCCTGCTCGACGGCATTGATAATCTTCAGAACGCGCACGAGCATCTGCGCCTGCTGGCCACCACCACGCGTGCCGCAGTGATGCGCGACCTCAGTGAGCTGCAAACTCAGCTGCAGCGCGATGTCATTGGTATCCACGCCGAGTGCATTCGGGCGCAAAATGAGCTCTGCCACGCCCTGCAACGCTACGGCAAATTGCCGCAGAAGAAATGCACCGAAAAGGTGCGCTATGACCACAACCTGGATGTGTACCGCGCCCATAAAGATCACCACCATCTTCTGCTGGACTATGTGGTGCAGGGCAACGCGGTCAATCAGCAATTGCCCGTCTATTTTCATCGCGTCCTCAAACAGTTGTTGCAGCTGCTCAACCAGCATTTGCGAGCCACGGGACCCATGTCGTCCGAGACGGCAGACACCCCGCGTACGGCGCACAATGGAACACCATTGACCACCAATGGAGAACGTTTTCAGGACCTGCTGTTTCGCTTGGAGTCGGCTTGTCTTGACGGAGCCCTGGACGGCGCGCGCATGAAGGAGGTGCAGCAAGCCGAAGCCCAGGCCCTCAAGGCCGCCACTGACCGCGACTATTTTTTGGATGTCGACGAGAACGACCCCTTTCTGGAACAAGAGGTTGGTCTGCCATTTTCGGGCCTCGTTGCGTCGGGCACCTTTTTTTGCTCGTCAGCCCGCCGAACACGTTTGCCATCGCTAGGTGATGCTATCGTTTTCTTGCTGCACCTCACGTCGCCTTTATGCAATGCAGCGAGACTCGACGCCCAATACGTCGGCCACCATTTTGCAGAGCTACTTGTTTTGGCGCCAACCACGGCGCGGGCGCAACGTGGTTGGCCCCGCTCGCTGGGACCTGGTGTATGCCGTTTGTCGCAATGGGCAGCTCGAGCTACAGGATCCCATTTCTGGTGCGTCTTTTTTTATTGTCCTGCGACTCTGCGCTCACGCTCTCTCGCTCCCTTTCTGCATCTTTGGGCATTTTCATGCTGTTTCGAAACGCGTTGTTTTGTTTTCTTTCCCTTGGCTCTTGTTTGCCGCGTGTGACTACTGCATGCCACACGGCGAATACAAAAAGTCCTTGCCTCACGTCAGGCCCGTGCCGCATTTCATAGGCCAGCCACAGCTGCAGCAATCGCTCTTCAAATGCCGAGCCACGTTTGAGGAGACTGACGATCGACGCTTCGTGCTGCACGTGATACTCCCGACGCCAGGCAAACAGCAAAAACGCATCGTGCTCCAAACGCAAAACACCAAGATGCTGCGCACCTGGGTTTGTTAAGGGGCAGTCGGCTAGGGAGCAAAGCCTACACAATCGCGATCATGATACCCCACGAGGCCACACACTCATGGCTTGGCTTGTGCCTTTGCGCCATAGATCACCGTGTTGGGCAGCAACATCCAATTGGCCCGCACCATCGAACAACCCAACGCCCGTGGTACAGCGGTGGTCTATCGTCCAGAACTCGATCTGGAGCAGGACGAGGAGGACGACGAAGAGAATTCAAGGCTACGTCATTCCCTCATCTCCGAAGCCGTGGCCAACTGGAACAGCACCGACGTAGGGCTTTGCTACAACTCGTGTATCTGTTTCAGAACAGCCGCTCCAATTCGGAGTTTAATGATAGGCAGCTCATTGCTCGCTCCGCGTGTTAGGGCGTGGCCTTGAGCTTGACCACGCAGCGTGGAACCCCGCCAAACGTGAGCTACGTGGCCGCAGCAGCGGGAGGTCCTGGACTTGATGATTTAGATGATGATGACGATGACTTTGAGCCAGATGCAAGCATGGTCGATCCTAGCCTCGATGCGCCCGAAGCTATCGCGGAAGGCAGTGCCAGTGCCAGTGCCAGTGCCAGGGCTAGCTCTGCGGCGCTCCCGCGCCGCGTCAACCCCTTTTAGGCGGCCAGTCCTCTTTTGTGCACAAGCTCATATGACTGGTTCTTTGCTCATGTCCGTTGGCCAGAGTGCACCAACATGACCAAGATAATTGAACCCATCAACTTCTTGCCGGGCTAACCCCTCGCTAAATTCTGGCTCTTCTGGCTTGCACCTCTTTGCAAAGCGTCTGGCAGCGAGGGACGCATCTGTGGAGCAATACTTCTAGCCTTCGCACTTTCCTGCTTGATTCCCTTTGCTTGACGGTGCAGCTGGGCCACAACAAATTCTGAGATTATGAGGGTTCTTCAACTTCACTCGAGATGGCGCGGTTGACCATGGCAGTGCATGCACGCAACAGCAAAGCGGACAAGTTAGCGACGGGGACGGAGGGATTGCTAGCGATTCCCGTGCATCCCTGCTCGACCGTACCTGGGGTTCCAGGCGATGCCGACCACTGCCAGGCAGCTTTCCCCACCCCATGGGACCAATTGGTGCTCAGACTCAGAGCTTACGTGATGCGGATGGCATGTTAGGGCCCTGAGGTGGAATTGTAGGCACCTCTTTCCGCCAAAGCAGCGGGGATTGCTTGTCTTTGTCACCAATCGTGCAGCTCACCCACATGCCCATCTGTCGTGTGGAGGATCGCGCATGCCAATTTCTTGTCCAAGAGCATTTGGAGCGGACGAACAGGTTTGCTCCGTGAGACAGGTACTGCACACGATCGCGACTGGGCCTTCCGCTTGGGACCTGCCTGCCTCTTTCTTCAAGCGCTCTACCCCTGTCCGCCTGTCCCTATACCGCTCCCACGTCCTTTCCCTTTCGCAGTGGCCGTCTGATCTGGGCGAGTTGCACTTTTTCGGCCGAGTGCTGCAGCAGCTGTGTTCGCCCCTCACCTTTTTGAGCTCGGCCGAAGCACGCGGAGTGTGTGCCTTTGAGATTGAGCCTTAGCATTCGGCACATAATACAGCCCACCACGCCTGGGTCCCATTTTTGCCGGGCCCACAACCATCCTCAAGGCAAGACATCAGGGCCAAGTTTGGCGCTGATCAGAGAACGTCCTGCAGTAGAGGAAGAGGCGCCAGGTGGCGATTCCATATCGCCATGGCTGGAGAAACACGGATGGGGCCAAGTTGCCGAATGCGCGAGCTTGCGATTCTCATTGTGCTGAGCACCTCACTCGTGGGCTGCCAACATTTGCCTGGTGCCTCCGTTCCGGGCTCGTGGGCATCGAGCTACATGGAGATGGACAAGCCCTCGACGCTGCGCACGTTGATGCCCGCCTTGACCAACAGCTCGAGTATTCGTTTGGAGCTGCGACCCTTGGTCGAGTACTCCCCCAACCTCTCGCCCTTTCTCCTTGATGCCGGCTCGTGTGTGCACATTGGCACTCAAGTCGCCTGTCTCCCCTCGACCATCATTATTGGAGCCATGAAAGCCGGTGCGGTCGCGGCCGCAGGCCAGGACTGCAGCATCCTCCCCCTGGCTTTTCAACCGGTCACGATGCCGCACCTCATGCTCTTCTCGCGATCATGCCCGTGTACGCAGGCACCGCTGAGCTGCAAGGCTGGCTCTCTCGGCACCCGGCCATGAGCCGCTACGGCGGCCCGTCCAGCTCTGGCACGGGCGAGGCCCATTATTTCGATTCACTGGGCAAGCCTTTGCGTGCTCTCGCTGCCTTCGCCCATGGCGGATCCAATGCTGTCGTATACTCTGTGGCCCTTTCCTCACCGGCTTGCCGATCTCATGGGTAAACTTTAGCCTCTGACGACGACTTGGTCCGCACCTGGATGCCGCAATATTTGATGCAGGGCTTTCGGATGCGAGGGGCCGAACCTGCCTACAAGTATACCTTTGAAAAAACACCCCGGTAGGCTGGAATCTCTTTGGAGGTGTTGCATCGTCCAGCGTTTTATCATGACCGCTGCTTGCTCACTGAAGCCCCCACCCTGCTCCCCAACCTACCGGGCTTGCTCATCTTTCTCCCCATCATCTTTGCATCTGGGCGAGCGCAGCTACCTGTTCATGAAAGATGAGCAGATTGATCGCATGCATCGCTTTTTGCCTTCGGCGCGGCTCATTGCTATCCTTCGCAACCCCGTGTAAGTGTGCTCAACGCCAGGCCTCAACCAGGTCTTGAGCGCCCATTCTCATGGTGTGCGCCTGCATTCTATGCATGCCCTTGCCAGCTCTCGCTCGTACTCGCATTTTCAGCACCGCTGCCGACAGGGCAATTTCTTGGTGGGGTTGCATCCCAAGATCAAGGGGCGTGTGTTTGCGTCCAAGAGTGGGCCCGCCGCCGTGGCCAGCAGCCTCGAGGCCGTTGGAGTTACCGGCATCAAGGCAAAGGACCTCGCCGTTCTCAATGGGCCGTGTACCAACGAGCAGTTTGCCTCCCTGGTGCTGCATACCCTCAATGGCACTCGCCTCGACCACCTCAACATGGAGCAGGCGCGCACCGGAGGTCTCTTGGCTCGTGGATATTATGCCCGCCAGCTGCAAGCTTTTCGCCGCCACTACCCACATGAGCAGATCTATGTCATGCTGACGGAGGACCTTTTCCATGATTTTCCGGGCGAGATGGACCGACTCCAGACATGGCTGGGCCTTCCATACTTTGATTACCGACCGCACATCCGCGTCAACGAGCGCGGCTTTACCGTGCTGCAGGGTCTCAAGAGTAAAACTGACAACTCGGCGTACGAACCGCTCAATGATGAGCTCAAGGCCATTCTCGGCAAATTTTACGCCCGCGGCTTGCATGCCCTAACCGATTTTATTGATGCGGATCGCTTACGCACCACCTGGGGCATTGACTTTTGAGTTTTGGGTTTTGGGTTTTGCCATATCTTCAAGCCATTGCCCCCCCC
>NW_001865045.1:678152-685543 GCF_000002865.3 Monosiga brevicollis MX1
CCCCCCGCTCTCTCTCTCTGTCTGTGGTCCTCCTTCTCCCACAAAACCGCCTCCAGCCCTCTGCTCAACTTTGAATGATTTGATCGAAAGCAATTGATGTCTTGCCTGACCCGTGTTCGTCAATGCTGGGTGGCAATCAAGTGCTCCATTCACCTCGAGTTGCATTGGCCAACACCTCTGACCAGCGAATCAGTTCCATCGTGCCAGCGACTGTCCTTGCTTGCCTAAATTTTGCATACATGCATGCAGTCGGTCGGTCATCTAAAATTGGACACGTCTTGCCCAGCACACACATGCAATTCACCTCTACAGGGCCACGATGGGGATCGCCGGGCAACATGTCCGTACGAGCTGGCGCCCCTCTGGGCTGGCGGGTGTCCAGGTGCGGTTTCAACTCAAAGCATCAAGCCATGTCCGGGCAAAGGCCCATTGCCTGAGTAGGAAGGCTGTATTTTTCCTCTCGCTGAGGTGCGAGCACTGGAATGGAACAGCAGACTAAACTTGGTTTGAGGGCCCAGTTGGCGCTGCTGCTGCTCTGGCTCGGGCTAAGCACCGCACTGCGGGTTCAGCATCACCGTGGCTCAGCGCGGGTCGAGGATACCACAACTCGATCACAGGAGGAGAAGGTGCTGCCATACCAATGGCATGCCCCACCACTACTGCTGTCCAGTGCCACCGACGTGAGACCCTTGCTGCCGACGCTGGGAAATGAATCCTCCGTCCGCCTCAGCATGCGCCCACTACTGGATCTCAAAAACTCAACCAATCCCTGGTTGTTGGATGCCGGTGCTTGTGCACGGCGAGCTCGAGTCACGGCTTGTCTGCCCTCTGCCCTCATCATCGGGGCCATGAAGTCAGGTAGGCGCTGGCCACAAGGCATCCGGCTCGACCCGCTCGGTCGTGTGCAACAACCCAGCTCACCCTCATTCACATGGCACGTCAGGCACAGCCGAGCTGCAAGGCTGGCTGTCAAAACATCCAGCCCTCTGGCGCTGGGGTGGCCCCTCTGACCGTGGCACGGGTGAACCGCACTTCTTTGATCAACTTGGTAAGGTGCTTTCTCCAAATGCCGCTCCAATCACGTAAATCGGGTTTGAATGGCCTCCATATTCGTGGTTCTCAAGTGTGTCCCCGTGTCATGGCTTTGCTCACCCCTTACTACTTGGGATGATGTCAAGAATCGGATGCACACCTCGAGGCTACGTGGCAAGACTACTTGATGAATGGCTTCCAAATGCCCCATGACAGCATACCTCTTAAATATACCTTTGAAAAAACGCCTCGGTAGGCTAGCCTTCACGCACCAGCCCCGCGCGTTCTTTCTGACCCATTTTTTAGAGTCACCATGCTTTCCGTGGACTTCTGCAAACACATTGACCTCTTTTCCTGACCATCTCCCGAATGTCTGCCTCAGCTACATGGTCATGAGCGAGCAGCAGATCGAGCGCATGCACCGCTTGTTACCGTCTGCTCGCCTCATCGCTGTTCTACGAAATCCCGCGTATGTGCTACGCAGTACCCACAGCTGGCTGCGTGTTTCTTGTCCGCCGTGCCGTGTTTGCAAAAGCCGTTTTTTGCATGTGGGATGTGGCCGTCGCTTATGCGGCCTCTCCCCCCCCCCCCCATTCTCTTAGGACCCGCGCCTATTCTCAGTTTCAGCACCGCTGCCGCAACAAAGAAATCTGGCGAGGCACACATCCCCGCGTAGTCGGCCGCGTGATCGAAGTTGTCAACTGGACAACAGCGTTGAACAATGAATTGCTCGCTCGGCATCTCGGCGACTTGTCGCCGGAGGATTTTGAACCTATCGCATTCCCATGTAATAACGTCGATTTTGCCGCCTACCTGCGTGGCTGGGGCAATGGGACTGTTCAGGATGGTCTAAAGTTGCACGATCCTCAGCGCCTTAGCCTCCTTGGACGAGGCTTTTACGCACACCAACTGAAAAATTTTGCACGATACTATCCTCGTAGCCAGATCTATGTTGTGCTTACTGAGGAGCTCTTTCAGGACTTTCCGGGCCAGATGGATAAACTTCAGTCGTGGTTGGGTCTGCCGAATTTTGACTATCGGCCCCTGACGCGCATCAATGACCGTGGCTTTACGGCCCTCCAGGGCCTCAAGAGTAAGGCGGACAAGCCTGCGTATGAAGCTTTGGATGTGAAGCTTCACGCCTTACTCGACTCTTTCTATCGTCCCAGCTTGGCGTCCCTGACTGAGTTTGTAAGCGCTGAGCGCATTCAGCAGGCCTGGCATGTTGACCTGTGATGATCGGACAACGTGGGCCCTTCCTGACCATCGGTGGTGATGGGTCGGCCGCGTGTGTCTACTTCTAAACAAATCAATTCAAATTTTTCGGTGATTTCAGGATAGGTTATGGCGGGCAAAGCTGGTCCGCACTCTGCGACACGCCCACCGTTGAAACAATGACATGCATTGAAAGAACCTCAAGGATAATATGAAAGGGTGAGAGGCTTTTGTGTGCACGAGACGAAAAAAAGGCAGGTGTTGACATGCGTTGTCATGGCATGGCCGTGCAGCGGGAGGAGTGTGTTGCAGGGATCAACGGTCAAAACAAATGAAAGTCAAGGTTCAAAGAACAGACAGTCCACGTGGTTCGGAGAGAGACACAGGGCTCGTATCCAATACCAACTCAAAAAGAAGCCAAGCCAGCGCGGTTGCGAATCTGTTCATACACAGTCCAAAACGTCAAGGCCCACGGGGCCATGCGCAGCCAGATGGGCAGCACGCCACGCCACAAGGCAAACACACTCTCGGCTTTGACCTGCGCTCGCATTGCGTAGAATAATGGGCAACACAGGTGAGCAGCAGTTCCAAATAAAAAGGGCACTTCACTGGACGGGTGCAAGCATGGGCTTCGGCAAGACCGCCATGAGCTTACTGTTTTGACCAGACAATCGATCGAATTTTTGTAAAGCACCCCGCTGTGGTCCGCACACGGAAGGCAGTGAGTGTCAGCGTGGGCAATCGCAAATGTGCGTACCACCCAGCAGCTCGCGCAAGCTACCAAAGGCTGCCGGAAGCAGAAGAGCTTACCGGCCATCGACCACAGGTTGGTTCATCATGCGTGTCTTGACGACATCCGCTGGCGTGCCTGTCAAAGCAAACAGCAAACAAGCTGATTTAGACAGGGTGATGGGTAGCATTGCATGCGGCAACTGACTCATCTCTCCCAATGTTCTGAATCATCTCATGCGGTCTTTTCAGCCTTGCGCTCTCGGCAGCAAAGGCACGTACCGAGAAGAGCGGCCGCTAGGCCAGAGCATCCGCTGGCACACATGTGCGAAAACCAATTATCCGGCATCTGTCGACGAGGTGTGGCGCATGTGACAAAAAGATAAGGCGTGGCACTCGCTCGCGCCACGTCCCTTGGCCTTGCTCATCGAGTAGGACACACACCTGTAGATCCCTGACAAAAAAGTGCTTGGCCATATCGTAAGTGGCAATGTCTCCCAATCCGACCAGGGCAGCACGCTGCCGATAGAACGGGGCACATCAGCGAGGTCCAAGAGGCTTTATAAACAATGCCATGCGCATTTGGCCCGCTCCATAGCAGGCGGAAGAGGCTCCGAGAGAAAACCGAGTCTGCTCGCGCAGGTAGCAATCACGTGTATATATGCACGAACCAACCTGCATGTTGGGGATGCAACCTTTGTAAAGCCCCGTCCAGCCCTCTTGCTTGACAATGGTCGCAAAGGCGTGTCGCATGCTCTGACCATGGAGCAAGCGTCAGGAATCCCGGCGCAAAGAACAGTCAGCTTATTGCACAGCGGCAAGCATGCACCTGAAAGTACCTACTTGGTATCGTTTTGGCCGGCCCAGAGCCACATCGCGCCCTTGTGTTTGCATGCGCACCTGCCGTGTGTACGGGCCAACCGAAGGAAACGACCCACCCCACAAACGAGAACAAGCATCAATGGGCCTGCCATGGCACGTGACCCAACCCAAGGGTAAGGGTGTTTCATGATGCCTCAAACCTTGATCAAGTCTGCCGGGCTTGCAATGAGCTGCGCCAGGGCACCTAGACGAAGATAGGCATCCACAAGGCTTGAGCAACACCACATTCCCCTTCGAACTTTACTGCTCGTGTATCCTTGACCACCAGCGGTCATGATCGCTGTACCTGCAGCCAAGCCTGAGGTTGCCTTTTGCCAGGGAACGTGATGCCCCTCGGCGTCTTTGGAAAAAAGACGGTCCCGGATTTGTTCGTAGAAGGAGACGCGGAAACCTAGCGCAAAGAAGCCGAGCATCAGCCAGGCGGTGGCGACTGCCGCAGTGATGGGCGAGTTGCCGGCCAAGTCGGACCGACCGGAATAGATCACGTGCCGGGTCACAGCAGGCGCCAGGCCTTGCCACAAAGCAAACGGTCCCTCGGCCTGGATCGTACTGTAAGCCGTGCCGATCATGCCAAGCCGCTGTGGAGGCGCAACGGGGCCAGCGTGATTGGTGCATCGATGAGCACACAGGCACAAACGGGCAGGGCAGACATTGCTCGACAATCTTCGTACAGGGAGGGCCGTAGCATCGGGTAGCATGAGCGCCGTTTGCATGCGAGTCTTTGTAAAGTCTAAAGGAAAGGTTACTGCATCCCGCGCGGGCTCGATGAGCCGGCGTGGTGCGAGTGTCCGGAAGTGACAGTGCCTGCAATGGGAGCTATCGTGCACGAACCACTCTCAGCAATGGCAGCAGCCACTGACGAGATTGCAAATTTTTGCGCCAGGAGATGGACATGCACCCACGCGGGATCGGCGGGTGACAGGCGCCCCTGATCATCGGCCGTTGACGCCATTTGGCTGGCTGCCAAATAGCAATTCTCGCCGTCTCCTCACGCACACCTGCCTGGCGAGTCGAGGCCACTGTCACCAGCGCAGCGCCTCGACCTTCTTGGCACGCGTGAAGGGCTATAATATCGCAGCCCTTACGATCTCACACCCACTCTTGTCACTCTACAAGGACGGCCAACGCCTGCCCCCTTCACCCCACCGCTCAGACATGCATAGACTGGCCGCTGCCCTCCGATGCAGCCGTTGCCAGTGCCACACGAAAATGGTCGAGACAGTTGTTGTTGTTGTTGCCTCGTTACGTCATCAGCTCGCTGCTTTTGCAGTCAAACCCTCTACTTCTATTGTGACACACTCCTTTTTCTTCGTTTTCTTCAACGACAACCACTCATTTTGCACGTGCGAACAGGAAGCCGAGTCTCATTTTGATCACATCGCGGATTCGCCGAGGAATCGACAGTGCAGTGGGAGGGAGCAGTAGCATGAGAGTAGAAGAAACTCATCGAGCCAGTCGTCAAAAAAGGGGCAAAATGTGGCGAGCTTGCTCAAGGGTATGAACTTGAGCAAGGCCACTTGATCTGCAAAGCGGAGCAAGGTCACTTGATCTGATCATCAATCCAAAGCGGAGAGTTTAAATTCTTATGTCACGGCAACGACAATAACATGTCGCAATGTCTGGAAGATGGCGGCTAATTGTCGAAGCTGGCGTCAGACTCGTCATCTGTCTCCTCCTCATCAGAGGATACATCTCCTCCCAGACCTCGCAGCTTGACCTTGTAGGCGTTCACTTTGTTATCCTGAAAGGTTCACGAGCATGAGTATAGACCGCGAGGACAAACATTGCGAGTTTGAAACAGGATTCAGCCTCACCATCTGGCCCAGCAAGATCAGCAGGTCATCGTGGGTGTTGGTCAGTTCCTCAAACTTTTGCTTGGCCAACTTTTGTTCGGCCTGTGCCTCACGAGTTTGCTGTTGTGCCTTTTCAAGCTAAGAGCCATTGACGGGTCATATAGGCAGAGTGTGAGCGTGTGTCCATATGTGATGACACGACCTTCTGGCTGAAACGCCCCGGCAGTTCACCAACCGCTTCAGTGAGGTGGATGATTTCGGCTCGGGCAGCTTGCAACTCTTGTTGAGTTTCGCCATCTCCCGCAGCTGCAGTTGCAGCTGGGGGTGGGGTGGGAGCTGAGTTTGCCGTGGCTGCCTGTGCTTGAGCAGCGGCCAATTGGCTCTTCAACGTCTCGACTTCACTGCGCAATTCTGTCTCGCGGGCCGTATCTGTGGGCACACGGGACGGACATGAGTGGGAGCTCGCGACGCATTTGGGCTAGCGCTGAAAACGTACTAGCGGTTTGCGCAGCTTCCTGGGCACCCGCCACCCAACGGTCGCGATCAAGCTTGAGAGCTGCAACTTCCGCCTGTCCACAGAAAACACCAAAAACCAAAAAAAAACAAGAAACAAAAAACAGAAAAACCCGACGGTCACGTGAGATGGCCTGTGGGGTGTTCTGCTTGGGCGACTTGCGACAACACGTTTGCCGATTTACCCGAGCTTGTGCCAGCTCGTCGCGAAGAGCTGCACTTTCCGCAGCATGTGCCTCAGCGCTCGCCGAGTCAGGCACGCTTGGAAGGTCCACATTGTCTCCATTGCCAGCGGTCGCAGCAGCTGCTGCAGCTTGGTGTTGCTTGACCTCGGCTCGCAGCTGCTGCAGCTCCTCGTCCTATGCGTTTGTCATGACATAATTCATCATAAATATCTGATACGGGCCCGCCGCCAGATGGAGGGAAAGGCCATCAAGCTCAAAGCTGCGATGCTGCGCATTTTAAACAATACCTGCTCGCGGATAACGTCCTTGTACTGTTGAACCACGCTGTCGTGATACTCGACCGAGGCATCGGATCGGGGCTCGACGCTTGCCGCGGCCGATCGTTGAACTTTACCGCCTTGCACCATCACCTACACGAGCCAAGCATTGCGCGCATTCGGGTCGTTAGACTACCAACGTGTCTCCATATTGTAATGTGTGGCGTGCCATCGATGCGAACACCACATGTCTAACCTTGACATCCGAGGCCATGCTTTCCAAGGCTTGTGCTACCTCCTGCGAGAACCAAGAGTTGGTTGCACCCCTAACGGGCGCAGCATCTTTGGCCGCCATTGTCAACGCATCACTGCGCAGAAACTGCTCCAGGCGGCTCAAAAAGTCGTCCGTCTATATCCACAATCCACATAAAGATGTGAGACAAAAGACCTTGAGTGTCAAAGCGGACCCAGATCCAACCGGGCACAAACGTACGCCGATGCGTTGCTGAATGATGGTTTTGAAGGTGCTCTTTTCCAGTTGAGGGGTCGTGTCATCATTGTATGCCATGCAGGCGCCCACCAACAAGAGGCAGAGGCCGTCCAGGAGAGGCGAGCTGCGATTGTCCTGAAGCACCGACGCGACGAGCCAGATCAGACACCAAATTTCTGGATAAAGGCGATCAAATCTTGAACGAGACACACAGCTTCCCCCTTTCTCAAGATGTGGCCAAAAATGAACCCCCCCCCCCCGGCCCCGGCCCCAGCCCCCCACCCCCCTTGGGTTG
>NW_001865045.1:685593-741119 GCF_000002865.3 Monosiga brevicollis MX1
GTCCAATGCATATAAAACCAGAGATGGGGGCCTGCTCCCCACGGGTTTGGCGTACCGGGTTGTGAGCCAGGGCAACCAAAAACCCGGCAACGTCGGGGGTGAGCAAGAACGTTTTGACTGCAAATGGACACTGGTGCATCCACATCAGCAGGACAATCAGACGCGAAGCTTTGGAGCGCGGGTCGTTGGCACTGGCCAGCGACATGACAATCATGCTCAGCAGAGTAGAGCGCTCCGTTGTATTGTTGGGCGTCAACGCCACCTTGAGCAATGTCTCCTACACACGCACACCATCATCAGCACACCCATGGTCACGGCCAGGAGTGCCAGACCCTTGTGGGGAGGGTGCGAGGTACATACGCGACAGGCTGTGCTCCCAATCACCAAATGCGCCAGGGCTAGGCCGCAAAGCCAACTGATGGTGCCCTTGTTTGTACTCAGAATGCCTTGCACCAAGAGAATGCATGGATTTTGAGATGGCGGTACGCTTGTCCCAGCCATCAACAAATTGGTCAGCTCCTGCTGCTTCTACTCCACCATGTATTCCCATGCCGAGCCACGCCAGAGTGAGGTTGTCACATGAAAGCCAAGACCACAAGGAGATTGCATCTCGACACCACCGCGGCCCAGCAAGAGGGGCGAGCGTGCTTGCTGATTCACAGAAACGCACCGAGCTGCTATCGTGGACACAGGACTCGAAAATGTACATGGCAGCACGTCGCGTGTCAAAATCATACGTCTCTGTGAACGCAATGGCAGCCGCACGATACAGCCACGAGTAGTTGGCACTGGTCATGACCGCTTGGTTCTCCGGGTGACCTGCGCAGGGGCATCGCTGGTTAAGACTTGCTGGGACGTTTAACAATCCACACCAGCACCAGCGTGGGGCGGCATGTTCAACGGACCACGGATGGTTTCGGCAACTGCCAACAGGGCCTCCTCGCGTTTGGGCAGGGAGGAAGCTAGCGACAGGTTCATGAGCTGCTCCAAGAGACCACAACTTTGCACGGTCGCCTGCGCAGCCAAGCGCGAGTTGGGGGTGTTGGTGGGCGAAACCAGCAGGCGCACAATGTGCAGCATGGCTTGGATGTTATCCACGGTGGCTTCGGGCCATTCCTGTTTCTGAAAGGATTCGAGCACGGCAAAAAAGCCGGGGATCTTTTGCACGCAGCTATGTGTGTGTGTGAGAGAGGGAGAGCGGGCGACATGAGAAGGTGGGCGCACAGAGAAGAAAACATGGTGTACGGCCGACAGCCAAGTTGGGTCGTACCTCAGTTCACGAAAGTAGTTTTGATTGGATGGGTTGAGGTACAATAGGTTATGCATCAAGCGAAGGCAATCAAGCACAATGACGCCACCATCGCAGTGACCCTCCTAGACGAACCAAGGACCAATTGGCGATGCAAGCATTTAGGTGTATCAGCGTGCTTTGAGGAACAGGAATGAACGGGCCTGGGCACATTGTTGGGAATGTATTCACAACTGATACCTCAGCAATGATGCGAAACATTCGCTCGAAGGCGTTTTCAAAAGCCACAATTTTTTGCACGTCTGCATTGCCGCGGGTGAGCTCGTAGATGATCAAGAGACCCTGGGAAGGCAGACAAGCGACGCGGTCCCATCAGTAAGCCCTTGACTGCGGCCGTGCAAGCGCCAACAAGCCCACGCCGTTGTCACGCGCAAGAACCTGATTGCGGATGACTTCGCGCCGATCGTCCAGCAGGTCCATTAGGCGTGAAATGCCGACGGGCTGCTGGATAATGCATTGCTGTGTTCAAAGACATCGCGCCAAATATGAGTTAAAGAGAACGCGGGATATTGTATGCGCACACTGCCCCTCGCTGCTGCAACCACACGCACACGCACAGACACAGGCACACAGGCACACAGACACAGACACAGACACACACACACGCGTGCGCGCCACTCAGCTAACCTGCATCTGCTTGGGTCGATTCTCAAGCAGGATGGTGAGGAGTCGTGATAGATTGTAGCTAGCAGTCCAATTAAAAACGGGGTGAAACCACAATCTTCTTGCCTGGCACAGCGACTGATGCGCTTCAGAGTCTGGTGAGTTTGAGAACATGATAGCTCTACGTACCGCACATGAAAGTCAACGGTGCTGAGCCGCGAAAGAAGAAGTAGAACATTGTCCTATGCATGGGCATAAGACAACAACAACAACAAAAAAGTGCAATCAGCCATAGGCAGGGGTTTTTGGTCCAAGGTGCATGCAGGAACTGCTGGTCAAATGTGTGGCGCAAAGTGCAACAAAACAGGAGGATGATGGGACCTACCGTATCTTTGACAAACATTTCTGTAAACATGATCCCAACATCACCATCATCATTCTTGTCCTGTCAAGGTCGAGGTCGGGGTGAGCGTGCTGATCCAAGCCAGTGGGAGGAAGCGCGAGGGAGCGAGCCGAAAGCATGAAAGGACAACCTTGGCAGTGGTGACTTGGATCAAGGCCTCCAAGGCATGGTTGGCAATCTCTGTATCCTGATGGTCGTGCCGCAAGACGTCGACCAGGTGTGTCATGCCTTGAGAACCAACTTCAACCTGATACTCTTTGGCCAGTGCGCGCAGGCCCTGGACGGCGGAACGGCGATCCTCAAGCAGCGAAGCCGACTCGAGCCGCACGCAAAGTTTTTCCACCTATACCATGATATCCGGCAAGAAATCAGATCAAGATGGCTAGACAACTGATGGAACCAGTCGCATGCAGCCTGTGTGGCCGAGCGGGCAATCGTGGGACGAACCGTCTCAGCACCCGTGACGGACGCATCGGGGCGATCCCCGCCAAACATGCTCCCGAACATGATGTGTGGTTCCACCAATCAGGCAGACCTTTGGGACTTTAGACACGAAAAGGCAAGGGAAAGAACCAAGAGGCGCAATGGGTGAGGTGCAGTCCTCTGAGCGTAACAGCGCGACACGAGCGGATTGTGAGCCAACGTCAGCTCCAGAAACAGGAATGCCCCCATGCACGCAAGCTCACAGACCCAACAAAGATCCACAACCCCCCACTCCCTTTAACCTGCTCCAACACTACCCTCAGGCCCCAGCCACACTCAGCGACACCTCGTCCCTGCCCCAGACCGCCAAGAGACCGGACGCGCGCGCAGCCAGCTCGGCCCTTGCCCCCACTGTCACGGACACGTACTGAAAGCAGCCACCTCCGACAAATCCGGAAAAAAATACGGTGTTACATGCGATAGTGTGATTTGAAGCACACTTTTATACACTCAAGCAACGTGTCACTATGGCACCAAGAGCCTGGTCAATACTGTTGTATCGACGAATTGGTAACAAAAACACGCTGGAGGCCCGTGTCCCATCGCATGATTTACCGAACAACAGCTGTTGTCACATCTAATTCATTCTGTCTGACAAGTGATCGGTCGCACAGAAAATTTTGACGACGAACCACCCAACGGGGTGTGTGTGTGTGTGTGTGTGTGTGTGTGTGTGTGTGTGTGTGTGTGTGGTATCATCAGTGAACCTCCTGCTCCTGCTCCTCCGCCGCCGCCGCCACCTCCTCTTTCCTCCTCCTCTTTCCTCCCATCGGATCACTTTCTTTGCCCGCGGCACCAGAGGGTGGGTGTGGCATTGAACATATCGTTGTGCGGATCGGATCTGTATCGACGCGCAACAGGTTGCTTGGGTATGTCACATGCTGATGATTGTTGATTTGATGGAGCTGCCACATGTGCACCGCCGTGTGTTGCCGTGTTGGCCAATTCAGGTCGCCCTTCCTAGGCATGGTCAACTGACTAACAGGGGCGTGCTCAATCCGATCTAGATTGTCAACATCAGGGCTAGTCCGTTTCCGTTTCTTGGTGTTTCACCCGCACCTGTCTGGACCTCAAGCTGCGTGCGATCACGCGGCGTCCTGGATGCCCTGAGAGTGAGCTTTGCGTCTGCTCGTTTTGCCGCCGTCCGGGCAGCTGGGCTTAATTCTGCCCCCAATCCTCTCAACACCGCCCATCTACGCATGCCATTGATTTGCGCAGCAACGCTTGGCGCCTGGGTGGTCATCACCGGCCGATATGCTTCCCACACACATCAAATCATCGCGGGGTCCAGCGAGCTCCTTGTTCAAGTACGTGCCAGTCAATGTGCCCGCGTGCATACGCGCGCTGAAGTTTTGTTGTTCTTGCTTTTCTCCTTTCTCTTTCTTTCAGCTGGCGGCGAGGTTGACTCTGCTTCGTCTCGGGCTCATGTTGGCCGCTGTACTTCACCCCTGCCCCTCTGACTTTGTGAGTAGACAACAGGGCATGAGCACGGAAACCCGCATTTTGATTGTGCTGGCCATCACCTTTGCCGGTCTATGCTACACAGCATTTTACATGCTGCCCGAGCATGCCGAGGTCTGTGTACTCCTGGCACACCCACAACACATATTTGCCTTGGCTTCTTGCTCCCATCTCAAGAGCATGTATGCACACGCGCTCCTGCTGGCCCACCCCCAATAGACGTCCAACACGGATTTCATGCACAATGAGGATCGTACGTCTTGGTAGCCATGCCGAATTTTGCTTTTAGTCTTGGTTTTGAAATCCCCCCCCCCCCCCCCCAACCCTTTTCCTTGGCTCTGGCTGGTCCGTGTCCAGGCACTCGCGTCCTCACACCCATGGCCCATCTCGATTTTGCAGAGCATTTGGGTGTGCACTCGGAATCAGATGACCATATCAATGGTCCCGGCGACGTGTCACAGCAAGGGCATTTCCAGCCACCGCCTGCCGATGGTGAAAGGGACTTGGCTGAACAAAAACGCAAAGAGCGGGAGAGGATGGAAGCTGCGATCCGACAGGAACTGAACAATGCCCACCAAAACGCTCCGCCCGCGCCCCCAGCCCCACCCGTGCCCCAGGTCGACCCCGAGGTTCAAAATCTTTTGAGTGAGCGCCAAAAGGCGCAGGAAGAGCAGGCCCGTTTGCGGCAGCAACAAATTCAACAAGCCGAACAACAGCTGGAAGCTGAGCGGAAGAAACGCGAAGAGGAGAAGCAGCGCCAGGCGGCAGAGCGCGAGGAATGGCTCAAGAATGGCCGTGCGGCAGGAAACAAGGGCCACCCCATCATTGGCGAACTCAAGGGCCAGTCGTACCGCACCGAGCAATCCGAATCTCGCCGCGAGTCCATCAAGGAGATGATGCGCACCGCGTGGTCTGGCTACGCCAAATATGCCATGGGCGAGAACGAACTGATGCCCAAGGCCAAGCATGGCCATTCGGCTAGCATCTTTGGGCGGTACGTCGCAGCGCGAGCGCAATCTTCCTGCCCTTCCAATATGCGCGCCAAACTAGCCTCACTTCTTGGTATACCCCATTCACTCCTGCTGACTACGCAGCACCAAGATGGGCGCAACCGTGATCGACGCGCTGGATACGCTGCTGATTATGGGTTTGAACGAAGAGTACGCTGATGGGCGCGCGTGGGTTGCTGATAACCTGCACTTTGATGTCGTACGTACCCTTTGGGCTCATTTGCACAGCCTCGGGCCACTCTTTGCACTATGAACTGGCATGCTGCCTCGCTAAGCCTTGTTTATTTACCCCTGCTGTTGCTCTGTTGCCTGCCATTCAAACCTTCCCTTTCATTAGAGCGCGAGTGTGTCTGTTTTTGAAATCTGCATCCGCTTCATGGGCGGCTTGCTGACAGCCTATGCCATGACCAACGACGAAATGTACAAGGAGAAAGCCATTGACCTCGGCAAGCGTTTGGTACCGGCGTTCAACACGCAAACTGGCATCCCCAAGGCTACCGTCAACTTGCAGACGGGCACGTCGCACAATTGGGGATGGGCGTCGGGAGGCTGCTCCATCCTGTCCGAGTTTGGTACCATGCAACTTGAGTTTGAGTATTTATCCATCATCTCGGGCGATCCCACCTATGCGCACAAGGTTCGTGCTCCTGATGCCATCATGCACAGATGCTTGAGGCGTGCAGCTCAATGTCAACCGTGTTGGTGCCCCCGAGTTGGTACCCCCGTGTCGCTTGATGTGTGCCCTTTTGGACTGTTGGCTTGATAGGTGCGCAAGGTGATGGACTATGTCACTGCCAAAGAGCGTCCCAGCAATGGCCTCTATCCCAACTACCTCAACCCAGACACGGGTCGCTGGGGTGCCAGTAAGTTTTATTCGATTTGATGACCGGCTTCCTGCTCGCTCACTACCTTTTTCGACCGTGCATTTGGATGGGCTGCTCTGCATTCTCGCTCAACACTGGCTTTCTGGCGTCGCTCCTCTGCCACCTGCATGTCAGACGAAGTGTCGATTGGTGCGCTGGGAGACTCCTTCTACGAGTACCTTGTAAAGCAATGGGTCTTTGAAGGTGGTCGCAACCGCCGCACCTCCGAGGGTCGTGAGGCCTTTGATGACGCCATGAAGGTAAAAAAAAGAAATGCGCCTGTAGCCTCGTGCTTCGCAAGCGAAATGCCGCCGACCAACCTGTCCAGCTTGCACCCCGACGTCCCACTGTCAATCTCAAGCTGTGTTTCAAGCAGCCAGATCTCCACGCCTGGTCTTCCATCGCGCCTGGTCTGTGCCATCTGACTTTTATGTCTGTCTTCATTTGTAACCTCAGGGCGTGCGAAATGTGTTGACGCAAAAATCGTCATCGGGCCTGACGTACGTGGCCGAGGCCAAGGGCACTCGTCTCGTGCATAAAATGGGACATTTGGTAAGTCAATGGCCCTTTGGGCCACTCTGGCTCCTTTGCCATCGCGAGCCTTTTCCTCTCATCCCATGAGCTTGCACACCAAGCGGTGATCGCTGCTTTGCTCGTCGCCTCACGCTGGTGCTGCCATCTCCCTGGGGCTGTCATTTCAAATACAGGCGTGCTTTGCGTCCGGCATGTTCTCTTTGGGCATCGAAGCAGCCCCCAGCCAGGAGTGGGCTGACTGGTACCTTGACACAGCTGCCGGGGTGGCCAATACCTGTCACGAAGGTTACATCCGTACCCCCATTCACATTGGTCCCGAGGCCATGCTCTTTGATGGGAGGCATGAGGTGAGACCGAGTGGTGGCATGGTGGCATGCTCTGTGTGTTTTCGTTGGCAACTCGGCCTTGGCTTGACTCAAATGCATGTGCGTGCGTGCCTCCTCTCTTGCGCGCAATAACACAGGCTTCCAACAGCAACCCTGGCGAGCGTTACTATATTCTTCGCCCGGAGACAATCGAGGCCTATTTTTACATGTGGCGGTACGATACACCTGCGACCAAGTAGATTTGCCAGGCGAAAGACCGTGCCCCATGCTTGCTCACCCTGGCCAAACCACAGGCGCACGCACGACCAAAAGTACCGTGATTGGGCCTGGGATGCGGCGCAAAGCATCGAAAAATACTGCCGGTACGGTCGAGATTCGATACCAATTATACTGCTCTTGCCAGCTATCAACAGGATCATTTGCTGATGCACCACCCCTTTTGCCTGCTTCTCATGGCGTAGATGTGGCGTGGGGTATTGCGGCATCAAGGACGTGCAGGCTGCGCATCCACAACAGGATGATGTACAGCAGTCGTTCTTCTTGGCGGAAACGCTCAAGTACTTGTACCTTATCTTCGAGGACGATAACGTGATCTCGCTCGATGAATGGGTTTTCAACACGGAAGCGCATCCCGTGCCCATTCAAAAGGACAGGTCCAGCTTGGCTCCGTAAGGCGCCCCCCTGGTAGGGGCTGTAGAGCAAGAGGGTTTGCAGCATCAAGAGGCTTGACGCCGGGCGAGGACTGACGCTGGTTTTTGTTCTACAAAAAGCAGAGGTCGCCATCTTGCTTGTGTCGGCCTTTCTTCTTATTTCAAAGTTATGTGACAAGTGGCTCTTGAACACTGAGGATTTTGCCTTGATGTGGTCAATGCGTGGGTTGTGTGTATGTGTGTGTGTTTGATGGTTGCACATTGCACATATGGGTGAGCAATGGGAGTGCCTCACAAAAGCTGAAGACTGCAGCTAGCCGACTCGATTGAATGCTACGATTCACAAAGGAGAAAAATTGACAAAGTTTAGTTCGCAAAGCGAAGGAGAGGTATCTAAGCAAGAAGGACGTGATGACGAGGCGAGCGAGATTCGTCGGTTGACGACCAGGAGCGCCAAAGGCCCGCGCTGGGCGGTACATAATATTTACAGATGCACGTTCAAAGGTTTATCCTCATCTTGATGCATCACACAGAAACAGTGGCTATGGACAAGGATACAAAGAGTCTTTACAGGCGCGAATCGCATCGCGCTGGTACTTCTTAACCAGTCTGCAGCGAGTTCCTGGTGTCCTGTGCGCTGTGTGCGGCCAGCTGTCAAGTCAGCCGGCAAGCATGTGCGATGACCACAGAAATTAAGTTTGTATTTACATGTTGAACAACAAGGCAGGGAAAAGAGTAGCAAACCAGATTCAACGTGAGTCGACGCACCACTTTGTTTTGAAGAAACTTGACCCAGGCTTTGGCTTCGTCGGGCCGCTCGGCACTCATGATGTACGTACGGGAGGGCAAGACCACACTATGCGGTGGGAAGAACATGACAAAACAACGGCAATATACGATCGATGGTGAGTCGAGGTCGCGTTGCTTGGCCGTACACATATCCAAGGCACTCGCATGGCCGGGATTTGCTGATATCAGACACACCGAAAGCAGTTGGGGCGCGCAATCTGGTCTTCAAGGGCCACGTCGGAGCAGAAGCAAAGGTCAAGACTGTGCAAAGGCGCGGCTTGCTCGTCCGTGGCGTAGCTCAAGACGTTGCGCTCGCAAGTGAAGAAGCGTCGCTTCCAGTTCTGAGTCGAGGAGCCAAGAATGGGCTCAAACGGTGAGCTGGACGCAGGGGGGTGCAAGCGTGACTTTCTTGAACTCGATAAGCGAGAAAGGCTGGTCTGTACCTTGCGAAAGCCACCCAATTTGGTGAGCCATCCGGCCATGGAAGTCTAGGGGACACAATGCGAGTCGGTGCAAGTTGCCGGAGGGAGAGTCGGGCTGTGAAACAAGGTATACGGCAATACAGATGACCACCACATGTGCTTTGACGGACGCGGGCTGACCTGTGTGGTTGACATGATTAACACTCAAAAAAAAAGCCTGGAACTCAGTGACCAAGAAGAGGCGCCACCCGCTGCAGTCCTGGTAAGCACAGCACCCAGCACAAGGGCCACAACGAGCGCTTGAATCGTAGGAGCGGGGCCGCTCAAGAAGAGAACGACAGTGATGATCGAGGCCAGCGATGAGGGGCATGCGCCGGGAACAAAAATGACGAAATGCTGAACCCGACAACAATCACATCAACAACAACAACAAAAACAACAGCAAGTACTTGTTAAGTTGAAACATCTACTAAGCTTGCTTTGATTATATGTTCTGCATAAACTTTATTGACAGGTGCAAGATCTCATCAGACGCTGGCGAGTTGGCGTTGATTCCGCTCTTCCCGCAGAACCAAAGAACCACTTGTTGATTTGAAGAACAGCGTCAAGCGGGCAGGGAAGGTTCGGGGAGCTCAACGTCGTTCGCCAAGCCACGGATAGGGTTAGAAAGGCAGACCATGGGAGCGGGCGGGCAAGGCATGGGACAATCCATGTTCAGGGGCAGGGGGCAGAGTGGAGGCCGATGGTAGGGGGTCCAAGGCAGGTGACTGCTGGCGTAGATCACGCGATGGTGTCAGCATGACGGATGTTGCCTTTGACCCGTGCCACACCCATCTCGCAAGC
Organism: Monosiga brevicollis MX1; assembly: GCF_000002865.3. NCBI lineage: Eukaryota > Choanoflagellata > Craspedida > Salpingoecidae > Monosiga > Monosiga brevicollis. The sequence continues at coordinate 695,290 of NW_001865045.1, forward strand.
TGCCCACACATGTGAACCTTTTTTTACCATGGTTTTACGCTGATTCGACCACACGTATACGGGCCGAGCATCACACATGACCGCACCGACAAACGGGCCTAGATCGGTTCTGGGGATGAGCGTGCCATCTCGTAATATAAAAGTATTTTACTTTAGGAAGTGTTGTCAGATGTCATCATTTTAGGGCTCAATGATGGCGGTGCCAGTCAAAGGTGGACGACGATGGTGTCTGCTGCATGAGGCGCCTGAGCATGGACTGGCGACTGCCGAGCTGCTGAATCAGCAGTGGCCGCGATCCCTGGCAGCTCGGTGTGTGATGGTGTATGGATCCGTTTGCATGGGACAAGCTGGGATTGTGTGGACGTAGCCTCAAGCCTGCACTTCATGGGTTGGTAGGCAAAAGAGTCTGGCCGAATCAACCGCCAACCTGCCTTGGGTGTTGGTACTGCTCGCCGAGGAGGACGCGAGCGTCATTGGGACGGCTCGTGTCTCGCGCGCCGCTCACGACGCCGAGGCCGTGGTCATTGAGTCTGGTAACCTTGGCTCTGCCCATGAACTCTGCCTTGTCAATACTGATCCCTTGCGCCCCTTTGACGCCGCCTGTTGTGCCCATGCTTTGTCAAACTTGTGCAGTTTTGGTCGCACCTGCCCGACGGGGTCAGGGTCTCGGGCGCTGCATCATGTTGGAGCTAGAAGCTCGATTACAAAAGTGTGTGGTACTGTGCCAGCAAACTTGTGTTGATGTGGCGGATCTCCTCTGACCCTTGACCGTTTCCGCACTGGGTGTTGTTGCAGGCGCGGCACCAAGGTGATCCACCTGAGCTCACACGACGCGGTCCCCTTTTACCGTCGCCTGGGCTACGTTGATGGGCCGGCCGTCACGGTTTGGAATCCACTCCTTGCTCGACTCGTACGTCCCTCTACTGAGCCTGCCTGTTTTGCTGCGTACAGGATTTCTCAACGAAAGACAAAGAGTGAACAGCCTCACCAATGTCCTTTCGTGTCGACACGCAGTCACCCGCTGCCCTGGCTGCTCAGCCCACCAAAACTACCCAAAACCCGCCGGCTGTACAAACAGCCGCAGTCCACGTGGCCTCCAACGCAACTTCCCTGCCACCCCCGCCACCCCCGGCGCCCCCGGCGCCCCCCGCTCCCCCGACACAGCAACCTGACTTGCCCGCGCATAACAGCGCAAGCAGTCTCCCCACGGTTTGGCTCCAGAAGATTCTAGCGCCCGCTTAGTATTTCACTCAGCCCAAGCCTCGTGTGCAATTTTTACGGGATCGATTGCTGCCGCTGCCGCCGCCGGGCACCACTCGAGTCCCGGTCGACACCGCCTCACTTCTAGCAGGACAAAACCATGAAAGAAGGTCAAAGGCTCACATCGCCACTGGCAGGCCTAAGGCTGACGCGGGTAGCAGCTACCCGGCGAAATGGGGCTGGCGGCAATGCCCATCGCGTTGAGCTTGCATACCATACGCGCCAGGCGCGGAGCGGCCTCATATGGATCGTTGACGGCCTGCGAAGACCACATGCGCTCGGCAAAGGCTGATGCACGTGGCCAGGCCTTGCCCATGAGATTGCCTGCGTGAATCTCTTCGCTCCACAAGGACACCTCGCCTACAGTTGATGGGGTCCACGTGAGAAGTGCCTGCCAATTCATGGTCGAAGCTTCGTGCCACACTGGCCGCTGGGAATTGATGTGTTCATAATGCCCCTTCTGCTCAACAAGCATTCATCCCAAAACGGCGTGTTCTTCCGCAGCTCACCGCCAAGAACACGAGCTGCCTCAGCAGGGGTCAGATCTCCCTGCCCAGAAAAGGGTTCAAGCCCATAAACGTCCGTCCAGAGCTGGTAAATGTCACCGTTGCCAAAGCCATCTGTGCCGCGTTGCAAGCAAGGCCAAATGAGTCGGCTCCCGCGCCGAGTACAATGAGAAAACACAAGGCTTGCATGCGATACGCACCGTTGAGGTACCACTCGCCGTTGGGGCCATTGGCCAAGATGGCGCGATAGCCTGCTTTGACCAGAGTGTACAGCCTACAGGTGCACAAGCGTGGTGAAACAGGGACCGCCGGTTTGGCAAGCAAAGACTCTGAATTCTCATAGCACGGAGAGGAAAAACGTACTCATCAACGACGTCTGCGCCCTTCCAGGCGTCATAGACGACATCTGTGGAGAGATTGACGCCGTTGTCAAAGGTGTCCTGATAGATGACTAGGGTTGCGTTGGGGAAAATATCCCGCGCCATCTTGAGCAGGCGTTCATTGTAATATTGTTGCAACTTGCTATAATCCTGTCAACAAAGGCGCAATGAGACCCTGCATGGTTATTTTCTCCGCGCGCTCACGCATGACACTACGTACGCCGTCGTAGCCCTGCTTGTTCATGAACGCCGTCACGCGCGCCGACTCCTTCCAGCAGGCATAGAACACCTCGTCTCCTGCAGACCACACATGCACAAATGCCAAGGATGAGGCGCAGCATAGTGCGAAGAAGCACACTGTCGACCCTCGCTCCAAACCCTAATTACGACGAACCGCCCATGTGGATAAAGGGGTCTTCGATGATCTTGCTCAAGTCGGTAAAGAGATCGCTCAGGACCTGATGAAGATGTGAGGACCACGACCGTGTCAGGCGGGACTTGTGAGCTTGGATATGCCACAGCATCAAGGAAAAAAAGAAAAAAAAAAAAAAAAGTGAAAGAAAAAAAGAGGGGGGCGGGGCTAGGAACATGGATAAACTGATACCTGGAATGTTTCTTCCTGGCTTGGATCAAGCGTAGTCATGCTGATTGTCGACGAGTAGGTGGCAATGGTGTTGGGACAGTCGGTGACCACGTTGGGGAAACCGTACTTCCACGAGTCAGCGTGGCCGGGCGTGTCAATCTCAAACATGACGCGTACGCCACGTGCTTTGGCAAACTCGACCACATACGTCAGATCATCGGCCCTACCAGAGCCAACAAAATGCAACTCCTCTCACTGTGAACAACAGATCCGGAATAAAGCCGGAAATCGGCAGGTGTCCTGGGGTGGTTGAACGTACGAGTATTGCTCAAAAGTCGAATAAGCACCCTTGCCGAGGTTGGCAGCATCGCCACGGGGCTGATATGGGAAGCTCATCTCGTCAACCAAGTGCCTGTCGAGTGCACATGATGTCAGAAGCTCGTTGAACTTTGATGATGAACGATGCAACGCACACCGGTCCAGCCTTGCGAAGCAATGGTCGATTCATTGAGGTGAACAAACCAATGCAAGAGCGAGAGCTTGTTGAAGCTCATGGCACGGATAAAGTCGCAAATGGTATCGCGAGGAATAAAGTGGCGAGAGGTGTCAATCAACACGCCGCGATGAGCAAAACGTGGGGCGTCTACCGAGAACAGAGGGTAGGCACAATGACACAGGCGTCAAGGCGGCAAAGAACCATGCGCTTCTACTGGTACTATGCTGGCGCGAGGGCACACCATGAATGAACCAGGGGGCACCGCGAATGACCACTGTGCCGTCCACACGCTGCTCCATGAGCTGTTGCAGCGAGGTCAAGGCGTGCATGGCGCCATATGCGTTGTTGGCAAGGATAGTAACGGAAGTGGTTTGGCCACTGGTGGTCATCTACCGGTGGCCGACAAGTGAAACAGGACCATCGGGTGCAATGAGGGGTGAGCTGGGAGCATGGTGGGCTGCAGCATGTAGCCAGCTCTGACCTCAAGGCTGTAGGAGTTGTTCGTGTTCTCATTGAGGGTCAGATCCTGTGAGTCGAGCTGCACCTGGACGCTGGTCAATGAGGACGTTGCGGGCACTGGTTTGTGGCAAAAAAAATTGGCGCGATCATTGAGTGAGGGGCGGCAAGGGCCTGTGCCTGGTTCGCTGCGGCGGGGACGGTTTGGACGATTCTAGCAGCCTACCTCCGTGGGTATGGTCCGGGCCAAAGACCAAGGTTTTGTTGCCGATTGCGGCGCGAAGACGACCAAACGCCGCGGTCACTTGGTCGTTGGTGTTGCCGTTCCCGCTCAGTGCAAGGTTGCCAACCGTCACGACCTGAGTGCCGTTTTGGAAGTAGGAGGGCTTGGGCCAAGGCGTAGTCTAAAAAGGCGCGCAAAGACACGTGAGCTGCACAGAGAGGTGACCGACGACACTCGGGGTACGCAGGTACGGCCAATAAAGAGCGTTGCTGGGCAGATCAAACGCGCAGACACTCAAGGGAGGCTGGGGACAAGGGCCAGGGCGGTAGCACCTCATTTGACTGGATCAGCGTTCGGGGAAAGACAAATCCATTGGCAACACCTAAGAATATAGCATCCGCACACGTGAATCAGCTACCCGCTCCCATCCTTGTCCTGGCGAGTTGCGAGTCGTAACCATGCAATGTAACCCACCCAGACAAGTGCTAGCCACCAGTACCAAGGCCGCCAGGACCTTGGGCAGTGGGCACACCGCCATCAATCCGATCTTGACAGTGAGCGAATGAGAGAGAGAGAGAGAGATTTGCGCGCGCGCGTGTGTGTGTGAGTGGATGAAAAGTGGAGGACTCCTCTTAAACATACGCTCTCTGTTGATGATTTTGTCATCATAATCACTGTTCTGCTGCTTTCATAGTCTGGCTCTCTGTGTCGCAAGAGTGCTGTGCGCTCTGCATGCATGGATGGGATGGGCTGAGGATCGTTTTTGAACGGGGGAAGAGAGGAAGGGGGTTTGTCTTCATGGGCGATTTGGATTTTCGATTGAGCGGCAGAATGCAGCCGATACCGTATCATCACGCTTCATTCACAGCCGGACGGTTTATTTATAACGCTCAGCGTTTCTCATGTTCAGACAAGGCTTTGCTATCAAACCCAAGCATTCAAACGCAGCTCCTAATAGAGGCTGCAAAAGTCAAAAGGAGATCGCTCCAGATTTACTTGCTGCTGGTGTACTTGGTGACGGCCTTGGTGCCCTCCGACACGGCGTGCTTGGCCAGCTCACCGGGGAGCAAGAGGCGGACGGCAGTCTGGATCTCGCGGGACGAGATGGTGGACTTGCCGTTGTACTTGGCCAGACGGGATGACTCGTTGGCAATGCGCTCAAAGAGGTCGTTGACAAACGAGTTGAGGATGGACATGGCCTTGGAGGAGACACCAGTATCGGAGTGCACCTGCTTCAGGACCTTGAAGATGTAGATCGAGTAAGACTCCTTGCGGCGCTTCTTGCGACCCTTCTCGCCGACGGCCTTGGCCTTGCCGGCCTTCTTCTCGCCCTTCTTGGAAGCCTTGGGGGGCATGATGTCAGTTCTTCGTGTCTAAAGTTGACTGCCGTTTGCGCTGGAAAATGCCTCACTTGGGCAAATGCTTTCCACGACCTGAAGAGCCATCAAAATCGCCTTTTGGAGCCAAAATGTTTGTCTGTCTGGTTTTAAAAAAGTCCCCTCAATAAGTCCCCTCTGAAAGTCGATTTTCTAAGTTTTATGTTGCGTGCGAACGCAGTGAAATACGAATTTTTCTTTCATTCTTTTTTGTTCATGTGCTTGGAGCTTCGGTAGGAACTGTCGTCGCCGGGCTTGGATCAGTTGGTGATGATTTGGACGCCGCCGACTTGCGGGCCCGATCGGGGCGGTTGCCTGCAGCGCGACTGCGGCGTGGTGGTCGGTGCGAGGGATGATTTGGCGTCCACGGACCCAAGCTATGCACCCCAGTCCCAAGCACGAGTGAGGAGGGATGCAACACTGGGGCCAAGCCACCCTAATTCTACTTTGGATGTTTGGCAAAAGCAGCACACACATACACACCTATCCTTGCCCGCATAAAAGTCCATGGGATAGGTCGCTTGCCACGAGACGCCGTCTAGACGGAAGAAACATGTGTTCAGAAGCATGAGCTAGCGGGTCAGGTCATTCGCAATCCCCAACCAGGTGAAGCGGAGAAGAAGCCGGCGTGGCTCGGCGCCAGAAGACGGCACGTACTGAGGCAGACAGCCGCCTCATAAGGGTTGAGTAGAGGCCGGGGAAAGGCAGTGCCCCAGTCAATGGAGAGGCGCGGGCAAGCAATTTGGATCCACGCGCCCACGTCCTCAAACAAAGCCAGCTTGGAGGGGAAGATCTGCGAGCAGGAGACAATGCAGCGCAATCAGAGGCAAGCCGAGCCCTGGAGTCTCAAGCGGGCAAGCTCCGGGAGAGAGAAGGCCTGGACACGTACCTCGGAAAGCAAAACGACAATAAAGTCTTTCCCAGCATCCCGCAGCAACTTTTTGAGCGATTCAAGCACTGCCGGGCTGCCTTGCCGGCCCAACGTGCCTACCCAAGGAGCGCAGCGCACATGAGACTCAGACACGTATACCGGCTCGGCCAAAGCATGGTGCATTCATTCGGGACCTCGTGTGCACCGAAAGCGCCAAGTCGCTTTACCAACATACCTAAAACAATACCAAAACGTGTGGCCTGACGAGCAGTTTCAATGGCGTGCTGGCGATTCTGATGCATTTTCTCAGTGTCATAGCCCTCACGGCTCAGCACCTGGTCCCGCGCATATTGCCAAACAGTGAAGAAGATAAATAAAATGAAAAAAAAAACAGAATGGCCGCATAGACTTCAACCCTGGAGTCAAAAACACGGTCCTTCCTTGCATATGAATACACCGACCTTGGCATAAGGGTCGTAGCGGTAGGCTGCCAAGGCCGGATTAGCAATCATGATCGACTCGAGGTGGAAACGACCATCACCGAGGTACACCAAGGCATCCACGTCCTCGGCGATGCGTGGTGAGGTGCAGCCCTAAGCGTAGCCCACGACATGTCATCAGCAAAAAAAAAAAAAGCCGCTAAGCCAAAGGTCGCGTGCAGACTAGGCACAGTATCGCATCCCGGTGCCATCCAGCAGCCCTTTACCAAGATTTCGCCGGGGGACAGAGGATGTGCTCGTGGAATGGTGACTTTGTAACCAGCTGCCTCCAACTCCAACCGACTGCTCTGCAGCGTGGACACAAATTGAACGGTCGAGACCAGTGCCAGGTGGCTCTGTGGAGCAAAGTTGAACTTGACCGTGTCTAGAAAGTGTTTCATGTCAATCTTGGAGAAAGTGTGGTGCAAACAAACAAACAAACAAACAAGGAGATCAACAGACCGCTCAGCATTTCTCAACCCGAAAGCGACCATGGGGAGGCGGGGGGCACCTGAATGTCGACAAAGACATAGAGCATGTTGATCGAGGTCCGGTCAATCGGCACCAAGCAGCTGTGACCGTAGTGAATCAAAAAGTCTGCCCCCAAGGCACGAGCCTGACAGGATCCGAAGGGCACCACAACAGCGACCGAGGTGAGACGTGCCCTTGAATGCCGACACATGCACATGAGCTTGAGGAGGGCCAAGACCCACACACCGAGTAGTCATCGACACAGCACGCCCCGTAGGTCACATCCCCCATGATGAGTGTCTGTACGCCGGCAAACCTGCAACATCCGAAAAGAACAAAAGTGATTAAGCCTGTGGTATCTCTTTCGACCCTGTCTTCTGCCCATCAGGGCGCCGATCGTACTTTTGCAAGATGTCCGCAATTGGACACGCAAAGATGAGCAGTCCTTCGGGAAACTGCAACGCCACTGTTGCCCATAAAGTGATTCATGAGGGGTTAGCCATGGCATGTCCTCTGGGGCCATGTGCGCCAAAAGAGCTAGATGGTACGAGGCCTGTGCATGCCCGCCTGACCTGTCTTGGCCTGCTTCTGCTGCAATCGCCAGATGGACTTTTCAAGCTCAAAATTGTAGTTGCCCGGCAACTAGCCATGCATGTTCGGAAATAGAACAGCGTGAGTGCCCAGAGTGGCAAGACATCAAGACCGGCCTTGCTCGAGAACTACCTGAGCAATGGCTTGCTGGAGCTCCACGTTCTCGGTGATTTCTGGTGGCACTTGCTGTTGCACTAGCGCGCCGACCCGACGCGGCGTGCGCTTGCTGGCTATCGGACAGAGCATGTGCTGGAATTGAGCATGGGATAGCGACCACCAAACACCCAACCGCATCGGGCCAAAAACTCAAAGGCTCGATGCGTGCAACCCTCGAGTCTGCCTGACCGCCATCGCGCCATTCGAACACAGCCGAAGACTCGGCTTAGGCGTACCAACAATCGTTCCCTCTGGACCGGCACCTGCAGCCTGCGCCTCGAGCTCGGATGCATGGCCAGTGCCCGCCACGAAGCGTTTTCTCGGTGTCTGTGCCATTGTACCCCGTGCCCTGATCAGACCAATGCAATGTCAGGGCGTTTGCTTCGAAAACGTGTTGATGAAGAATGACGATGCCGTGACTTGTGAACTCGCCACCACATGCACCATCGGGTTCAGAAAATCTGACGTCAGACAAATTTGGTCATGGAGGTTTTTTTTTTTTTTTTTTTTTTGAATTTTGAATTTTGATCAGATTTATTGTTCATGGCATTTAGCGGCGGCGGCTGACGGTCAGGACCTGGCCAAACTCCATGCTTTCACCGCCTGGGAGCAGCTGATCTTGGGCCACGGCCCCCGCTTCCACACAGACAAACTCCTTGTACTGAAAATAGTAGGGGACAGCACGTGAGTCAGATCGCGAGGCAATGCAGCTGAAAGTGCGCACCCAAAGTCGGACCAGCCTTCAAGGGTTTTGCGACAGACCTCCTCATCATCAAGATCGCCCATGGCCTTGGCCTTTTCAATCCAGGGGTTCCAAACAACTGTGCAGGGTTCGGTCCCACCAGTATTCAACAAATCATGAGCCATCGACAAGCCCCATGATCCGCCCACTGCTGATTTCCCACACATGGCCAACTCGGGCTGCTGAGGGACGAGACGTACCAGTGTCGGGCAAATTGGCCTTGGCAATCAGCATGTCTGTGGAAGGTGTGGCTGACGAGTGATCTTCCTTCGTGACCGGACGCGAGCGTGCCACATTGCGCACTGTGGTCGCACCCACGGCATTCATATAAATGCTATTTTTATTTTATTTTATTTTTTTTTTTTTAAGAGGGGGAAATGGTGGGTTGATAACGCTATGGGTGAGCACATGACCCTGTCGACGCGCGCCCCTCCAAAAGGGTGGAGCTCACCTGTCGACATTTTCGGCAAACGTAATGTCCTCCGCCTCTTGCTGGATCTCCTTTTGTCCTTGCAGCTGCCAAGCACAGCAGCGTCAGCCAGACAATGATTTACACCTCAGCAGCTGCAGCTCCGTGGCGAAAGGGGCAAGAAGGTGCAAGAGCGGCAACCCACCTGGTCGCGGTAGACATGACCCTGTAGACCATGCACGGCCACCTTGGAGATGTGGGGCACCCGGAAATAAGTGTGGAGCAGGGTTTTAAAGCCAAAGGCCTCCGTGCCGGTGTTTCGGATGCGAAGCGTGCACGTCAGGCGATGATCGCTGAGGGCCACGGTGTAGAGGAGCTCAAAGCCGTGGGGCCACATGGCCCGCGTTTCCTCATTGTCTGTCAGGCGGAAAGTGGCTGTCACATCCCCGGCCACAGTAGTGCCCGAGTCGCAGAGCTCCCACAGGGAGACACGAGCAAACCCATGGTTGGGTCCGAGCTTCCAGGCGCCAAACTCGGGGAAGACCTAGGATTCAACGGTTCAGAGAGCGTGACAGCAAGCAATACCGCCGCGGAGCAAGGTTCAGGGTTGAGAAACAGCTTGTATGAGCCATGGTTCACTGGGCAACAACGTGTCAGCCAGGAGCCGGTCGTCACTCACGAGAGGGATGCCTCCGCGAATCGCCTTCTTGCCATCCAGTACCGCCTTTGAGCTGGAGTGAAAAGCCGAGGCAACGCAACAGAGAGGATTCACCACACGTAAGACTCGCGAGCGAGCAGGGTACTTGTGCCTGCTGTTTGCGATCGCACCTGAGAAACAAAAACTCTTCGCTCTTGATGGTCCAGGAGGTGACAGTGGCACCATACAGGTGGACCGTGGCTTTGGCATCACCACGGCGCAGCTCAACCACAGGGCATGGATGACCACCCGTTCCAGTCACGGTGGTCTCAGTGACCCCGTCTTGCAGGGCCTTCTTTTGCGTCGGTGTGCTGGCCATGTTGAAAAAGTTTTGGTCTGTCATGCGTGCGGTTCCGATTGACCGTGAGCAGCCGCCCTCAAAGCAAGAGAGAAGAAGCAACATGTGGAACCAGGGCAAGAGGCAGAAGAGTGTACAGTGCACACAAGGAGCAGCCTGCGGATCATAGCTAGCCCTGCTGCTCCGAGCACGACCTCCAGCCCCTGCCCATGGGATCATGCCCCCAAAAGGCCGTACCTTTTGAATCAAAAACGCAGAAGCAGAAATTACTACAGATGATGACAATCGAAGAGACAGAGACAGAGAGAGAGTTCAAACAACAAGAAAAAGTTGGAGCCCTGCAATTTTTTGTTGTTGTTGTTGTTTTATGATGATCGGATTGCTCACAGCGTCCTCAAAAGTGGGAAAGAGGAGCGGGAGAGTGGGAGATGCACTTCATTGTATACACCAGCCTCAAACTCAGTCATCAATGGCGAGCATGGCAAAGGCGTTGCGCGGCGCAGCCGCAGAAGAATTGTCTTGGTCATCCTCATCGCTACTATCATTCTCATCGGAAGAGACGAGCGGCGGTGGCGCTTGAGGAGCGGATAGTCGGACATAGGCCGTGGGCTTGGCGGCAGCCGCCGCCGCCACTTCATTTTCCAAGATGGCAGCCGCTATTGATAGAGGAACGAAGAGACAAAGATGAGCTATTTGGCGTGGACGAGGAAACAAGTGGCCTTTTACTCGCAACACAAAAGTGTGTGCGCTGTTATCGTACCCAGGTTCTGATGCTGGTCCACAACGTCGGTGCCATATCGATCAAAATAACCCGGCGGCTTGATGGAAAGAACAATGCGTCCCTCGACTGCGTGCCGAAGGAGGTCGTTGGCAGCACGATAGACATCAGGCCGCGCCGCTTTTGCCGTAAAGTACTGGCGTGCGTAGGCCCAAGCCTACACATCAAAGATGTGAGAATGGATGAAGATCGTGGCGGCTCCCACGATGAACGAGAGAGGCCCGGCAAGTCGAGACCTAAAACAGAACAGTCAACGGACAACAGAGGGGCCAAATCGTACCTCGCAAATGTCCCACGGCGTCCACTCCGGGGCCTTCCGCTCCTCGTTCTTACCCTTGACGTCCATGAGCTCAGGGTGTTTAATCTTGAGCATATTGACCAAGTCAATGCGCTCCGCCCTGATGTCACATCGAACAAAAGCAAGTGAGAAATGGAGTCTCGCACGAGGTCCGCCTCACGGCGACAAGTGTACGCACACAAATCCAATGGGCGTGTAGGGGTCCCGCACTTGAGCCACGGGGTACTGCCCGGCCACAATCTGTACAACCAGCCAAGCGGCGTGGTCAGCTCTTGTCCAAAAAGACTTATTGGCCCACAGTGCAGCGCAGTGACGAAACTTGCCTGCAGAGGTCGTGGGACAAGGGAAGGAAAGATTAGGCCGGGACAATCGCACAAGCGAATGTGACTGGAAAGAAAGTTGGTCTACGTGGGCAAATCATGGTCGTGAGCGAAAAAAGGGAGACCTTGAACGTGGCACCCGGGCTTGATGATTGAAACAACAGCAGACGCAAAGTTTCTTTGCGGTATGCACAGCTGTCAGGCAGGACTGGCGCACCTGAAAGTGCTTGGTGTGGCCGGGAGTCTGGCTTGTTGAAACTACCGGGCGCTTGACCAAGCTATTGATGATGGTGCTCTTGCCAACGTTTGGTTGTCCAATCATACCTATGTGGATATTGCTTAATCAATGCGAGCGCCACTCTGAACCGGCTAAAACTGGCACACAAAAGGGATCACAGTGCGCACCAATGGTGATAAAGTTGGTATCCCGTTCGACGAGCTCGGGGCGGGTGGGGCAGTCCTTGCTTGCGTCAGCCTTGGAGGCCTTGGCAGCCGCGGCAAGTTTGCCGTCAGTGGCGGCAGCAGACTTTGAGGGAAAGTTGGCATCAAGCCAGTCCCGGTCCGCCGCATTGAGGCCCTGCTCAGACTCACGCTGAAGCAGTTGCTGCTCCGACATGTTGGCCTCTTCGTCAAAATCTGGGTCATCCACTATATAGCGGCCAGAGGGGATACACATGTGCGACAATCAGATGGCAAGGTGCTGGCAAAGGCATGGGGAGCCTGAGTAGCATCGCGCACCATCATCGTCGCTGTCATCCCCCACATCCAAGCTCAGAGCCTCTTCCCACTCATCCAAGTCTAGTCACAGCAATGCAAAGACCGCGTCCAAGTCGACGCAAACACCGATGATGATGAGGAGACCGTGCTGGCGAGGCTTGAAGCGTGTCAAGCAAGACAGAACCACAAAGAACGATGGATAGAGCGGTATAGAGGATGGGCGTAAGGCATGAGTTGATCGTGTTCGGGTTGGATCAGTACGTACGAGGCAACCCCAGGTCCCGCCAAGCAGTGATGAGCTGATCCAGCCCAATAGCTTGCCGCAACATGCGCTTGTGTTTGCGACGTGATTCTGGGTTGCTACAGGAATAGGATTGAGCCATTCACGGAGCGGAGATAATGTGAGCACCTACGTCTCATCCCTTCGCCATCTCAAGACATGAACGGGGGTTATACCCCCGGTACAAATCACCCGTGGTCTAGGACTCGTCGTCTCAGCCGGATGGCCTGCACAAGACACAACTCACCCCGACGTTGCAGTACGGAATGAGGTGAAGGTGACCACATATACGCCAGGAAAGGTCTTGATAAAGTATTCTTTCCAAGCCGTCGTGGTGGGCTCCCCCACAAGGTCACACTACGCAAGGGTGGCGACGCCAGCCCGTGTCGCTTATGAGTGCAAGAAAAGTGGGAAGGCTAGTTGATGGTAGCATCGCGATGCCACCCCAATCGGAAGCGAGGTCAGCCGGAACAAAGCCCACCTTGTTCAAAATGATGAGAACCTTGCGTCCCAGCTCCTTGGTCACGTAGTCGAAGAGGGCAGGAGAAAAGTGAAGCGGCTGCAAAACAAGGTTGAGTCGGGGGCAGCAACAGTGCAATGAGAAGGGGAAGAAAAGATAAATAACACGTCGAAAGCAGTCGTTCATCATGCACATAGGGCAAGGCTAGCGCAGGGCACGAGATGTGGCAGGGATTTGCATCAACATACCGCATAGCGAATATCAACGATGATAAAGAGTATATCTGAGACCTCAAGCACACGCCACAACTGACGCCAGGTCTGGAGTGGTCATGGTGGCCCCGGCAAGCATGAGAAGAGCAATCGCTGACCATGCACAACCGACTGGAGGACCGTGCGCTAGTTGGTTTGTCAGCAGAGGAACAAACCTCGAGATTCAGTTCAAAGTACGAGAGTTCGTCTTCGGCAAAGGATTGACGAAGACGGAAGAGATATTCCTTGAAACTACGCTCCTCCTTTTCCAGGACTTGCTCCTGGTCAGACAAAGAGGTTTGAGGGGCAAGACAGACAAGTCAGCCGAGCGGATAGCACAAACGGTGCTTTGGCTTGTGCGCGGATGTCGAGGGCTTTGCTACTGCAGGATTATTTCCGACTGAAATGAGGTGACCCACCTTGGTCTCGCCATAGGACCATTCGGGGCGTTTGGGGAAGTCTAGTGCTGAGCCTTGGCGATAGCACTGTTCGACGGAAATTTCCAGCCCCTCCCGCTGATGGTTTTCGACAACACAGCGGGCGATAACAAAGCATTAGCACGACGCACACGATCAATGATATGACGGGCAAAATTACAGGGTTGCCCAGGAGCCGGCAACCACCTCAAGACAACCAGGGTGCTGCTGTGCTGGCTTTGGCTGTACTTGACGTACCAAAGGGAGCTGTCGAATTGGACGCTCTTGGGCAATCTTCTTGTTGCGCTCAAGGTCTGCCCGAGACTCCTTGGCAAAGCGCAGCTTAAAGCTATTACAAGGGAAGAACGGGCGGGGTGATTGCGTTGCATCATGAGCAGTGGTGCCAGCATTCTAAAACGAGAGCGGGACTCAAGGAAAGGGAGTGCCTTGGGTTGGGAGGCCCAGGGTGTTGCTCACCGTTTAGGGTCCATTTGGGGCTGGGTGTTGACAGTATCATTCTCAAGGACGCCGTCAATGGTGGCCTCGTTGACACCTAGATCCACATCCTGTTCGCCCAAGTTGGATATCCGGTAAGTGAGATGGAGTACCTGACAAGGGAGCTGGAAGCACTGGGGACAAGACGTAGGCTCTAAGGGTTAGGGTTGCGCGGCGTGCTGACCATGCGGTTTCCACGAGGTCCACGGCGGCCTCCATCCTCAACCAACCGCGTGCCCAAGTCTGCCGACCCAGCGCCCAGAAGATGAGACGATGGGACCGGCACTAGATTGAGAGGGGGGGAGGCAGAACCAAAGAGAACAAACCCTCATTTTGGCGGCGTCGGTCGCGTTTGGCTTGCATTTGCTGCTTCTTTTGTTTTTGGCTGAAAGGTTTTTTCCGAGTCATGATACTGATTTCAACAAGTATGCACTGATCTACGGAAACCCCAAAAGCTGCATGCATGAGTGAGCGCTGCCCGCGTGCGCACACACGCAACGCATGCGGCGAGCTTGGTCAAGGCCTGCCGGCAGGTCTGCTCACCCCCTTGGCTTCTGCTTTTTTTTTGATTGAAGGGAAGAGTTTGTTGAGGAGAAGACGACCTGTCGTGTGTCACTGATTTAGTTGATGGTGGCAGCCACGCTGGGGACAAGCAGGAATGACCAAGTCGATGCACGGAAGGTCCGGGCAAGGCGGATCGAGAACGGAACGGAAAGGGCTCCCCAGAGAGAGAGGGAGAAATTGCAACAACAGCAAACAGGTTGCAGTGGCTTTGCATAACAAAAATGATGACATCCAAGACAGCCAATAATTATCTGACATTCAGATGGTTGGCAGTAGGCGAATGCAGTCGATGCTCCGGGCTCGAGCCAGGTGATCATCCCAAAATAGACGAGAGGCTTGGCGCAGCATCATGGGCAATTTGTCCTTACGCACGACAAAGTGTTGCAGGCTTTCTCAACGATGCCCCGCTCCACACCTGCACGCGCTCTTTGTATGTATGACAGCATGCCAAGACCCACACAGACGAACAAGCACACGTGTTTTTCGTGTGTTTTTCGTGTGTCCACACACACAAAGCGATACCCACAAAGACCTTGAAACCTGACCTCAGCGACTATTGGCCAGGCCAACACAAAGTCGGTCCTTTGCTAAGCCTGTTTATTCAAGTGCGCGGCGAATACGATGGTCCTGGCTACACTAGGCTCGACGACGGCCAGCTGGATCTGACACGATCGTTTCCAGGGGTCGGTTCGGAAAAGCAGATGAAATGGCAGGAAGTGTGTGTGCTGGGGCCAGCTGTAAGGATGATTGTTTTTATCGGCGAAACGACGAGCCACGAAAAAAAAAAAGAAAGCACTATGACCCTCACCCTGAGCGCGGACATGCTTCATATCCTCGCTCCTCCTACGCAACCAACAGGCGCAGCGACGTTTGTCGAAATGTGGTGGTGTGTGCTCAATAGCAATGTGCGGCTCCTTGAAATTGTTGTTTCCTCCCACCCGCGCGCAATTGCCCATTCTTATTTCATTGCGCTGTGATGCGTCATCGGCATTGTGGCGCCACCTTCTCTCTCTCTCTCTCTCTCTCTCTCTCTCTCTTCTCTCTCTTTCTATTCATTCTCTCTCTCTCTCTCTATTCATTCTCTCTCTCTCTCTCTATTCATTCTCTCTCTCTCTCTCTCTCTCTCTCTCTCTCTCTCTCTCTCTCTCCCTCTCTCTCTCTCTCCCTCTCTCTCTCTCTCTCTTGGTCCATTTTTGGGCCGCGTCTTACATCAAGTGGGATTGCATTATTGAGAAATGTACAGCATATGGACAGAATAGGACTTTTTCACTCTCTCTCAAATTTGTCCGCGTTCTGTCAAACTCTCTGAAACCCCTTCTCTTTAAGCTGAACCTACTCTCAATAGACTTTACTACCCATCTCTCCCTCTCAACCCGCTCACGCACCACGCGCTCTCTCTCCCTCCCTGTCTTCCACAAAAAGAGAGAGAGGTGAGGGCAGATGGATTATTTTCAAGGTGGTGGATTTTGGGTCGCTCTGCTCTGCCCTCTGCTCTGTTGCTGCTCTGCTCCGCCCTCTGCTCTGCTCTGCTTTGCGCTGCGCTACTTGTCCTGGTGATGGAAAAGGCGTGTGCATTCATCATCAGGTTGCGCGCTGGGATCATAGTGAGGGGGAGAGTCGAAAGGCGAATGTTGGCGAGTGTGTCTGTCTTTTCCTGGCAGGGGGGAACCGATGACCTGCGATGCCAACAACAGACAGTGGCGCGCTTGTGACAACTTCTTTGCCTCACGTGCCAATCGCTCCGTCCCGTGCTTGCTTGCCCTTCTGCAAAGTAGACGCTGCCTCTTGACCAGCCTTTCTCGGAACTCGTTTGCGCTTGCCTCGCATTTGCCTCACGCCAGCCATGGCGGCACGGCACGCCCGGGCCGCGATCCTGGTTGTGGCGGCCCTCCTGTGCGGCAGTGCCTCGGCCTTGGTCGTGTACGAAGCTGACTATATTCTCGATGACCCCATGGTCTGGACGCCGCAAAACTCACCCTACGTCATCGAAGGCAACTTTTTCATCGAAAGCAACGGGTATCTGCGCATCACGGCCGGTGTCGAGGTCATCACCCGCCCAGACGCTTACATCAACGTCAAGAACATTTTGCAGATCGAAGGCATACAGGGGCTGCCCGTGCGCTTCCATCCCAACACCTCCACCACCACGGTGGGTCAGTGGCGTGGCGTCATCTTCACTACGGGAGCCAAGCCCTACGTCCCCGACACCACGGGCGCTGCACGTGGCTGCCTTTTGGAACATGTCACGTTTGATAACCCGGGACGCTCCGCCACGCCGGCCATCAACGTTCAAGGCTCTGCCCCTCGAATGCTTGGCCTCACCGTCAACCACGCCCAGGATCATGGTGTGTACATTGCCAACTCGGTCGAATCCTTTGACATCGAAAACAGCACCTTTTACAACAACTACCGTGCCCTCGATTTGCAAACCAGCACCTCGTGCCGCACTAGCCCCTGCTCCCTTTCTGGTATTACCGTTGAAAACGATCGTGAGTACGGCATGTACCTGTCTGGCCTCTCCGGCAGCAGCACACTCACCGTTCGTGACAGCGCCTTTATCAACACACAGTCCAATCTGTACGCCTACACCACCTACGGCTCCCTCTCCTTCATCAACACCCTCTTTGACGGTCGGGGTGTTCGTTCACGGGGCCTTTTCGTCTACTACGGCGGTGTTCGTCTCGAAAATTGTACTTTCACTGGCTTCACCTCGTGGGCCGTGTCACAACAGTACAGCACCACCGCCCCTTTTCAGGCGCGCTACAACCACTTTGTCGACACGGCCTACGGTCTCGAATACACACCTCGCTCGGGCTACAGCTCTCAATCCGTTTTCTCACATAACACCTTCCAGCGCCTCACCGAGCAAGCCCTGAGTCTGTCCGTCTGCGCCCCCGCCGATGACCGCCTTGAAATCCGTCACAACATGATTCGCGACTCCAGCTTTACTGCTGCCCAAGCCATATCGATCACCGAGACTTGCAGCGCAACCAACTCTTCCTTGCCTTTTGAGAACAATCGCATTGTCAATTGTACCATCATTCAAGAGGTAAAGCACGAACAAGAACTTGCAAAAATCGTATCTCTGTGCGCCCTCACCTTGCCCGCTCGCCCCATTCGCCCCTTGCTCCTGACCGGTCTGTCTGCATTTGCCTTGACCCATCACCAGCTCCTGCGAGTTCAACCAAGTGCCGCAACCTCCATGACCCTGCGACACAATTCTTTCGAGGACATTACATCGACCTCCAGTGCTTCAACTGCCCTAGCAGTACAGTGGGCCCCTCAAGCTGATGACAACATAGAGGTCAGCATTCATGCCAACCCACAGCTCGCTCCATTCTCGGCCAGTCACGCTACTCTTAGCTCTTTTGGCCTCAAAAACTTGATGCCTCTGTCTATATGATGCTCCCTTGTAGATTACATATAATCGCTTTGTTAATGTCTCGCTGCCCACCTATTTTTACCTCTTCGGCTCGGGCGTGGCTGCCCTTCGAACAAGCGCACGCTTTCAGCTGGGCGTCAACTTTATGAACAACATCAACAACATTGATGCCTTCCGTTCACGTGTCCTCGATCGCCGCACTGATATATACGGAGCCTATGTTGAGTCCTTTGCCATCCTTTTGGCAGATCCGCAAGACTGCCAAGCCCTCGACACTTGTTCGGCCCTTCCCACCGCCATGGACACCCGTCCCTTTCTACAGGTCAATGCCTTTGCAGTGCTTCGCCGCTCCACCACCGACGTTCTTGATTTCCTGGTTCTATTGTTTTGGCAATTCTGTTGCTGCCTTGCCCCAGCTGTCCCCAAGCGCCTTTCATGGCACATTACGCCCTGTCCCCCACAACTGATATTATGGCCCTTTTCCGCCTCGGCTTTTCTTTACTTTTATTATTTTTTTTTTTTAACATAGGACAACGTGCTGCATGGCATCCTCCGGAACGATCTCACCCTCTCGCCTGATACAACCTATGAACTGAACGAAGCCATCTTGATTCAGTCCAATGTTACACTTACCATCCCTGAGGGTGTGCGCATCGACGCAGGAGGTATCACTTGCTTGCCAGAACCAACTTGTTCTTCCCCACCCCCTCGTTCTCTATACTTGCTGCCTCTTGCGCGCTCTGTGTCTTTTGCTATTGCATACAAGTCACAACGCGTGGAACATTTTGGCATCTTCAAACAAGCATATCTAACACATTGGATGTTTGTGCCGGAACTAGTCAATGGCATGATTCTCGTCGCGGGGCAGTTGAACATCCGAGGCACGGCGACCAAGCCCGTGGTCATGACTTCAAGCGCAACTCGTTTGGCGGCTGGCACCTTTCTTGACTGCGTCACCTACACGGCCGGCGCGGACATCTCACAAGTTACCGGCACCATGACCACATCGGCGCATTGCACCAACCTCTGCCGTCGCGCTCGCCAAGCATACGCGAGCGTTCAGAACAGGTCAGGACAGTCTTCCGCTCAGCCTTGTCTACATTCAAATGGGACGGTCAACATGGCCCCGTGTCCGCTGCGTTGTCACTCATTGCCTTTTTTGACCTCTGGTCTATTTGTTGATGATCCTCTGTTTCTCGGCACCACTTTGTGGCCTTGCGTTGCTCGCCCTGACCGCCACCTTCCAATTCCCCGTCTGGGCACGTAGCAATCGCTGCATCTGTGCCAACGTCCATGCAGCGGACCAGTCGCGCTCTGATTGTACTTACAGATGCCAGGGTGATAACAATGAGTTTTGCGGTGGCTACAGTTCCATGCGCACTTATGCGACAGGTGAACCACTTGCTTGGCGGGGCATTGTCTTCCTCTCGGATGCCAAATCGGCCAGTGTAGCCCACCTCGATATTTCGTACACTGGTGGCACCGTCTACAACCTGGCTGCCATTCGCTCGTACGCTGCCACCGCAATTAACCTGACTGCCTCCACCTTTCACGACATGCGAGGCCCCGCCCTGCAACTGGATGGCACTGTTGCGCAGCGCAACGTGTGGACCAATCTCACGTTCTCCAACATTGCCCACCACGCAATCCACTTGACGAACCAGGCGTGTCGGGAAGGGTGCAGCTTGGAACACGTGCACGGCAATAACATCAGCCTGGCCTTGGTCTACACTAGCTTCGACACATCCGGGACTGCAGATAGCACCGTGAGCATGAACCATGTCACCATGGACACTGTTGGTGGTGGTCGGCTCTGGGGCTTTGGCTCAACGTCGGCCGCCTTGAGCATCACTCGTGCTCGTGACTTTCAGTACGACAACGGCCAAGCAACTCGCACCTACGCATCAGCCATTGCCACCAGCTACAGTGCGGCGAACATCACCCGCTCCGTTTTCACCGAGTGTGGCAAGGAAAGCGGCAACTTTGCCGTCTACCTGGATGACTTTTCCCCTTACACCCAGCTCGCTCAAGTGACAGACAATGTGTTTCGTGACAACGTCGGGGCTCTATTTATGCAAAACCTGTACAACTATTACCACCGCATGCTTGTAGCACACAATGAGTTTACCGCCAACGGTGGCACCTATGTGCTCGACCTGTCTCTAACTGGTCGTTTCCGCAATACTTTCGAGCACACTCAGATTGAAGTTCGCGACAACATCATTGCCAACAACACGGCAACGCAAAGCATCATCAACCTCGCCTGCACAAATGTATACTCGTCGTCAGTTCTGTCCTTTGCTGGCAATTCCATCCGCAACAACACGGCCGTGGATGCCATTTTTAGCCTCTCCACCTCGAGCAACATGCGTCCCGAGGTCGTCGCCAACGAGATTGTGGAAAATTCGGCTGCCGTGGGCATTCGTTTGGCTCAGAGCGGTGCCGTGGCTGGCCGCCGACCCCAGCTCTGGCATAACCGGTTTGCTAACCTGCTCAGCACGGGCTACGAACTTGAAACTTCCATCGCTGATGCACAGCTTCCCATTAATGCCAGCCTCAACTATTGGAACACCATTCAACTTCGCAGGGTCAATGACAAGGTCTATGATCTTTTGGACAGCGGCAATCTAGAGCTGGTGAGCGTCCAGCCATTTCTAGATGCCCTTGGTCAAGTCGTCGTGATCGCTGCCGAGGACGAGCTGTTACAAGCTGATGGCAGTCTGTCGGGCCTCCTCTCGCAAGACTGGACCATTCCCGCCAACTCAACCTTTGTTGTTTCCGGCATGATTGTGGTCCAAGCCGACGTCGTGCTGCGGGTTGAAGAGGGTGTGACCATGCACTTCACCGAGGCGGGTGGTCTCAAGGTACAGGGTGCGTTACAGGTCCTGGGCACTGAGGCCAACCGGGTCGTTTTTACTCATGCCAACGTCTCACGCGCTGCGGCCTTGAGCAATGCGCTACCCGCCTTCCAACCAACCTACATTGGCTGCTTGCCCGATGCTGACTTTGACATGTTCCTGCCCATCACACTCTCCCGGCGCACTGCCGACGCCTGCGTGGCTGCCTGCTATGCGGCCGGCTTCCCCGTGGCCGGCGCGCGCCGTAGCTCGCAATGCTATTGTGGCCGTGGTTGGTCGGATCCGACTGCTGCTGTCAGCGATGGCACCTGCTCGTACCAGTGCACGGACAATAGCACGCAGCGCTGTGGTCAATACTACTACTCCTCGGTCTATGCCACGGGCCTTCCAAAGCGCTGGCAGCAAGTTGATTTTGCCGACAATGCAGCCGGCTCTTTTATGGACGGCAACAGCTTTATCAATGGGTCCTTTGTAAACCACCTTCATGTCTCGTACACAGGTCTCACTGCGCTGGCCGTCAACGGTGCTGGCGTGGCCATGCACCATGTGGATGTACACGCTTCAGCCGGGAACTGCGTTGCTTTTTCGGGGGATTCACAAGGCACACCTGTGGATCTACGCAATTTGACTCTGACGCGATGCTCATCATATGGGCTGGTCATGAGCAGCAACGCCTTGGAAGACGGCGGTGTGCTTGACGGCATTACAGCCCGGCACGTGGGGAACAACGGTCTGCGCCTGCGCGACAAGAACAGCAACACACACCGCCTTAGTGTTCGCAATGTTCTGGTTGAGGACGGCGCGAGTACCGGCGTGTACCTCTATACAATCTACAACCTTGAAGTGCAAGACATTGTTGTACGCCGCACTGCCGGGCACGGCATCTATGGCTATGATTTGGGCCCGTTTGACTTGATGCGCGTCCACATCGTGGACGCTCAGGGTGCGAGCAACAACTACGGTGTGTTTATGGAAGACATGCAATCAGCTTCTCAAATGTTCTCCAATGTCCGTGTGTTCAACAGCCAGGGAGGCCTGTACTTGTCCCCGAGGTATGGATTCTCCAATCATATTGTCGTATCCAATCTCGTCGTGGACAATTGCACTGGCGACAAGGGCTACTACTTTGATTCGACCCGCATTTACGGTGGTACTTTCCGATTCGAAGACAGCACCATCGCCAACAGCACCTTGATCAATGCGCTGCACATCGACATTAGGTATCAGAATAACCAGCAGCACTCCTACACCCGCAATCGCATCGAGCACAACACTTTGAGCGACAGCGTTGTTCGACTGGAGAAAACGAACTACAATGGTGGCATTCAGTTCAATCTAACTCACAGCGTACTGCGCAACAACTCGGCGCCATATGGCATTTATCTACCACAACCAACGACATCCTCAGGTGGCATACAGAGGCCTGATTTCTTTTACAATGTTTTTGACAACAATGTTGAGTATGAACTGTACACCACCATTACGGACGCCAACATCCCGGTCAACGCAACCCACAACTATTGGGGGACGGACATTGAGTATGAAATTGTGGTGGACAAGTTGCACGATATCAGTGACGACAGCAACTATGAACGCATCATCTATTTTCCCTATTTCGTGGATGCCGCGCTTGACAGCTTGATAGATTTGGATGCACAACGCCTTACAATTGTTCTGCCGGATGGTTCTCTTGGCGGCGTGGTCACGGGTCATGAGATTCTGTCCAGCGCACGTGCTACCAATGGCACTTTTTACGTCAACTCGTCTCTGGTCGTCATGGAAGGCGCCATTCTCGAGATTGAGCCGGGACTGCGCTTTGTGCTTCGCCCGGACGTTGCCATCAATGTCAAGGGCACCATTATCAGCCATGGCACGACGAGCAATCCCATTGAGTTTACGTGCGACCCCGCCTCTGCTTTTGCTCCAATGCAAGCTCTGGGCTGCACGGGCTCGTCGAGTACCAGCACGTATCCTTGGTACCGCGACTCGACGAGCATGACTCACGAGAGCTGTGTCAACTTTTGCGCAGCACGTGGTCACGCTGTCGCATATGTGCAGAGAGCATACGATTGCTTCTGCAGCAATGGCGCGCCCGCCGACCTGAGTGACTCGCTGAGCGCCTGCACCAGCACCAGCTACCGCTGCCGGGGTAATTCCTCGCAGTTTTGCGGTGCCTATAGTGCTGGCTTGGTATTGGGTACGGGTGTGTGCCAACACTGGGGATCGTTGACCTTTGATGCCGCGAGTCAAGGCACGGAACTTCACCCAGACTTCTCTTACAAGAGTGGCAACATCCTCAAGCACACTCGACTGTCCTATGGCGGCAATGCGGTGGCCCCTTTTTCCGCTACGGTCATTGTAGAGGGTGACACGGTGCTGATGGAGGATGTTGAGGTCGTCTACTCGGGATCGCACGGCATTGCACTCCAGCCAAGCAATGCTCAGGTGCGACCAAGCGTTCTAAACCGCCTCAACATGACGCTCAACCAGGGTCATGGTCTCTCGGTCACGGCTCGGGCTTGCGAGGTGGCTTGTGAATTTGAGGACATTGATGCACGGCTCAACCGATACAACGGCTTGTACATTGACGCCTCCGGCTTCAACTCACCCATCTCACTGAATGGAGCCAACTTCATTTCCAATGGATGGAATGCCATCCACAAGGATGTGTCACAGGGTAACTCAACCGCTGCAGGCGAGGCTGGTCTGCGTTTGAATTGCCACTCTAGCTCAAGTGTGCCAGTAGCGATGGCTCGGCTTGTGGCTCAGCAAAACTATGGCGCTGGTATCTACTTTCAAAGCTGTCTTTTTCACCTGCTGGACAGTGACGTCCAGGAGAATGGTGATCACGACAATGACTATGCCATTTATGCCGAGTCCCCGGCGCCGGGCACCATCATCTCCCGCAACAACGTCAGCCACAGTAATGGTGGCATTTATATCACCAACGCACGAGAGTTGACTGTTGCAGACAACGAGGTATGCACCGCTTGCCGTGGGCCTGCTTTGTTTTTTGATTTTTTGTTTTTTTGTTTTGTTTTTTTTGTTGTTGTTTTCTTGTTTTTTTTGACCCCAGTGCCAGCGGCGGTGTCTCATCCTGTCCTGCCATCTGCACAGCTCATGCAACTTCAAGGTACACATGCGCTGTATCTCTCTGTGCATTACAACTTCTACAGTGCCACCATTCGAATCACTGGAAATACACTGCAGAACAATGACGTCTCCCATGTGGCATACATCTCCGGCTCGTGGCGCACCTCATATGCGGCTACGCTGGAGATTAGCAACAATGATATCTTGGACAATATTGCTTCAGACAGCATTGTGTACCTCTCCGGATACGGTGGCTGGCCGGTCATCTCCACACACCAGTATGCATTCACGGGCAACCGCGTCTTGGGCAACCGCATCGATGACATTCGCAAGGGCGCCCTGCAAATCGATGGATACACCCCCAAAGTCGACTACAACTTCTTGGTCAATCCAGACCTTCTGACCGAGATCATCAGCGCTGTACGATGCACATCCGGTTGCTCGAGCAACTGTCCCTCACAATGTGCAGGCAATCTGACCGCCACGGACAACTGGTGGGGCTCAGCAGACCCCGCCTTTGTCTCGACCCGAGTCGTGGATGCAAGAGATGACACACAATTCCCCTTCATTATCACCACCCCGCATCTGACCTCAGCTTCTTTTGACTGCTCGGCCGTTAACAACTGCTCGGGCCACGGCACGTGCAGCCGCCCACAAATGTGTACCTGCGACTCAGGTTATACGGGCACGGACTGCTCGAATTTCACCTGCACGGACGTGTTTGGCTGCAATGCGAACAACGCAGGCGGTGTGTGCATTGGACCCAACACTTGCAATTGCACCGAGTCCTGGGAGTCAGCCTACTGCACCACGCCAATTTGCCGCCAGAGCTGTGAGCAGGGCATCTGTGTTCGCCCTGACCAGTGCCAGTGCATTCAAGGATGGGCCGGGAATCGCTGTGACGAGTGCGCGCCTGACTACGCCGGCAACCGCTGCAATATCCGCTGCCCCGCGTGTGCCAACGGTGGTCATTGCTTGGATGGACGCAATGGGACAGGCCAGTGCGTGTGCCCTGCCCCATTCACAGGCTTGTCATGCACCAATTGCCTCGAGGGCTTTTTTGGGACGAGTTGTGGGGCTCTGCCGGCCACCCGAGCGGTGGTTCCAGCGTTCGGCTTGGATGTGGGTGGGTACACAGTGGCAGTCCGAGGGTACAACTTGTCGCCCTTTGACAACCACATGGTGCGATGGGGCCCTGGGACGTCTCGAGACCGGGCCTGCACCTTTGAAGCCACTGATCGCTTGCTGTGCGAGGTGGCGCCCAGCCCGAGTGGCGCCACAGATCTGACTAGTGTGACCGTGACGCTCTACATCAACGGTTCGCTTGTCCAGTATGGTAATTCCCTTACCTTTCAATATCAAGCTGTCTGCCCCGATGATGCATGCGTTCATGGCACTTGTTTCCAGCGACAATGCGCTTGCTTGCTTGGCTGGAGCGGCGCCAACTGCTCTATTCCTGTTCTGGCGCCCGTGTTGGTGCCGGTGACCCGCGTGACTCTGCGCGAAGGCGAAGTCGTCTATGAAACACCGTTCAGCGTGTCCACAGGCACGTCTCCTCTGTTTTGGCGCATGACCGGCGCACCTTCCGGTCTCACGCTGGGAAGCTCGTCAGCGGCTTTGTCGTGGAACAAAGCTGTGGCGCGTGCTGATCCCTATGGCGTGCGCGTTTATGTGCGCAATTCCATCGCTGAGGTCTTCATGGACGTTCTCATCGATGTCCCGCTACAATACGCCGCCTCGGGGGACGTCGTCGATGTGGGTGGTCAAGTTGTATCTGGTGGTCCTCAACAACTGGAGGTCAAACCAGGAAGCTACGTGCAAGTTCGTGGATCACTTACACCCACCTTCAACGATAGCGCAGTAGGTGGCCAGGCTGTCTCAATCTGGCTGCTGCGCCAAGGTTTCACACCGCAAGAAGTGGTGGTCAACAGCATTTTCAACGGAGTCTTCAGCTACTATTGGACTTTTTCGCAGTACGTTCCACTCTTCTCCCTGCTATCTTATGTTAGATGTGCCGTTGCTCAAGGCGGTTTGTCTGTCTTTGTCTATCTTTGCACTTTTATTATTATTTTTATTATTCTTATTCTTATTATTATCCCATTTGACAGGAACCAGGCCGGACGTTTTTTCCTGGGTACCACCCACCCAGCCAACCGACTGCGCTCCGAAATGCAGAGCACGGGCTACTCGCTTGTGTTCCACAACCTGCGTATCACCAGTGGTATCTCTATTTCAGGTTACCCGGGCCTGAAAATGGGACGCGGGCGCATCGAGAATCTTGGGGATTTGCCGTTGACGAACTTGACCTACCGCTTGCCCGAGGGCCTTCCAGCAGTGCTGGCAAACATGACCGTGACGTTCGAGTCCGCACAGCTAGCTGCGCGTAGCTCAATGAACGTTGACATCTCGTGCCATGCTCCGGGGCCCTTTTTTTCAGCTAGTTTTTACATCGTTATTCAGACACAGGAAACGGGCAGTCGCGAGTTTGGGCTGTACACAACCATAACCGTGCGCGATCCAGAACCTCGCCTTGAGTTGAGCCCTTCGCGACTGGCTGTGGACATGACACGTGGGGAACAGCAAACCTTCGCCATCACCGTCAGCAACACGGGTGGTGCGGCTACTGGCCCTTTAAGTGTGCGGCTCGCACAGAATGCGGTCGTGTCCTTAGGCTCGCCCCCGGCCATTAGCAACATTGCACCTGGCAACTCAACCTCCTTTAATGTCGTTGTCTACCCTAGCCTCTATCAGCCCATCGGACGCATTGGCGGCACCCTAGTTGTATCCAACAGCCTTGTGAGCAAAACGCTGAGCTATGACGTCAACATCATTAGCTCCTCAGTGGGTAATCTGACCATCGTGTGCGAGGATGAGTTTACCTTTTTTGACCCAGCTGAGCCACGCCTCGAGGGTGCGTATGTACGAATTACCAGTACCGACGGCCGCATCAACACATATGGCTACACGGATGGAAATGGTACCATTGTGTTTCCTGATATCCCGGAAGCTTACTACAACATTCGCGTAACGGTACGTCCTTGCTCGTCCAGCTGCGTGAAGCCCTTCGAAATGTGATATTTTGAACGCTTGGGTCATATTTTACTGCCCCCTCCTTCCGTGTTGCGTGGTGTACCTTTGTATTTTCTAGGCATCTGGACACGCGCCCCATGCTGAAACCGTGCGTCTAGTGCCGGCGGGCCGCACGGTGCGAGCTTTCCTTGCGCGTCAAGCCGTGTCCTACACGTGGTCGGTGACTCCTGTCACCATCACTGAATCGTAAGTCTACCTATATACACCTTGGACGATGCGCCGTATCTGGGTGAAACCTACAGTCAGCACCCTTGTACCGTCCACGCCTCATGCGGATTGGCGTGGCATGCTGCAGATACAAATTTACGGTCGAAGCGACTTTTGTCACCCGAGTGCCCATGCCAGTGGTGACGGTTGAACCCATTGTTGTGGACCTCACGGCTCTTGAGCTTGAAGCAACCGAGCTTGGTGTGACCTACTACAACTACGTTGTTACGAACCACGGCCTCATTCGCGCCAACGACTTCAACCTTGTGCTACCGGCCGGCCACCCCTACCTCGAGTTCAGCTACCCCACGCCGATTGGTGGTATTGAGGCCAACACCTCGGTGGTCGTACCCGTCACCGTGACCTACGTCGGGGATGCTCGTACCCGCCGCTCCAGCGGCGGGTGTCACACCGGCGCGGCTGCGTATTCGGTTGAATGTGCCGGTACTCGTTGTAGGTTACACTGCACCCATCGAGACTTGCAGAGATTGCGGGGAAAGGCAGAGGCTGCCGCTCTTAACTTTTAACTTTGACACAAATTACTCACAAAGTTCCCTTGGGTGCTACCTTCCTGATCTCGCCTTCCTGATACCCAGATACTTTCATTGGCCTCACCTTTTCGGGTGGCGCCCCTTGTTTTTCATCGGGTGATGGACGAGGCTGTACGTCGTAGTCGTTGTCCTCCTCCCTCTTCACAGTACAAACGACGCATCTGACTCATAGACCTGGCCAAATGTGGCATTCTCTGCAGATGGTCACTTGTGGTTGGGTGGCAATGGCGGTGGCTCGAGTTCATCGCGCCGCACCGGCGAGCCCAATCCGGGGAGCTATGCAGTCGTTCCTTCAAATACGAAGACGTTGTCCTTCTGCGACCCCTGCGTCAAATCCCTTGTGCGTTTCGGACCCCCGCACAGGAAGGAAATGACGGCCCAGAACATTTGCTTAATACTGCTTGTTATGCTCAATACCATGTCTTTTGCTCCGTGCCCTAACCATTGCAGCTGGAGTGCCTCATTGGCTTCGTACCTGGTGCAGGCTGCGCTTACGGTTGGTGCTTTGTGTTTCGCATCCTACCCCCTCTCACACACTCTCTTACTCTGCTTATCGCGGTTTGACTGCACTTGATTTTACTTCTCGTGTACCTCTTGGTGCTTCAACGTAATTGCAACGTATTCAGCTTGTGGTGAAGGTGCCTCGGCTGCCCCTGGACGCTCACGCTGGGGCAATTTGTATGGCGGTACGTCCATCATTTCACGTGCGCTCTCGCTGCAAGCAAAGTCAAAGTCAAATTTTATCCAATCATCTCTCGTCGTGGGATCAAGAGCTTGTCTTTGTACTTGATGGTTGGCTTTCACGTGGCACTAACACTATTTCCTTTTGGTCACTCTGACTACTGCACAGTGTCCAACTGCGTGCTGGCTTGTTTGGGGGGGCCTGTGGCCAGTGCTGCCATGTGTCTCTGGACCGTGGGCCGTGACTGTCTTGGCCTGCCCTTGCCCGCAACGCCATCGCGCCGTCGCCGCGCAACCTCACCCTTGGTGCAAGCCCGTATGGAGCAGACTGTTGCGCTGAGCGAAGCGTACCGAAATCAATTGTCCATTTTTGCCCTCATCTACTCGGGCCCATTGTATTTCACAACCGCTGATGGCCTCACACTCAATGAAGATGCCAACAAGTGGTTGAGCCTTAACGACAAGGAGTGGCAAACCCGCGTGGGTGCCTTCTGGGCGGATACCTCGGACGGTGGCATCATGTTAACCCCAGCCGAATGCCGCAACCTGACTGATGCGCCCCCGGCCACTTTCTCGGTTGAAGGCGTTCTCAGTGCTGAAGCAGTCGCACACTTTTGCGCACGGTGGAACAACACACAAGTTTATTTCGACCAAGGCATCACCTCCATGGCCGATGTACCCGAGGGTTGGGATACCAACTTCATTCCCCATGATGAATACTATGCGCGCTGGCAGCAACTCCAAGCCGATTACAGCAAGCTGCCACACAATCCTGATGGAACGGCCAGCTTTGACGATCAAATGTATCGTAGCTACATTGCCACCGAGGACGCGGCCCTTGAAGATGAGGTAGGCAAGTGCGTGGAGGTGCGTGTTCGAATTGAACAGGAAATGACGCTCACGCGCACAGCCTTTGAAGGCTCACTTGAGCTTACCAACGATGCCGAGGACCCGCTGGAGAACATTCGTGTTGTCCTTTACATGCTGCCTCATGAAGAACGCAATGTCAGCCGCAATGTGACACATCTCTTTGTCATTGGTCAGCCGAGCCCCGTTTTTGCTGGAGGCGTTAATGGCAATGGCACGGTGCCTGGTGCAAGCTCGGGCAAGGCCACGTGGCTCTTCATGGCGTTGCGTGACGCCGCCCCGACTGAAGCGGTGCTTTACGATGTAGGGGGCGAAATCACATATACTGTGCGTGGTACAGAGTTTCGCATCACCATGTATCCAGATACCATCACCGTCTATCCGGACCCGCGTCTGCAGATCAAATACTTTTGGGATAGCATCGTGTATTCTGACGATCCTTTCACAGAGGAAGTTGAGCCGGCCATTCCATTTAGTCTGGCAGTCATGATTCATAACGACGGAGCGGGCACAGCGCGGGACATGCAAATTGTCTCTGGCCAGCCCGAAATTATTGAAAACAAGGATGGCCTTCTGGTCAGTTTCACCATTGTGCGGTCTCGCCTCAACTATGAGGAGATTTCAACTTCGTTGAGCGTGACGGTTGGTGAGGTGGCACCATACAGCAGCTCGGTGGTGCGCTGGGATATGGTGTGCCCCTTGCAAGGCCAATTCAAGGACTTCAATGCCACCATGGAGTACGAAAGCCCCCTGGGAGACCAGCGTCTTTCTATTGTGGACAATGTAACCATCTATCCTCTTGTTCGAATTGTGAGGTTTGAAGCAGAGAACGACGACGTGCCCGACTTTTTGACAGATGATTTTCTTGGAGATGCCATCCCAGACACGCTGCACAGCAGCTATGATAATAACGAGTACCCGCTGTGGACGTTTGTGGACCATTCTGCCGTCAACGTTTCGGGCCGCGTCGCCAATCCCCAAGGTGGTTTTTCAATCACAGTCATGGTTCCCATCACCAACGCTCCTACCTACGTTCGCATCGACGACCCAGTAGAAGATACGGTGCGCCTCTCATCAGTGCAACGTCTTGCCGACGGCTCGGGGGGCACGCTGCCCGGCGAGAACGTTTGGCGCACATACCGCGTCAAACGATCCGCCTCAAAGGTCACGCCGCTGGATTACCTGCACCTCTTTGATCACGCGTCAGCGGGTGTATATGTTTTGAACTTTGACGACTTGGCCCCCGTTTCACAGCTTACCGTGATTGATGTCAGCGAGTCTGACGCCACGGTCAGTGTCTTGGCTCATCAACTGTGAAATGTGCAAACTGCCGAAGCGTTCACCACCCGCTGAGTGTTTTCGAGCGCCTGCGCACCACTGGAGGCTCTCGGTGGTTTGGTTTGGTTTTTGGTCTTGTTTTTCACTTTCTTTTGTTTTTGCCTTGGTAGATTTTGTGGCTGCCATCGATTGGTGCCAACACGTACCGCATCACGGCTCGCCAAGCAGGAGCAGGGCAGGCATTTGCACCAACCTCAAACAACAGCGTCACAACTGCGGAGAGCTTTACGGGTGAGTTTGCGCCCATCTCATGTGCTGAGTTGCGTTTTTCACGTCATTTGCTGCATTTATTCGCAATTCACCGCTGCAAGGAGCGTTGCTGTTTCTCTCAACCATGTCAATGGCATGTGCGCCAAGAGTATCTGTCGCTGATGATTGTGTGTGTATGGTAGTTGAGGCGCTGCAACCAGCAACCACATACGAGGTCCGCGTACAGGCGGGTGTGGATGGTCAATTCGAGGCGGCCGGTCAGACGGTGCAACTCCTGACGCCTGGAACGCGGCCCTCCACCACGCCTGAAGCCACAGCCACACCAACACCAACTGTCACCTCCACGCAGACGGCGAGGAGCACGAGCACCGATGGCCCTGGTAGCACGGGAGGACACATTAGCTCGACGACGAGCCACACCAACGCTGTGGGCTCGACCACTTCGGTAGTTGGTGGTTCAACGCCCCACGGTGCGAGCACGTCGACCCCTGTGCCTGCCTCGACCACAGTAGCCACTTCAACCACGATGGCGTGGGCATCCATCACGCTCGACTACGACATTGCCGCAACAGCCAATCGCTCCCTGCTCAACGATACAGCCGCCATGCGCTCGCTCATTGCGGAGCACCTAGCCAAACTTGATGGCTGGTCTACACTCGATGCCTACGAAATCGTCGTCTCCCCCCTTGGTGGGGGCGTCTCATTTTATCGCATTCAAGTCCGCTTTCGTGGCGCAGGGGCCGCCACGCTGGAATCTGAGGTGCGCGGTTCTTCGCGGTCATGTCTTGTTGTGCTTGTGCGTTTGTTGTTTCGGTCGGTGCCTGTTTGACGTTCACGGCTCACTGCGTCTGTATATGGTGCCGGTCTATCTGTAGCTGGAAGAAGAGGGCTTGGAGCTCAGCGAGCTTGGGCTGGCGTCGACTGGCCACACCCCATCAACCACACAAGCTGCCAACGAGGCCTCTTCGGATGACAGCAACACTGGCATTGTAGTGGGTGTGGTGGTTGCTATTGTCGTAGTACTGATTGCTGTTATCGCGTTTTTCGTCCATCGAGCTCGCTCCGGGTACGTCTGCGAACAAAATGCGTCTATGACTTGACGTCACTTGGCTATGCTCACTTGCGTTGCTTTTCTGTTTTCCTTTTTTTTTTTTTTTTTTTTTTTTTTTTTTTTTTTTTTTTTTTTTTTTTTTTTTTTTTTTTTTGTGCCTGTCGCCTTGGTAGGCCACACAAATCGGCCACGAAGCTTGGAGACAGCAACACCAATGAGTACGCCAATCCGGTGTATGCGTCCAACATGCAACTGGAGAATATGTCTGAACCGCCCCTGACGCGCACACCGTCGGTGGTTCTCCGCGGCTACGACGGCCCAGTCTGTATGTCTGACTCTGTATGAACCTTTCTGTCATCAAGGCCACCACCCCTTCCTGACTCCACCTTCATTCCGCCTGGGCCTGTCGATACGTAGCTGATGTATAGCTGTTTGATCAAGACAGAACAATCAAGTGGCAACGCACGTGACGGCTCGGGGCAAAAATTACATAGGCCCGTCACACTGGCTGTTGTCATACCCACCATGTCTTGCGCGTTCTGAATGAATACACGCGCAAGTCAAGTTGCACATTGGCGGTGACATGACGTTTAATTTTGCACAAAAGTGATAAGTCTTCTTGCCAACTCGTGGCTGTTTCCCGCCCCATCCTGAAGCAGTCCTTTTGCGCCGCTGCTGTTCGTTGTGATCTTTTGTTGCATGTCCTCTGCTCTTGTTTGTCAATTGATTTTTTAATTTGGAGGAGAAGAAGCATTAAAATGTGTAAGGGCGTGTTTGGAAAAGCATAAATCTGTATTTTGTGGGTTTCTATGTGGATTGGGTGCATGTGTGCTCTTTCGCCTTGTCTTTGAACGAAGGCGTTGGGACCAAAACTGATGCTGTTACGCCTCAATCACTTTGATCTGTAAACTGGTTGTCAAAACACAAAAGTTGTCAAGAACATGGAGAAATGATCAAAATAAAAATCTGACACTCTCTTCACAAAGTCGCTGTAGACAAAACTGCATATCGATTGGTCTAGTGACAATACCACTGTGGGGACTGGACTGCCAGAAACATAAAACTCTGTTCTTCCAAACTCGTTTCCCATCTTAAAACGCCCAAATTCAGCTTAAAATGCGATTTTCTCAGTTCGACCAAAAGCAGATTTATGCTTTTCCAAACACGCCCTTACACAAATTTTGTTTGTGTTTGATCTGTCTGCCCGTGCCACCAAAAACATGGGCGGGATAGTGCCCGTGCAAGCGCTCCTACTGGGGGTATTGGCGTTGTGTCTCGTCAGACAGTTGCCATGCGCGGCGGCGGATATGCCTTGCGTCCTCGATGAACGGGGCATGGGAAGCTATCGGTTCCCAGAGCTGCCCCAGCTCAAGGGTTGGGTGGCTTCCCAAGAAACACAGATTGTGGCCATTGATGACCATCGAGCCGGCTTGGCCGTGGTTCAGCGTCATCCTGCGACAGCGGTAAGCCCGCTGCTTATGGCATTTCGCGCTGGTGGGAGCACGCGACTGAACTCACGATCTTGATCTTGTGAATATTGAATCAACTTTTGCTCGATTGATTGAGTAGACCTGTCCAAAGGGTCGGGCCACCGTCACACAATACGTGTGTGACAGAGCGCTCACTGGAGTGCAGCCCCGCGGCGCCGAGGGCTGGCTTGACCCGTGGTGCGTGACAGTCCAGCGCCACGAAACGCAGGCTGCCTGTCGCGCCGAATGGAGCAAAATGCCATGCGCCACGAACCAAGTCCCCGTTCCTACCCCTGAACAAGCCGCATATCAGCGTCATGAGATTATGGGCGTAAGTTTGACGCCGAAACTATTGCATTGACCTTGATCTTTTCATGAGGAATATCGCTGCAGATCCTGCCTTCTGTGTGATTGCCGCTTGCTTTTGAACGACTCTTTTTCTCCACTTACCCAAGACCTGCCCCGCTCTGGCTTACGTCTTGACTTGGCGGCGTTGCTTGATCGCATGGTAGTTGACACACTTTAACATGGCTACTTTTGTGGAGGACGGCGATCCAGCTTGCAACCCCACCAACTGGAATGTGGGTGTCCATAGCTCACACGCCTCCCTTTTTGACCCCACACGGCTAAACATCTCCAACTGGGTTGAAAACTACCGGGCTGTGGGTGCCAAGCACGCCGTCCTCACCGCCAAACACGGCTGCGGCTTTTTACTCTGGAATACCTCGACCACCTTGCCAAATGGAACGGAGTATCCCTTTGCAGTGGCACGCAGTTCCTACCCAAGCTTTCAGCGCGACGTCATTGCCGAATTTAGCTCCACCTTGGGGGCAGCCGGCCTGGGATATGGCTATTACTACAGCACTGGCAACAACTACTTTCTCAACCGAGATGGCTTCAAGCGCATTGGCAACCCCTTGCCAGGCCAAGTAGATTTAACTGACGAACAATATAATACCCTGGTCTTTGAGCACGTCAAAGAGCTGTGGACGCGCTTTGGATCGCTTTTTGAAATCTGGTTTGATCATGGGGTCTCTGCGGATCAGGATCAGCAGCTAGCCGCTTTGCTCAAGCAGTATCAGCCCCAAGTCGTGGGCTTCAACGGACAGGGGATCATGACCAGCCCCATCAAGTTCGTACCAAGCAAACCCGCTGCTCGATGCGCTTTTTTGCTTCACTCTTCTTGACTTCACCTGCGTGTGGGTTTTGTGCTGGTCTTTCAATTGTGGGTGAAATGTGCCGCTACACTGCGTACTTTCCTTACCTGTGTGCCTGCAGGTGGGTGGGCACGGAAAGCGGCTTGGCTGGTTATCCCACTTGGGCGACGGGCTGCTCTGTTGCCCAAGGCGATCCAACTGCCAGCGACTACTGTCCCGTTGGGGGTGACACCTACGTACGTCCAGCGATTGAACAGGGCATCCTGACGCCTTTTCATCTCACTCTCGTGCTGCATCGCAATGAACACTCCTAAACTTTGAACCCTGCAGGTGCAAAATGGCCATTGGTTTTGGCGGCCTGGATTTGCTCTTCGCTCCGTGCAGCAGATGGTGGAGGTGTGTTGGAGCGACGAGTCCTTGACCGCGGTCATCTGATCGCACTGACAAGTCATCTCACCACTCCGCGGCAGGTGTATCACATGACGGTTGGCAACAATCAGGTGCTTGAGCTGGACTTTGCGATCGACGACACGGGCAATGTACCAAGTGATGCCTCGGCGGTGTACCACGCACTTGGTGCATGGGCTCGAGCGTGCTACGGCATGCCAGTAGCCAATATGAGTGGCAACAGTAGCTCAGTCTTGCTGACCTTGCCATCGCCAGCCACTCCTGTTGATCGATTTATCTTGCAGGAAGACATTGACTTTGGCGAGCGTGTGCGACAATGGCACATCGATGTGCAGGTGGAAACCGGTGACTGGATGCCCTTTGCCAATGGCACGGCCATCGGCCACAAACGCATTGTCCTGGGCTCGGGGCCAAGCAGTTCGCTTACTGCAGCCCGCCTAACCGTTGACTCGGCCGTAGCTTCGCCCGTCATTCTCGCCTTTGCGGCTTTCAAGCCCTGTCCCGATCCCTAGTTGTGCCACCCAATCGATGGTGCACCTGGCGTCGTATTGTATCGGAATTGATTGGTTATCAATTGTCTCAATCCTGTATTTGATGCTATCGAGCGTGATCGCGGCCTGACTGCGGTGCCAATCGGCTTAGCTGAAGCTGGACGACTCTCTATTATCTCTTGACATCTGGGTCCGAGCAGCGGGGCGCGCGTGATTGCGGCGACGCTCCGAGCTCCACTTTTTTCCTTGGGTCGGGTGGCCATGCCGCCCAAGCGCAGTGCCAAGGACACAGTACACGAGTGTGTGAAGACAAGAAGCAAAAAAACAACACCTCTTCGTCTAATTATAGCGTATGTCGCTGAGATTGAAATGGACCGTCGAACATAAATAAAAGTCAGTCATTTCCATTTTCCATTTTCATTTTTTTTTTTTTTTTGAACTTGGTTGCTGTTTTTTTTTTTTTTTTTTAATTGGCACCGAGCATCATGGCTGAATTTTCAGCATTGATGGAGCAAATGAAGCAAATGCAGCTCCAAAGCACAAGCGAGGAACAACATCGCCACATCCAAGCTCAGATCCAAGCTCTCATTGAGCTTGAGCAGCAGAGGCTGGCCGCGGAAGCCGAGGAGCGCAAGCTCGAGCACGAAAGGCTGGCCGCGGAAGCCGAGGAGTGCAAGCTCGAGCACGAAAGGCTGGCCGCCGAGGAGCGCAAGGAAGCACAGCTCAAACGGAAAACAGGTCGCGACAAGGTTCGTCGTGTTTCGTCTCGATTCGTTACAACCGACAAGGCCTGCTGCCTCTGTTGCTCACGTGGTCCGGTTGACAGATTAAAGTCTTGAAGGGCATGTTTGCCAACCTTGGGTGGCAACACGAAACGGCTTTATGGAACAAGTTGATGGCAATGGATGATGCTGGTTTTGAAGCATTTGTCGACGAAGTCGACAACATGCCCTCTGCCGAGAGGATGAACGAAGTGTACCCCTGGAAGGTGTGTTTGTCGTGACCTGGCCCCACATTACGTCTGCACTTGGTCATTACTGTACCCGCGCGCGCCTACTACAATCGGTAAGCACCTGTCGGGCAAGACTCACGCGCAGGATCGTCTTATGGTTGACATGCGTGTGCAGGCTTTATATGGACAATGCTACCACCGTCCGACTCACGTGGCCGGATGCCTTCAAAGGCGCCCTCACAAACCTTGTCTCTGACCACTGCAAATGAAGTTCTTGGCTCCGTGGTCGCAGAGCTTCCCTGCAGCCACCACTACCTTGCAGCAAAAATTGTCAAGCGCATTGATGATCTTTGCGCGGATGACCAGTGGGAGCGCAGCGAGGCGCTGACGAATGGCCTTCAGTGGGCGGCCAAAGCTCAACGTGACTCCCAGCTGACTGAACTCCAGCAGGAGCCCAGCATTTCTTCGCGAGTTTCCATCGTGTTGCAGCGCTACTTTGGTCTGAATGTTGTCCATCAGTACGCCATCGGTTCCCACAGCACCCACGTTGATTGGGCGGGCTTTGACGACAACCACCACGTTGTCGTCATGGGTGAGTGCAAAAAGAAGGAGCAGCCGTTCCATGAATACGGGGGCCAGGTTGCCAACGAGCTCTTGCGACTGGGGGCCATTCCAACGTTGTATGAGAGCAACAGCAACATACCGCTGCCTCGGCGGAAGGACATTTTGTGGCCCATCATCAACATCAACGTGGTGGGAGACCATGTCAGCGCCTACCTGGCTTTGCATGTGATTGATATTCCATGGGAGCAGTTTGAGAGTTGCCTGGCAGAGATTCTGCCATTGTTTGAGATTGACGGTTTGAACGCGAAGCCGAAGACATCGGGGCTGTTCTTCAGGTGCCGCGAACTTTGAAAAAAATCCGCGGCAGGTAGAAAGCATCTTGCGAGCTTGCAAGGAATTTGTGCAAGAGGATTTGGCGTACTTGCTGGATCGGGCAGATGCTCGGACTGTATTGCGGCCACGGCTGCCTCCACAACCATTTCCTTGCCCTTTTGACCACCTCTGCAAGTGGAATCTGAAGGATTCGTATGGTCCCAACGTGCAGGTCTACAGCATCGGGAAGCAAAACAAGGTGTTCAAGCACTTTGACTACTGGGGACGCACGGCAAATCTCTGCAGCAGCCTCTCGGCACAGTGTGTGTCTTACCAAGATCGCCGCTACCCGCCTGACGACCGAATCTTGACAATACTCAGTCAACTGGATGTGGCAGGCTCATTCTATCAGAAGTGGGAGGTGGCGAGGCTTGCAACTGCCGTGGATGTGCTCAGCTACCCTTACGTGAAGCCGGCAGACACCGTCGAGATTGAGCAACTGGTCCAGGTCATCTACCAACTGAAGGCCATCCATAGCGTTGACTTTGTGCACGGCGACATTCTTCCTCGCAACATTCTTTTTTGCAGCGACTGGGAAGGGCATCCTGCGGCCTTTCTCATCGACTTTGATCTCGGCAGGTTTCTTGCTGCTAATCCTGCCCACAACCCCGTCTATGCCTCCAATTTTGCCAGGGAAGGAGAGCCGCTGGAGCCTTTTCGTCACCCATTTGCCCGGCGGAATTTGCCAATGCAGAAGGAGCACGATGGCTTTGCCTTGGCACGTGTCATGGAGAAGTTTTTGCAGGACGACGAGGCTCGTCAGCAGCTGGTGGCTGCGTTGGAAGAGCTGCAGCTGGATGACGCTGCCACGCTGTGTCAGAGGTGCTCGCTTTTGCCGCCAGACAATGTTGCTGGGCTTGGCAAGGCCACGGGAAGTCCTCGACGTTAATGTGCCAACCTGGCCCTCCCCTTCTCCAAGTATTCCTGACCCTTGTGCTTATTTTTCCGGCCCATTTTGCGCCAAAGCGACGGCTGTCATCAGTTCATTGTAGTGTCATGCAAGCATGCGTCCCATGCGTCTTTGCCCGAACAGAAGCAGACCTATCAGATCCAAGTTTGCCTATTTTGAACACCATAGGGAAGTTGCAGATCATTAAAACCCGTTGTCTTGGGAGGAAAAAATAATGGTGAAACACGACATTGATTTTCTTCTGTTCTGTTCCTTTCGGTGCGATAACAGAGAGAGAGGGACAAGAGGTGCTTGCTTTGACAAATGGCAGCTTAGGCATTGGGCGCGGTTGTTGTACTGGGAAGTGAGAGCATACTGTACCGTTGATGCCCTGTTCACTCGGTCTGATGCTCTTGTCTACCTGACCCTCTTTTTGGGGGTTTTCAAGCATTCCATCATCCGGGAGTAACCAGAAACCTATCCCCAATCCCCATCGGTAAGCGGGCATTTGATTTCATCTCCGTTCTTGTCTTTTTGGGGCTCCGAACAACGCGGTGATTGAAAACGCAGGTCAGCATGTCATCCTTGTGAATTTCCGAGTACCCGCTGTCGCCCGGCAAGCACATCTAGTATGGGATTGAAAAACGGCAGGGCCCATCATGGCACACTTGTACCTGCTAGCATCACCCGCACGGCAGCCACAGCTGGCATCAACAGGATAACAACAGCAAAACGTTCAGGCTGCTTTAGGGCCAACTTCACATGTCAAAATAAATTACTGAAAAATGATCAAAAAAGCATCGAAAATTACGCCAAAATAGGCACCGGCAGTGCCACCATCTTGATCTACTGAAACGTGAAAGGGAGTGCTGATAGGGTTGTTCAAATGGCTGAGCTGTCTATCGGTGACCATGGGCCAGCCTCGACTTATCAGCACCAGCCAAGCCCCTGCCCCACCCTCCGAAGCATGAACCTGCTGGACGATTGCTGCCTCTTGGCAGTTGAGTTTGCGCGCGTGCCAGCACGTTAAGCATACTTTCGCGCAGCAGCATTAACTGCTTTAATGTATACACAAACTGTAGTTATATTAAGCTTACCTTGCCTTTAGATACGTACACTCTCAACAAAAACTAGATTAACACGCGCACAAAGTATCGAAATACATGACATGACTTTTCTTGTTTTTTTATTCGCGAGCTCTCGCTCCGCCGCCGCTCGTGTTCACTTTACTGTGCTTGAAAGGCGGGGTTGGTGCCCTTCTCTTTCTCTCTCCCTCTCCTTCGACGCGGTTGCGAGTCGTGCTGGGGCGTAGGTGGTCTGGGGTTGGGACGCGTCTCCGCTGGCTGTTGCTTGCGGGGACTAACACTTGAGCAAGCTTCACCGGTTGCTCGGAATCGATCATCATGGCTGCTTCAAAGTATCCTGCGCTCATGAAGCCGCTGGATCTTGGCTTCACCTCCATCAAGAACCGTGTCCTCATGGGCAGCATGCACACGGGGCTTGAGAGGTACGCAAAATCTGCTTTGTTGCAGTCGCGTGTCGCGTTTGCACCGCACAGCAAGGCGTCAAGTGTCCAAGTTACCTGGAAATCATCCGTCGGTTCACCCATGTCATTTCCTTAGCGGTCTCTTGCTGCCTAGCGGGCTGCGAGAGATGGCAGCTTTCTTTGAAGCTCGTGCCAAGGGTGGAGTTGGTCTCATGGTGACTGGTATGAGCCCTTGTTTGTCGAGCCACCATGTTGCTTTTGCAGTCATCCAAAAAACAACCCCCCCCCAAAAAAAAACCCCGATACCATCATCGCTCATGTGCAACACGCCCTCCGCTCTTCCTCACGCACTCGCCTTGGCTCCAGGTGGCGTGGCCCCCAACCGCACGGGGCGCGTCTCTCCATTTGCTTCCAAGCTGACCTATAGCTGGGAGGCCAAACGTCATCGCATCGTGACCGACGCTGTTCACGAGCACGGCTCAAAAATTGCCATGCAGATCTTGCATTCGGGCCGGTACGTCGGATTTGCTTGAAATGCATATATGCCTGCATCAATTCCAGGCCCCAACACACTCATCGCCACCATCCCGGGCTCACGGCATCAACTTGCTGTTGCACAAAAGCTATGCCTATCATCCATTTCCCGTGGCACCGAGCAAGATCAAGTCCCCCATCTCTTTTTTTACCCCACGTGCTCTCTCCGAGGCGGGCATCGAGTCGACCATTGATGATTACTGCCGGTACGGCTGATCAATGTCCCAATCATTAGATATGCGTTTGCGGTGGCTCTTGTTCTCCGTCGCTTTGACATCGATTGCATGGGGTGTGCATGCTTCCAAAGGTGTGCTGAGCTTGCACGTGAAGCAGGCTACGATGGTGTTGAAGTCATGGGTATGTGCATGGGTAGTGGACACCGCGCAACCGCAGCTATGTGGGGCGTCTCAGACGCTCATTCTTGCTCACATTATAGGCAGCGAAGGTTATCTGATCAATCAATTCATCGTCGGGCGCACAAACAAGCGCACGGATGGCTGGGGTTCG
Organism: Monosiga brevicollis MX1; assembly: GCF_000002865.3. Classification (NCBI taxonomy): domain Eukaryota; class Choanoflagellata; order Craspedida; family Salpingoecidae; genus Monosiga; species Monosiga brevicollis. The sequence goes on from NW_001865045.1 coordinate 736,020, forward strand.
TCTGGCTCTGATAGTGCTCAGATTGTCCTTGCCGGTTTCGTGCAACATCTCACGGGGTTGGTCCTTCATCAGGCGGCTCGTATGAGAATCGGATTCGCTTCCCAGTGGAGATTGTGCGTCGCATGCGCGAACGCGTCGGCAAGGACTTTATCATCATTTTCCGCTTGAGCATGCTCGACCTGGTCGAGAACGGCAGCACCTGGGACGAGATTGTTCTGGTTGGTGATTGACAAACCGCCCTTCCGCACGCACCGTTTGCTCGCGCGCAGATGGAGAGGCAGGGACATATGAGTTTGCTTGACACACAGACGGACGCCTTGGTCTACATCCGTTTCATCCTCATTGCGCACCTGCCGTCTAGCTGGCCATGGAGCTTGAGAAAGCAGGTGTCACCATCTTGAACACGGGTATCGGCTGGCACGAAGTATGTTGACGCGAGTAGCTAGATTGATTCTTACCTCTTTCTTTAATGTGCAAATCACTGACGCTTGGTGGTGCAGGCTCGCGTGCCCACCATCGCCACCATGGTCCCCCGTGGTGCCTATTCCTGGGTGACAGAGCGCATGAAGAAAGAAGTTTCAGTTCCTCTAGTCACCGTCAATCGCATCAACACGCCTGCTGTCGCTGAAGAGTACGTGACACTTTATTTTGATATGAAGATAATCAATATTTTAGCTACTCATAAACTTCTTGCCGACATATCAATGTATCTTCCAGTATTCTTGCCTCTGGTCAGGCCGACATGGTTTCGATGGCTCGTCCCCTGCTGGCTGATCCAGACTTCGTGGTCAAGGTTCGCTGCAAACATTGCATGCATACTTGAAGAGGACACGCCCATCTCACTCTTCTTACATCACATCTCTTCTGGGGATGGCTGCCAAACGATAAACGATAGGCAGCATCTGGCCGCGACACCGAGATCAACACTTGCATTGCATGCAATCAGGCGTGTCTGGATCACACTTTCCAAGCCAAGCGCGCCTCATGTCTTGTTAACCCCATGGTGAGAGCTGCTTCTTATCGCAGCCCGCATCGACGTGATGCCTTGAGCAAATACAAAAAATACTTGAGTTTGGCTCTTCAAAGCTGAATTATACCGTCTTTCTCGCTCACATACGATGTAATGGTGTGCAAGGCGGGATACGAGCTCAAGTACAAGGACCTCATGAAGCCAACGACAAGCCCAAAGAAGGTAGCCGTTGTTGGTGGCGGTCCAGCGGGCATGTCGTGTGCCATGTATGCCGGTACGATCATCGCTGACATTCTGTAGAGCAGCGCACGTACCTGACACGTTTTTTCTCTCACGATGCATCTTACCACTCGTTTTTCGCTTTCAGCACAACGTGGACACAAAGTGACGCTCTATGAAGCTGGAGAAAAGCTGGGTGGTCAGGTGCGTTTTTTTATTGTCGCATTGTTGCTTCATCATCTCATTTTTCCTGGCCAAAACACTATCTTTTGCACCAAAAACGGCAGCGTCTCACTGTCGTCGTATCTGTAGCTGCATATGGCAGCCAGCGTTCCAGGCAAGGAGGAGTTTTGGGAGACGCTGCGCTATTTTTCCACCATGCTGGCCAAGCATGGCGTTGATGTAAGCGGAAGCACCGCGTGACTGCTCACACAACCCAGGCACACTGGCCATGGCTCACCAGGGCTGGTATCAGGTGCGCTGCAATACCACTGCTCAAGCTGAAGACTTGCACGGCTCTTTCGATGAAGTCGTCGTGGCAACTGGCGTCCTCCCGCGTCAAGTCAAGTTTGACGGTGAGTCTTATTTGCACTCGGATCAACAACCGTCAACTGTCCATGGGCAGGTGCAAACACCAGTGCCGTCATCATCGTACATGTGTGTATGGTCTTTCCCACGTCGAGACCGCTCACTCTTGGCCTATTGGGCTGTCAGGTGTTGATCATCCGAAGGTCCTGAGTTACATTGATGTTCTCCGTCACAAGAAGCCTGTGGGCCAGCGCGTGGCCATCATTGGTGCCGGTGAGTGTCATCTCAAGCTCGATTCAAGGCTCCTCCGGCGGTAAGATAGGAATGTACTCATCATCCACAACCAACTAGGTGGCATTGGCTTTGATGTGGCGGACTATCTTTCTCACGGCACCAACGATCCAAGCCTCAACGTTGATGCTTTCTTGCAAGAGTGGTACGTAAACTGTGACCAAGATGCTTACAGCATACAAAGTGGTGCTCCCTTCCTGCAACACAGTTCTTCAAAATGTGAAAAATCTCTTGACCACCCCGCCCTCGTGTGCTGTTGTAGGGGTATCGATAAGAGCCTCAAGCATCGTGGTGGTTTGCAGGGTGAGGAGCATCAAACTTCAGGCCGCCAAATCTACCTTCTGCAGCGCAAGGACTCAAAGGTTTGTGCGCGTTTGCACCGTTCAGACAGGACAAGATCAAAGGCGCCGCTACCTTTCTGTTCATCTCACTTTGTACCATTTTGGCCAGGTGGGCAAGGGCCTGGGTAAGACGACCGGGTGGATTCATCGCCTCACACTTCAGAAGCGAGGTGTTGAATTTATTGCTGGTGTGTCACATGCGATCGAAATTCGCTAGCTCTGGTCAAAGCGCGCAGTCAACATGTGGCACCAAATATCTCTGACCGGTTTCCCCTGAATTGTCTCCTCTCAGGCTGCTCATATGACAAGATCGATGACACGGGCCTGACCATCACCGTCAAAGATAAGAAGCGCACACTTGAGGTCGACACCGTGGTTGTATGTGCGGGGCAAACCTCTCTCAAGGCGCTTGAGGAACAGCTCAAGGAACTCGGCACCTCAACCCATTTGATCGGCGGTTCGAAATTGGCAGTACGTTATACCTCAGATTTGTGCTGCTTTGGTCAAGCAGGCTGGGTGATTACGAGATGCTATCCCTCTGCTCTGCTCATATTGTTTGAACGCTTGCTATAGGGTGAGTTGGATGCCAAGCGAGCCATCAAAGAGGGCATGCTCCTGGCCGGGTCGTTTTAAACCTTGATAACAGCCGTTGAGTTTGAGGTCCTCTGCAGTGCAGTGCCTATCATGTACGCTTTAGCGAATCGATTGGTATTTCTCTCTGACTACGTTCTCAACTCTATCCTCCGGCCTCAAGCAAACTTGTTCCACATCAAAATTACAAATATGGAAACGAAGCATGAGTTGCTTCACAGCAACGATTGTTGCCAACCAGCCTGTTTAGGCCTCCGAGTCAGAGCCTTGGAAGCTAGCACCTGGGCCCGCACGGCCACGTGACAGAAACGTCAAGGTTTGCGAATCATCCGAAGGGATGGCCGCGTCTTCATCATCGTCATCCGTCATGTCCACACCCGGACTGGTGGGCGTGGTGCCAGCCATGTCTAGGTCGGCCAGGGCCAGTGCGCTGCTGAGAGAATCGAAAAAGTCCAGCTCAGTTCCACTTCGCGGTGGCTGAATCTGGTTCCCCCGGTGTGCCTGAGGCACGGGGCGTGGTGCGCTGCGCGCTGCGCGCGCCTTGGAGGTCCCAGTGTCAGTTGGGGTACCCACACCATGGTGAGTGGGAGTCAAGGCCTCAATCGACTGTTCACGCGACAATGGTGACGGTCGGCCTTGCGTCGTTGAAGGAGCCAGTAATTCAGTATTCTTGACTGGGGGAGCATTGCTCATACTGGTGCGATTGCTGTTCGGTTGTAAATGAGTACTGATCTTGGCACCAGCCGACTTTAGCAAGCCTATGATGGCAGCCAGTCGTTGCTGTTGAGCTCGGTCAAGTGGCGTCTTGCCATCATGGTCAATCTGATTGAGCGGGGCCTTAGCCCAGATTAGGCGCTGGACCCAAGGCGCATCGTCCTTCATGACCGCCACGTGCAAAGGTGTAGCACCGGAATCAGGATCTTCTTCCCCTAGCATTGGGGCTGTGCAGCGCAGAAAAATGGCCAAGGCTACTTCAAGATCATCCTCGATGAGGGCATCAGAGAGGGCCTAAAAGCGAGCTAAAAAGTTAGACAAAGGAAAAAAAAAGCACGAGTCTTCACAAACGCCATTGATCAAGCCCCACTTCGCTCCGCTTACCTGGCCTGACACAGTCTCGGCCGGTGCGACCATGGAACGCCGAACATATTTTTGCTCGATCCATTCTTTGATGAGCGCTGGGTCTGAATCAGGGCTGGGCTTGGCATGTTCAGGTCGTGCTTCGTACACTGAGTTGACCAGTGCGTTGCCTGATTCATACATGAGTTGTAGTTGCTCCTCCGACCAGTCGTCCAATTCAATAGAGCGCACGCGACTAACGTGCACACCCTGCCATGTTCGAAAATCAGCCGAATCAGATCAGATCATATGAAAGCATTCCCACGGCCTTCTCGCGTCAGGGTGACCAAGTTCAACATTGTATCGCTCACAAAATTCATACCAGGTTTCGATGCACGCCAGAGCACTTGATGCAAATGAGTACACCGTGGTTGAGGGAGGCCCATGACGGATGTGGGGTGCCACAGTCGGCACACATATCGTTTCCGGCTACGGCACGAAGGCGCGCGTGATCCTCCGGTGTCAGCATGCGAAACGTGGTCATTCCAGCTTGTGAGGGCCGCGAGGCATTTTTCACGCCGGCAGAAAGATTTTTGTTCAAGCACGCCATTATCTCAGCTTCGATCGCCGCCACCCTACAAAACAGGCAGTTCATCAGGGTCGTCTGCATGTGACATATACATTGACTATTGCATGACGGCGACCGAGGTGTCAATCATTGGACGCACCAGTCATTCAGCTCATCGGACGACTTGCACTCGAGGCACAGTGTCGCGCCAGCCATGGTATTGAGGGTAAATGTATGCTTCTCGCGATTGGAAATCGATGCATTTGGCTTCATGGCACGAAGTCGTTGGGGCACGCGCAAGCTGGCATGGGCCAGGTCGATGGTTTTGCCCACGGCACCATTCATGTAGTCCACGTGATTGCGATAGTACGAGAGCTTGCCGGACACGAGTGTGACCCAACGACGCAGCTGCGAGGATCCTTTAACTGACATGCGGTTGCCAACCTTTTTGAGGAAACCCTGGAGTTGATTGCCACATGAATGAGCTTGATTTCGAACCTCAGCAGCAAACACGCAGCCAGCCCCCCCTCCCCCCC
>NW_001865045.1:741575-803813 GCF_000002865.3 Monosiga brevicollis MX1
AGAGAGAGAGAGAGAGAGAGAGAGAGAGAGAGAGAGAGAGAGAGAGAGAGAGAGAGAGAGAGAGAGAGAGAGAGAGAGAGAGATATTTGCGGCTTACCCGCGACGCTTGGCGTGAGGGTGGCGAGCCAACGGGCGCAGCAGCTTGGCTGTTACCCATGAGTGAGCCCACGCGGCCTGCAGTGGTGGTTTCAAGCGGTACTGCCTCCAAAGCAACTTGCATGGCTTGTTGGAAGACCTCAAAAACTTTTCGGTTGGCAAAGGGGTTGGCTCGAAGGTAGCCACGACAGTCACCATAGTCAGCCACGAGCTGCTGAGCATCTTTTTCATTCACTTCCTGCAGTTGCCATCATATTGTTGCAGAGCGGCTGGCAGTTGAGCATAGCTGCAACAGCCACATGTGGCAAAGCCAGGGCAAAAAAAAGGCTGTACCATGAAACATGGTACACGGACCTGAGTGGTGGTTTCTAGCCCTTCAACGCCCACCAACAAGCACGGCAGATCTGCCAAGCGACGATGCTTGAGCATCTTGTGATGTACCTGCTCCAGGACTGTTCGATAAAAGAGCAAGTTAAACGGGAGGCCATAAAGAGACCACGAAACATTTGATGCTGAAGAATCATCTTCTTCGAATGGGCCCATATGTGCACGAGTAAGACGAACAAACCACGTACACTTGAAGCTGCTTGGGTTACTTGCGTCGAAAATCATCAAGAAGGCATCCGCCCAAAGAAGCACCTGCGTGACAATCGTTGGCACGTATTAATAAGCAATGTGTTGAAGAAAATTTGGTTTCCTTCCCACCCATGTGACCAAGAGGTCATTTGCAACTGCTGCGTCAAACCGAACGTTTTCTTCGGCAATGGGAGACTGACATCAGGATTAGCGTCATCGCATGAAATGCGAATGCGCATGTCCACCTCACGACCGTTCCACGGCACACGGATAAGGCGCCGAGGTCCCTCCTGTTGTTGCGGGCTCACCACCCCCGTCATCATTTCCAGTGGATTTTTGTCACGACTCGACGCTACATGCGGCATGAATGTACGTGCGTGAGCTTGCCTGACCAGTGTCAATGCCAAGAAAATGCATGTCATGTCTCAAGGGGACAGAGGCATGGCAAGTTACTGACCAAAGCCATCAGGAGAGCCAGTTTGAAAGGAGTTGATAAGCTGGATTTGCCCTGTCGTAAAAGGCAAAAGAGTGTCAAAATACCGAATGTCCCAGAGGGGACACAGGAAATATGGCATTGAGTGGTGAATCGAAGTCGATGGGTGCAAGAGGAAAGACCAGACAACAATCAGACTCATAAGCGATAGGAGAAAGCCTGAAGTGATATGGAGCTCCAGCAATCGCCTCACACCCCACGCGAGTGGGAACAAACCTGCATTGCTCTGGCCCAGAATGGCCTGGACACGTCGTTCCCCAAAAGGTTTCAATGCACGTTCCAGGCACGACACCATGATGCGTGAGCACGCTGCGCAGGCCTGACCCGAGCTCTCAACACGCAAACGGCCAGACGTACGATGCGCAAGATGGGGCGATCTGGCGTGGACAGATCCCAATTGCCATCGTCAAAAATGGCCTCTGCGAGTGCCATGAGGGCCACGGGAACGGCCAACAAGTGGATGAATGCGGATGCAGTCACGATCATGTCACGAGCTTCAAATACAGGTTGTCAATCTCGGCCAATGACGCGCAGCGCATATCCATACCTTCCAGATTGCCCAACTTCTCCATCAACCGGCTTGTGAGTTGCGACACTTAGAAGGCAGTATTGTATCAGATGCCGTCCGCATTCGAGCATCACAAGTGAGCCATTGCGGTGAGAAACGGACGTGCAGAAAGCGCAGCGCAAGGGTAAAAGCAGGCAAAAGCTTGCGTTGCGCACCAGGCAGAGCCTCAGCTTGGGTTTTCACTTCAGCTAAACATGCGCGCACGCTGGCCATCTGATTTGACGTCCAGATATTCCGCTTCGTTGAGGCCATGGTGCCGGTGGTCTCACTTTTTCTTGCTCGGGCGGCTGCACAGCCGCCGCTGGTCTTGCCCTGATCTTCGAGCACCACGAAAAAGCCAGCGTGGCAAGGAACACACGTGAATCACCTATTCGAATAACACCATATCATTACGAGCAGCACAGGTTCAGCACCAAGCCAGTACAGACCTAGATACGTTGAGCCCTGCTGCTGCCACAAGTGCCCGCCACCATGAACGACACAGTCACACGACGTTAACCCACAACACACACAGTCAGTCAGTCAGCCACACAAATTTGATTGAGACTGCGCAAAATTGATTGATTGCGAATGTCAGAGAGTTATTTTGAGAGAGAGAGAGAGAGAGAGAGAGAGAGAGAGAGTTTGAGAGAGAGAGAGAGTGTGTGTGTGTACATGTACTTTCAGAACAACGCTACGAAAACTATGATGGGGATGGATGGCGCTTGCACCGGGCTAATTTTGCTCACACTGGGTTTCGATTATGGCTCAAGGGTGGGAGCGATTGCAAACCAGTTTCAATGTTATGACTGTTGGCGGGAAAAGGCAACCTTTAGAATGCGGTCCGCAACACCGGGCAAGGGCATGTTGTTGGCTTTGACTACCGCGACCAATGCATCATGTTCCGTCGAAAACGTCAGCAGACCATGTTGGGTTGGTTTGCCCGCTACTCCAGCAGTGCAGCAGGAGCGAGTGGCATGAGGTTAAGTTTGCCAACCCTGTGCAACACACGTGGCTTGTCCCGTATATCAGACCCACCTTGCGTCAGATTGCGGATTGAGACGGGCGCGGGGGCTCCTCGCGCAGCCATGGCCTACAGACGAGTCAATGTGAGCCGAAACAACGCAGGAAGGGTTCAGTCACGCAGAGAGAGAGGGGAGGTGCAGTGCGCCGGTTACGCACGGCCAAAAGCGTTTCCAGGGATACGGCTTGGGGAACGTTGTGAAAGTGCAGCGTGTTGGACGGTGGGGTGCGACCGCCACGCTCATTGGGCTTGAATCGGCGAAGCTTGGCATCCTTAGATACGTCCACGCCCTGAGGCGAGCCATCCTCAAGCGTGCGTTTGCTCTGCACGCGCAGCTCCTCCTGCTTGCTCGTTCTAAAGCCAACGGGGAAAAGAGGTACAAAGCTGAGACAACGGAGGCAGAATATGGGGGCAAGAAGCCGTTGAACAAAACATGCATAGCGCACGCACGTGACATTCAACTGCGATCCCAACAGCTGCAGCTTTGAAACGTGTTGTGAAAATGCCTAATGCCAGGGTGAGTCCATCAAAATGAACAATTCGCACCATTCGTGACATCGCGGCAAACTTTACATACCTGTTGACCGGCCTCATCTTGAAATTGGATCAGGATGGTTCGTGAACTCGGGACCATCACGCATTTGTCAACGTTGCCGTAGACGCAGGCCAATGCGACGGCGTGGTGAACGTTCAGACCAGTGGGCCAATTGTGCAGCAAGACTGTTGTATGCTGAGGACCAACGCGCATCTCAGCAAGTGCCTGACCGTCCGTGCGCGTCACGATTGATGTCGTTGCACCGTTGACAGTAAAGTCACGAGCACTCGAGGTGTTGTTGCGAATCGACAACGTCTCATTCTGCCAAATGCACGATCAATGTACAAATAAGCGCTTAAGCTGGGCACTCCCAATGCGACTTTCACGACCAGCAGTGACTTGCAGGTGCACGCGTACTCACAGTCGAATAGTTGCAGCGAAAGATCCCAAGCTGCTCATGCAGATACACGTGCTGCATTTGGCCATCATCAACAACACGTTAGTTTTTGTGAGGTGCATGCACCAGCGCAGCGCGCGCAAAGTCAACAATCTTACCTGTAAGGCATTCAATGCCACCGTTGCCTCTGATTGTTGGGCATACTCTGCGAGCACCTATAGGCCACAAGTAACTCTCATGAGGGGTGGCTCAAATGTAGGGGATGACACATCAAGAAGGAAAGACGACCTCACCTGCATGTCACCATCCTTGCGGATCGTTACAATGCGCAGTACTTGGCCATAACGTGCCATCTGGGCATGCAAAAATTCCAGAGTTGGGTCAAAGGGGCAGTTGCAAATGTTAATCGAGAGGACCCGGGAAGGGGGGTTGGTCACTTCATTTGTTCCTGACATTTCACACCGGCGTAAGATGCAAAGAGACATGTGAGCGAGGTCCGAGGAGTATGGGCCTGCCGGCCCTTTCGAAAGACAGTGAGGTAAGCCAAATCAGCAAGCGCCACCATACGTGTCAGAGCAAGAGCGATATGATCATGACTGCTGAAGATGACGGTAGCACTGCGATTGAATTGCCGAAGCGACCCCTGTGGCAACAAGGTACAATGGTGAGTATGCTCAGCGGGCTGAATTGTGCCAAAGAGCGTGCACAGTGTCTTACCGATGCCACCAATGCCTCGGCAGAAGCTTGGCTCTACAAATCCCCGAGCGAGCGAGAGTGAGCACGGGCGTGTGGCCCCACTGACACACGGGAAGAATTCTGGGTACACACCATGTACTCCGCCAAAGCCTTCGTTTTATCCTTCAAAAAGGTCATGTGACTGCAAGGGGTCCCCGTCAGACCAGGGTGAGCTAAGAATTTGTATTTTTTGTTGAGATGATGGTGCGAGCTACGGGCTTGAGCCAGCATGAACACAACTTACCGAACAGGGCCGTAGTAGGAGAGCAAGGCAGCCAACTCTGTGCGAGACGACACCTCCAAATTACTCAAAAGAATCACAGGACTGGGCTCTCCGGGATCGGCCTGTGGGTAAGAGCGAGCGGGTTAGAACAGGTACTCGCAAGCTCGCTGCCAACTTCTCCACGTGGTGCTCGCGGGCCATCATACCTTGGCGGTCGTGCGTTTTTGTGAATCACGCCGCGACGAGTTACGCCGCACTCCAACCCCTTTGCTTGAAGCCTGTGCCTTCCCATGATTAGGCGTCCCCTTGCCCCGCTTTGAAGAGGCACCGCCCTTCTTGGCTGGGTGTGCCCCGACGGCCGCCTTGCCAGGTGTGTTCGTGCGCATTGTCAAAAGTTGTCGTTCCCTCCTGCCGCGTGTGAACAATTGTCAGACAAACACAACAATAGTATTTTACTTTTGTATCAACACCCACACCCGCGACAGGAGAGAACCGTGAACTGGAACTGCAAAGCGCCAACCTGGGGAGCGGGGTGGGTCGACCAGGAGGGGTGACGGTTAAAGGGGCGGTCTGGTCACTGTCTTGGCGTGCGCCTGGGGATAGGCAGGGATTGATGGGGCCCGGTTGGGCTTGATCCATTTGCAGTTTGATTGGCGTTAAAGAGACAGAGCCTCCCGCTCCACCGGAATGCCAGGTAGAAACCTGGACCACTGGAGTCTGGGTTGTTGATTGTGCCCTCGGTGGTCGTTTGCGTTGTTCCTGCGGATAGCTCGCCACGCGATGGATCAAGGGGAGCTTGATCGGCTTGCGGCCGATCCTACGGCCATGCGGGCTATATGTCGAATCCAAGCTTGGATCAAGGGTGTGTGAGAACAATGCGCTAGCCTTCATTCCTTATGCAAACCGTCAAATGCTTCACTGAAGCCGTTTCGCTCACCACGAATCTACACCTCACACGTCACGCAGGATGGCTTCAGCGGCAGGATTTCCTCTTTCAGCTTGAGTTTTTCGAGGAAAATGAAGACGCTATCCTCATCATTCAGGATGCCTGGCGTCGTATGTGAAAACTTGACTTTAACATAACTCGAGCGTGCTACCCGTGATGCGGCGCCTCGAGAACTAATGCAATGCGAATTGTGTAGGCTATAAGCAACGAAAACTTGCACGAGAGCAAGAGGAAGCCGAGCGAAACAAGAACAACGAAAATGGAAACACCAGTGGTAATGAAAAGGCAGCTGAAACCACGGTTGCGGAGCCTACAGAGGTAGCCGAAGATGTCGAAAGCGATGGCACACAAAGACGGGCGACGACAAACATGGATGGTGCGGGGGGTGAAGGCGCTAACGTGACAAATCATGAGGAGGCGGCGCGAGCGGAGGCTGCTCGTGCGGAGGCGGCACGTCAGGAGGCTGCGGCCACGCGCATCCAGGCGAGCTACCGCGGGTTCCAGGGCCGCAAGTCTGCGGCGACGCTTCGTGAGGCCAAGGCTGCTGAGGCGGCTGCTGCTGCTGAGGCGGCACGAGCGGAGGCTGCTCGTGCGGAGGCGGCACGTCAGGAGGCTGCGGCCACGCGCATCCAGGCGAGCTACCGCGGGTTCCAGGGCCGCAAGTCTGCGGCGACGCTTCGTGAGGCCAAGGCTGCTGAGGCGGCTGCTGCTGCTGAGGCGGCACGAGAGGAGGCTGCTCGTGCGGAGGCGGCACGTCAGGAGGCTGCGGCCACGCGCATCCAGGCGAGCTACCGCGGGTTCCAGGGCCGCAAGTCTGCGGCGACGCTTCGTGAGGCCAAGGCTGCTGAGGCGGCTGCTGCTGCTGAGGCGGCACGAGAGGAGGCTGCTCGTGCGGAGGCGGCACGTCAGGAGGCTGCGGCCACGCGCATCCAGGCGAGCTACCGCGGGTTCCAGGGCCGCAAGTCTGCGGCGACGCTTCGTGAGGCCAAGGCTGCTGAGGCGGCTGCTGCTGCTGAGGCGGCACGAGCGGAGGCTGCTCGTGCGGAGGCGGCACGTCAGGAGGCTGCGGCCACGCGCATCCAGGCGAGCTACCGCGGGTTCCAGGGCCGCAAGTCTGCGGCGACGCTTCGTGAGGCCAAGGCTGCTGAGGCGGCTGCTGCTGCTGAGGCGGCACGAGAGGAGGCTGCTCGTGCGGAGGCGGCACGTCAGGAGGCTGCGGCCACGCGCATCCAGGCGAGCTACCGCGGGTTCCAGGGCCGCAAGTCTGCGGCGACGCTTCGTGAGGCCAAGGCTGCTGAGGCGGCTGCTGCAGCTGAGGCGGCACGAGAGGAGGCTGCTCGTGCGGAGGCGGCACGTCAGGAGGCTGCGGCCACGCGCATCCAGGCGAGCTACCGCGGGCTCCAGGGCCGCAAGTCTGCGGCGACGCTTCGTGAGGCCAAGGCTGCTGAGGCGCGTGCTGCTGCCGTCCACGCGCCATTACAATCCCAGTTGGCGGATAACCCTACCCTGTCCTCTAGCACGACATTGTACACTGCCCATGACATTACTGGTTTTACCGTTGCTGAAGACTTTAATCATGATATGCGTCACATTATACAACTTCAAGCGGTTTGGCGTGGCTGTCTTCAACGGATGCGTTATCGTCGTCTCTTCGACTCGCCCGTTACGATTCAAGCCATTCGCGCGTATATGCATATCTTGAACGGCAACGCCGCCGAGTGCCAACTCGAGCTCGAGCTGAATGCCACAAAGCGTTTTGTAATGATCAAAGCTGACGAAATTACTGCCCTTGAGAAACAACTTGCTTTACTTGACTTGGAGATTGGACGCAAGGTTCGGACAGAGGAGGCTATATTGCATGATGTGCAAGTCAAAGGCCTCTTGCAGCCAACCCTCCCTGCCAACAAAGTCGATCTTCCTTCTGATTCGGTTCGTTTCGTCGTCATTTATTATTATGTGCGCCTGACCCCTGTCTACATGTTAATCTAAAATGAAATTTGTACATTGATAGGATGGTAGTGACAACCTCTTGCATTATCGCCAGCTGTTGTTCGTTTTGCTTCATCAACCTGCCATCTGGAATGGATTGGCTCGTGCACCTGACATCTCGGCTGGAGATCTCTTGCGCCTCTGCCGCCTTGTGTTCAATCAGGGGTCTGGTAATCACGAGCAGGCCTTGTTGCTTGGAGTTTGCGAGGTGGGTATTTCATGTGCGTTTGCAATTTGCACAATGTCCCTTCTTTGCATCTCTCAGTTCCGACATTCCCACCGTGCCTTGTTGTTTACTTTTTGCAGCATATTCTCGAGACGGAGATTTTCGACTTTCCTGCTAGACTGGAGGATGGCTTGGCACAACTTGGTGCCAACGCCAATGTCGCTTTCGCATGGCAGGCTGCGGGCAGTGCAAATGCCAGTCTTGGGGATTCAGATGATTTCGAAGAGATCCTGGTTCAGGAACTCGTTGTTTGGCTTGATAACATGCAGTCCCGTGCTGCTGCTCGGCTCAAGCACGAATCTCCTGCTGAGGAGCAAGCCAAGAATGTACCAGGCGAGGAGCGAGATGTCATTTCGCTCCTGGACGGCGACGAGATTCGGCAGGCAGAAGCAACCGTACAGCAGTTGGGTCTACCGTCTCTTGTCAGCAACTGGAGTGTCCCAGACGTTGGTCGTTGGTTGGAGCGTGATCGCTTCAAGGCTTACAGCAAACGGTTCGAGAGTAAAGAGATTGATGGGCGCAAGCTGTTGGCGCTGGACAGCGCTGCTCTGCTTGATCTTGGGCTTCTTTCGACCTCAGCTCGGCGACTGGCCGAGCAAATCGCGTTATTGCGTGCCATTAACGAAAAGGCCGAACTGGCACACGCAGGCCCCACTTCAACGGGAGCTCTGGTGAAAACCGATGGCGTTTCCCTTGAAGCACCACGATATGGGTGCAGCGGCGACCCGCATGATTGGACCCTGACGCAAGTTCTGACATGGCTCAAGCGAGCAGGACACGATGATGCAGTTTCAGCTTTTGTTCAGGCCGAGGTGTCTGGTGCAAATCTTTCCAGCTTGGACGCCGCTGCTTTGAAAATGCTTGGCGTGCATGACCCAAACCGATTGGAGATGGACATTAACGCGCTCTTCAGCTCGACTGTCGAGGCTGGGCTGTCTGCATCGAGTGCCGACGATTTGCCCGAAGAATTGCATTTGGCATTTGGTCTGCTTCGCACACTGTGGTCTCGACGCCGCAACTTGCGCTTTGGGGTTTGCTATTTGACGGGTGTTTTGAACAAGAGTTTGCAGCGGCGCTATCCACAAGTAGCGCGCCTGGAGATTCTACGCGCTGCAGGACTAGGGTTTTATTACCAGTATCTGCGCCATGCTATGCAAGCGGCTTTGCGCCGGACATTGGATAAGGCTGAATTGCCTTCAGCTGAATATGATCTTGTCACGCAAACGGCAGCCCGTTCGTTCGAACTTGTGCGCTTGGCGTTCCTCGGTGAACGCTCCTTTCGCACCGCTTCTGTTGGCTTGCAGGCGGATCGTCGCTTGTATGACCGTTTCTTTCTTCAAGCAACTAGTCAATTGCTGGACTTGACAAAGCACATGACGCTTACAGCGTCACTCGAGGAATATTTCGGGCTCGACGAATTCTCCTCATTCGAATCGGCGGGCTCCTCAACGGTGTACATGAGTTTGGTGGATCTCTTTCGCTTGCACGAGCTTCTTATCTCCAATTATGACAGCTTTCCTGCTCGCTGTCGCGAATTATTGCGACCACTTTTGGGCGCGTTTGAACCGCGAGCACGCAAAGCCTTACCGGGCATGCATCTTGTACCAGACTTTGTGTCTGAGGCGACCGTCGACATTGAGCTCTCGAAGCATTTCCTGGCGCGCTGGCAGGTCGAAGATGTGTCCAGCTGGCTTGAGGATTTGCAACTGAATCAGTACATCTTGCCCTTTGCCACACACTTGGTGAATGGCAAGACCCTGCTCAAGGTTAAGAAAGCGGCCGACTTTTCAAAATACGGTGTGGTGGATTACAAGGACTCAATGGTGCTTTTTCGGAATCTTCGCCACCTGCGACTTCGTCTTGCGGCAGCAGCTGCGGTGGAACAGCCGGATCGAGCAACCGCTTCGCGTAGCGGTCTTGCCAGCGTTTTTTCGCCCTGGCGACGATCGCAGACACCGCCTAGTGCCCCTGAAGGCATCAAGGGCTGGTCGGCTCAAGAATGCGTGGTGTGGCTGACCAAAATTGGCTTTGAGCGCTACGAGTCACTTTTTCAAGACCAAAAAGTCACGGGCAAGGTTCTTGATGCCATGGAGGATGGTTCTGGATTTGAGCGCTTGGGTGTTCGCAATGTTAAGGACTGCATGGCCATGTTTCGTCACCTCAACGCGGCCAAGGTTCACGCGGGTGAAGCAGCTCTGCCAGCAGCAGCCCTCAACTCGTCAAGCCGACGGGAAAGCGCAAGTAGCATCGCAAGCAGCGTAGCTGGCAGCGATAGTCCGTTAACTGCACGCCGCCGACAGCGTCGGGGACCCAAGGACTTTTACGTACCTTGTGCGGACGACTTTGGACGTGATGCCCGTGATTTGTCTCGTCCGTTAGCGCTGGATGTGGTGCGGTCTTCAGCCGCTGATGTGCTGGATACACGTGCCACCTCCGAGCGCCTTGACCACGAGGCATTGTTGGCCAAGACGAAGAAAATGGTGGTCGACTTGCTGCGCCAATCAGAGGCTACCAGTATTCCCGAACTATTGACTGAGCGAGTGACACCGGTACAGGAGGCGGGGCATCGTCAATTCACGGCACGTCAACAAAGTCAACCTGGTCTCAACGACAAGGCGCGTACGCGCGCGCTCTCCATTGTCGGAACTTCCCTCAAGAAGCTGCAAAGTATGGCAACCAACAACTTGGAAACGTTGAGTAGCGCTGGGTTGGTACAAGCTTCAAACAACTACCAAGACGTGCTGGACGGTATTGCCAAGGATATTCGTTTTCATGCGCACGAACTACGGGCGCGACCACGTGAGCTGCGAAAATTGCGGGAGGCTAAGGCACGCATGGAAGTGCGACTGGCCGAGTTGCAGGAGCGCATCGAGAGCTATCGAGCCATCGCCAAGACGCTCTCTGCCACCGGTGGACCGCCTACCAGTGCTGGCTCCAGTGCCGGTCGACCTGGCGCTGTGGGGCCCAGCACGCATAGCCTTCCCAACACAGCCGGTGTGAAAACTGCCAAGGCACGAAAAATTGGCACACAGTTTGGTACACACACATTCTCGGGTGCCAAACTGAAGCAGAAAAAAGTTTTCCACTGCTTGACGGCTTCAGCCAGTGTGACACTGAAAGAAGTGCACTTGGAGGCCTCCTCTTATCAGCAAGGCGAATTGCGGCTAGCAGCTCGTCTGTCCGCGTCTCGATGGAGCCGCGTCACGACGTCGTTGGCCGAGCTGCGCACGCGAGCACTCTCCGGAGTCTTGCTATACAGTGACCTCGACGGCATCGAACTCAACTTGACCCCCTTGATCTCCATGATTGAAAAAGTATTGCCGACGGCCTGATCATATCACGAGCCTGCCTCTTGTTGTCTCACGTCATACAAGTTTTTTTGTTTCTATTTTTTTTTTCTGATTCTTGTTTGTTCGTTCTTTCCTACCGACACGTTCTTACACATTCAATTAGGCGATGTTCTTTAGGTGTGTGGTGATGTTAATAAAAATATGATCATAGGAGCGGGAGTGATTGACAAATCGATCTGAATGGTCACCTGCGACTCTCTGGGTTTGTGGGCAGAAGTTGCTACTGACGCTATCCTGCGTGGATTTGTTCGGCTGCTTATTCTTTAAGCATGAGAATTGGGAAAAGCAGCAGCCACGTCGTAACGCTTCTGTGGTGAACTGGTTCTTGAGGGGTCGCCCAGGTCGGGCTACCAGTACTAGGTGTCGACCAGAAGGTCGACTCTTCCTCCATGCGCCATTCCTCGACCCGGGCCTCCGCCTCCGCCATCATAGCGTTCCAGTCAAGAGAGGCGTGCCTGCAGTAAAGGAACAAGGAACCTCGACATAGTAAAGTGACCCCTTGTAGTTGTAAGCTGATGTGTTCCGTTACAATCCTACATGGGAGCGTGTGTGAAAGTTGTTACACTTTGAACAATGACCGTTAACGGCCGTACACACACACACACACACACACGTTTGTTTTGGCGGCAGCGCCGTTTTTTACCGCCACACACATTTTGCGCGCGCGCGCCGAACGGGCAAAGGGTAGATAAAAAGCATTTGAAGTCGCCATCGGAGGGCAGCTTGGTGCACAAAGTGGAGCCCGGTTGCTTCTTGATTTGCGATTGCATTGGGGGGGCTCGACCGCTAGGCCAGCTCGCCTGGACGTTTTAAGCTGCCGTTGCACTTTGGTGCAATCAAAAAGTCGTGGCTACTCTACTACTCCGCATTCGTGATAGAAGAGGGTCGCAGGTATGCCTCAGCGGCTGCCTCGGGGGCTGAATAGCCCTGGCGGTTACCCCCAGCTGGGCAACCCGACACTCCGTGCTTTCACGGTACGTTTGCCTTTTATCATATTGCCTTCCTCTCAATCTCCGGGCCCTTGCTGGTGGAGGGCCCTTTGTGAGCTCATCGGAAGTCATGTTGTGGATACAAATAGCACAAGAAGCATGGACGCAACTTTGGGGCCACGCGTCCCCAGCTTGATGTGCGGCGCATCGCTCGAAAAAGTACTGAATTTGGCTTTTCCACGGATGACAACATACCACCCAGCTCGACCACCCCGACCTCCACGTCGCGGCCTGCCCAGCTCAAACTTCAACAGAAAGCCGCCTCTCGCTCACCCGTCTCAGTCACTCAGAGTCGGTTGCAGAACCCAACCATACAGTCGCCCCAGATTTCGCGAGCAAGTCACAAGCACGCTTCCCCGGATGCCCTCGCCAAGTCCAGCGAGCGGCCTGCCTCCGGTAGCGTTTTGATGCGCAAGCTCAAAGTTGTTGAGGAAGTGCAAGAGCAGCAGCACAAGCTCACTTTAGAAAACCACGCCAAGGCCATCTCGACGCTGCATCGCACTACAGCGGCATCACCAACCCGATCACCGAATGTCGTCGATAGTCTACTCCGTCATGGTTCTTCCGCCCAAGCGCGCAACGCCGCTTCTCAGGCCAAGCTTGCTACCCCCCCGGCAATTTCTTTCACCGATAGCGAGGGGGATGCTCATCGGCCTTGGCTTCCACAAAGCAAACGGGCCAAGTGGAGCAGCTCCAACCTTCCACGCAAGGCGTCATCCAGTGGCGGCGCGTCTGAGGGCAGTGTCGCCAGCGTGTCCTTTGAAGGCTTTCGCAATGTTGGCAATACCTGCTACTTGAATGCAGTGCTCCAATCCTTGCTGGCCGTGCACTGCTTCGTGGATGATCTTCGCGAATTTGCCACGCCTGAGCGCTTCGCTCATTCACCAACTGCCCCAGCACAGCCAAGCACCGTCACCTGGTTCGTTGAATATCTGCAGTCATCCTTTCGCGACCTCTCAACCTGACCTGGGGCGTTGCGCATGACGCTGATTCACTCTCTGCTTGTGTTCTGTAGTGCGCTACAAAAGCTCATCAAGCAAATTGATCAACGCGAGGTAAGACGATCAAGGCCGAAGCTGGGGGAGCGTGTTTTTTTCAGTTGTGCTTTCAAAGCGTGGAAAGGGGGTTTGTCACTCGTGCTTCGTCTCACCCATCTCTCACCTACAATTGTGCCCGCGCAGAAGAAACAACTGGCACCGATCGATCCTTCAGCCATCAAGCACTGCTTGGCGCAAACTGCGACTGCCTTTGAGGGCTGGGGCCAGCAGGATGCCCATGAATTCTTATCGTTCTTATTGGACCGCCTACTTGCCGAGACTGAGGATGAGGACACTTCTGAGCCCGGCAGTCCTGCATCGGCCGCGAGTACTACGTCCTTAGCGGAAGCTAAATTAGCGCCACGATCACCCTCTCCCATCAATGGTCTTGGCATCATTCCCAGCAACTTTGGCGGCGAACTGCTCCACCAGCGTGCCTGCACCGGGTGCAAGGTAAGCTTGAGAGTGACAAAGAGGAACGGAGGGATGGCGAGAAAGCAAAGCAACTGCACGCACACCCGCACAAAAATACGCACGCGCACCCACGCACGCCCATGAGAAAAGAAAGAATCTGTCCATAGCTCCGTGAGCGCCACTGTGCAGGTGTCGCGCTTGATTCTCCTGATAGAAACATTAAGTCTCAGCAATGCACCAATTCACCCACATATGCGTCCCACCTCAGCGCTCTAGTTCATGGTCAGAAGCTTTTCTCGTGCTAAGTTTGGAGCTGCCTTCGTCGAATGATCCCTCTGCTACACCGCCCACGCTCCAGAAATTGCTCGCAACTTCTCTTGCGGTAGGATTACTCCTTTTTACATGTCTGACCTCTGCTAGAACAGGTGCCAAATGCGCACGCCGGATCGCTGATGACCATATCCTGTCTGTATGCCTGTTGCTTGTTGGTAGCCGGAGGATGTGGAATACAAATGCGAGTCCTGCGACTGCACCACTTCAAGACTCACCCACAGGTGAACATCGGGTTTATCACGCACCCAAGCATGGTCAGGTTTTGTTAGGCATCACATTCACTGGCCTGGACATTTCTGTCGTGCTTGAAACTGCAGGCTGTCACGCCTACCGCGATGCTTGATACTGCATGTCAAGCGCTTTACTTATGACCTGCAATGGCATTCGCGACGCAAGCTACATCAACCTATACGCTTGGAACGCTCACTCCAAACTTGTGCGTGACACCCTTGGCTTGTGTTTACCGTGTGAGACGTCTCTCCAAGTTCTCATCGCTTCTGCCACGTCGCAACCTTTTTTTATGTATGTGTGTATGTATGTATGTATGCTCGAGTAGCCCACGTACTCGCACGGCGCATTAAAGGTCCAGTGCCAGTGGCCAGCGCTAAGAGCGCCGCTTTGCCAGACCATCCGTTAAAGCGCGTACTCTTCCAATCCACAGACGAGGTGAGTTTGTGAAGCTGGCGAGACCCATGGACTTGACCCATTTTTTTTTTCTTTATTCAATTTAACGGCATGCAAATGCGTCCAGGCCTCCGATGAGGGTCAGTGGCTGGAAGAAGCCTCTACGTCCGAGACCGGCATTGACTGTAGGTTCCCATAGCTCAGTGCTTTGGCCTGTTAGTTCTTTGGGCTTCTCATCGTCGCTTCCACGAGCAGGTGCAGTCACACCGTCGTCGGGTTCAGAACTGCATGCTGCCAGCAAGTACCGCATCGTTGCAGTTACGCGCCATCATGGGACCACAGAGGGTGGCCACTACATTGCTGATGTTCTTGACAGAGAGCACGGCTGGCGAGTGTTTGACGACAGTCGTGTCACCAAGGTAAAATTAGAAGCACGATCTTGGCTGACAAGCTTTGCAAACGCAAACCACGTTCTCACGACGCTGCCCCCCCGGTCCTCTTTTACAGTCTGACTGGGGCTCCGTGCGGAGGGCCAACGAACGCGATGGCTATCTGTATTTCTATGTCCACGATAGCTGCAGTGCACCACACCCCGCACAAGCCAACGCCCACCCTTGAGTGGTTTGCTGTTCCTCTGTACCTCCGTCATCCGAAGGTGTTAGCAAGTATTATTACGTGATTGAGAATATACCTCGGCACAAATAAACTTAATTGAATAGACGAATCAATTGCTGACAGAGGAAGGAGTCGGACATCGTGTTGCAAGGTGGAAACGAGAACAGGCGGTCTTTTCGAGGCGAACAAACCAAGGGAAGTCAAGAAAAAGCTAAACAAAAAATTTGCAGGAGGGAAAAGAAGCTTGCATGGCTTACAGCAGATGTTGGGTTTTACGGTCGACGAGATCGAGACGATCATCGTGGCCCCCGACCTGACCGCAAGGATAAATCAAGGTGACGGGGTCGTCAGCAATGATCTTGTGCTGCGTATGATGCTGCACCAACTCATTGAGGCTGGGGAACAGGCGCTTGTTGCCAATCAACTGCAAAGGCAAGAATTATGAGTGGACCACAAATAACAGCAAGCAGGGGGATAACGAGGCACTTTTGATTTTTTGGGCGGTTCGAGACGATGCTCGGTTCTCAGCATTAACGGGGTCGGGGACACACCTGGTATTGGCCATTCGGAGTTTGATCGATCATATAATGCTTGATGCGACCACCACCGCGCACCATGTGGGATAGTGAGTAGCCAAATCGGCTCTCGGACACACGCACCAAGAAGGTACCCGGCTTGCTACCCTGGAGCAAAGCTTCAGCATCCTTGCGCGTGATAACGCCATGAAACCACTCTTCGAACTTGCCCGCCGTGGAGATACCGGAACCTTCGCCACGAAGAGCGGGCGGTGGCAGTGAGGTGGAGGGTGTGGGAGCAGCAAGCAGCTGGCATTACGTCCACTCACCCTTTTTCATCTCAACCTCTTTGAACCACTTGACGGATTGTGCACGAGTGAACCCCTTTTTGTTCTACAAAGAGCCGCCGATCAGTACATGCAGGAAGTTGCACAAAAGCACAATGTCATGCGAGCGTGTATGGCACAACTTACTGCTTGCTTGGCAATCTTTGCCGTGGTCTTGTCCGCAAACTGGGGTGCTGGTTCGGCCTTCTTGACGAAGAAATCAGCCGGGCGCTGGTTATCCTCGTCCAACAAGGCCTGCATGACAGTCACTGTCTCATTGCCGCTGAATGGGGAGTCATTAAAAAAGCAAACGAGCATGACAGACCGATTGAGTATTGAGCAGGTAGAGGCATTGCAGAGGAACTTGGGCTCAGCGCTGCCAAAGCATACCGGGACTCAATGTAACGCATAAAATCAGCCCCCTGCTTGCGGAACGCTTCGGCCTGGTCGAGAAGTTTGCGAAGGCGACGACGAGCCAGGTAACCACGCGCCATCTTGCTCAGCGTAGTAGCTGCCTGTTGCGTTGCACCGGTAACCATGGGCAAAACCATTTGTTTGAGGATCATGGCGGTGCCGACTCAAGCCCACACGAACAATGAACGACAACCGCTACGCACGGCTGGAAAGGGTTTGAACTTTTCATTCAGCTCATCCATGTGGAAGTATCGCAAGAACACCTTTGTTTTGCCCACTTGCCAACCCTTGCAGCCGGCCACGTCCAACACCTTGCCGCAGGAGACCTCATTGACAGGCGGGTTTACGCCAAAGGGGAAGCCCAGCATCTTGAAGCGATTCAAAAAGTCGCCAAAGGTGGGGCGGAAGGCATAACCTTCTTTGCGAATGCGTGTGGTCTCCAGCATACCTGAGCGATGCCTCGGTGAGTCGGCTTGGCGCTGGCATTTGAACCAGGAGGCAGAAGGGGTACGTGCGCGCGAACATACCGGTGTAGCGCAGCTGGTCAGTGACCATATCGTTCTGGAAGATGGCGGGTTTCTTGGCGTGATTTGGCTTGATGCAGCGCACAAAGTGAGGCGAGGCCTTGGACATTTCATCCATCAAGCTCACGAGAGACTCCTTGAATTCCAAGCCAACGGTCTTCTTGTTGCTCTTGGCGGCTTGTTTGGCGGCCTTCTTCATGGACATGCGAAGAGATTTACGTGCATTGGCAACGTCGCGCTTGGCCTTGCCCTTCTTGGCCGCCTTGGCATCGTCTGCGTCACCGTCGAAGAGAGATCGGACCAGATTATTGTCCGACAAACGGAGCGCACCCACGACGTCAATGGGCAGCGTGTCACGGTTCTTGTCCAAAAAGCCGTCTGAAGAGTACTCCACCTATGGGCAAGAGCCACCCCCAACAAGCAGCAAGCTCAAAATTAAACAGCGGAGGGGAACAAGCGGAGCGGATGCATGCGGTACACGAACATACCTTGCCAGCATAATGGTGGATGGTAAACTTGAGATCATTACCGCGGGGGCGGGTGTAGCCCTTGTTACTACCCAATTCAGCGTGAAACTTTTCGGTCATCGAAACATCACTGCCCTTGGGCATCTTTGCTTCTTCATCGCAGAGGGAAAGCAGGCCAGCAGGCTTGGCCATGATCATCTGCAAGAGCTCTTCGTTATCCTCGTAGTCAATCTGCGAGCCATCAATGCCCTCCTTGGCGTACTCATCCAACTCCATCTTGAAGATAAAGTTGTTGAAAAACTGCTGCAAGCGTTCGTTGGCTGGGGACAACAAACGAGGAATTAAAGCACACATACACTTGCGCATTCGCATCCCCACTAACATATATCCATACACGGCGAACATAGAATACGCAGCAAGAAGAAGAAGAAGAAAAAAAAAAAACAAAAAAACAGGCAAACAAGGGCTTCAAGCGCTTGCTTTGATGGAAACTAGGTCAGATTGACAAGCCATGTACCCAGTGACAGCTTACCCAGGTTGATAAGTAGCTGCTCAAAGCTATTTAGATCAAAGCACTCAAAACCAAAAATATCCAAGATGCCAATGTCCTTGTCCGTCAGGGCCTTGGACTTGCGCTTGGGGCCGAGCAACTGGTTGACACGACGAACAATCCAACTGTGTTTCATCACCAATCACCAGGGGCGGGGTAAGTCAAACGTGACGCACGGAGAGGTTGCAAACTTGGCGCGCACAGAGTTCAAAAGCACAAGCAGGACAAGAGAACGGCAGGGCCATGTTTCAGCGGTGCATGCCAGCGGCATGACAAATTTACAAACCGGAACGTCTTGCCGTAGAGGGCCTTGGACATGGCGTCACGGGCCCCCTCCGCTTCAAAGGGTTTGTACTTGCGCTCGACCTTTTCGCCTGTTTGATTGCGTCCAGGTATTGAGCAGATCAAATTTCAAAGAAGCTTGTTCCTTGTGTTTCTTCTTTCTTTCACTCTCATCCATTCTCTCTCTCTCTCTCTCTCTCTCTCTCTCTCTCTCTCTCTCTCTCTCTCTCTCTCTCTCTCTCTCTCTCTCTCTCTCTCTCTCTCTCTCTCTCTCTCTCTCTCTCTCTCTCTCAAAAGGCGAGAGCTTTGTACAGGGGCACAAACGTGACGAACGCCTTACCACGCATGATGTTGATCGAGCAGGTCAACGCTTCCGTCAGCGCGTCTTGCACAATGCCAAGCTGGGTACAGGCCTTGTTCATCACGTCATCGGCCGATACAACGTAGGCCTCGTCTTCACCTGAGAGCCAGGGAGTCGGGCAAAGGGAAATTGTCGGTTCAGGATGTCACAGGTCAAGCAGGCGCGGCGCGCTTTCAGGTCTCTTACCGGCAAACTCAATGTCACCAGTCAAGAGGACGCCGGCCAAGATGGCCCACATGTCGTTTTTCTCCTGCAAATAGCGGAATGCAGCGCATGGGCAAAGGGTAGTTTCGTGACCTTGGCGTCTGAACGCGAGGTGGGATGGTTGATACCGCGCGCAGTCCACGGTGCATTGCCGAGAAGAAAGCAGAAAGCTCAACATACCTCCGTGGTAAAACCGACATCCTCGATGCAGTCAGCCAGCTCCTTGTACAACGCCTTCATCTGTGGGGACTTGATTTCAGCAATGGCTTCATTGTTGCCATTCAGGTACCTGCCATCGCAGATATGTGGGTTAGCAAATAAACGGGCTTCTTTCCTCATCACCTAGCCTAGTCGCCTTTGGTGACCAAGGGCACAGAACACAACAACTGACGCATGTTCAGCCGCATCGACCAGATTGTATTTCTCAAGCTCGTCCGGGTTCATGCCGGCAAACATGAGGTAGAAGACGTGAAAGTTGCGTTCGCCCTCGCCCTATGCATAAGGTCATGGTAAGTAAGATAATCACGCTTGCGATGACCAGGCTCTGGGGCATGAGCAACATGCATCAACGGCGACGAGGAGACTGTTTTTTCCCCTTCGTTGCTCGTGTCACTCTTATAGACAATAAAATGGCGAGTTTGGGGCAAGTTCAGTACCTGGCTGACAACGCGGCTCTTCTCTAGAAGGTAGTCGGCCATGACGGCACCCTGGATCTGGTGTTGATCGTTGAAGCGAAGTTGTACAAACTTTCCAAAGCGGGACGAGTTGTCATTGCGCAGGGTAGCGGCGTTACCCCATGCTTCGAGGAGGGGGTTCAGCTGAATGATCTTCTCCTCCAAACCACCTAATGGTCAAAAGATGGTCCAGGATCATGCGTGTGAGGGGTGGCTGCTGCGATGAGCACGAGACAATGGTGGGTTAAGCGGGCCGAGGCAACACGCGCAGCCAACCGGCAGTGTCACCCGCCACAAGTGAGCTGAGGTAGATGACATGCTTCATGAACAGTTTGGCCGATTCCGTCTTGCCGGCACCCGACTCGCCCGAGATGACGGCGACCTAGCGGCAGGAAATTGAATCGATTCGTGGTTAGCGCTGGACAACACTTTGGGCGCATCACGATAGATGTCAAGGCGGGGGGGGAATGATAATTTCAGGCCGTTGGTACCCACCTGGTTGGCCGCTTCACCCGTATTGTTGATCATGGCAGAGAAGGCAGCATCGGCGACGGCGAAGATGTGCGGAGGGGCCACGCTGCGATCACCGAGATCCTTGTAGATGGCCGCCTTGGCATCGCTGTAGATGCCATCAATCGTCTTAAAAGGGTTGACAGCGACCAGAATTTCACCTAGGAGCAATTGTGTGACAATGAACCGAAACGTCTCAGGCTGTTTGAGGCGAGGTTGAAGTCGGGCATTCTTGAGGGAGGGACACGAGGGCGTGCGCGCAGTGTATTACATACCAACATAGGTGTAGATTTGATCGCGATCGTAGCGAGCCTTGAGCTCATTAAGCAGAGTTTCCTCGTTGAGGTTCTCTAACTCGGTCAAGTTATCCGTTTGGCCAGCCTAGATGCCATGCCAGCGACACCAGGAGCCGAGGGTGAGACAAGTGACGATGTGAAACAAGGCGTGCAATCGATCCCCCGTTGTAATTTGGCTGTGTGTGGTGATGGGATCTCGAGAGCCAAGAAAGTCTGTGGACCGTGGAGAGATGTGGAGGCCGCAAGCAGACGCGAGAACATCAAGTTGATGGGGCACATGAGCCGATCGAGGTCGACCAAGACGGCAGGTGCGTCAAAGGGGGCGTGTCCCCCTCTGCGATGACGACGGCATGTCTGCTTGTGGTTCAAGTCCGACGCGAAGACGATCTCGGCCACAAAGAGTATTTGCAGACAAAGGAGGATCGGCTTCATCGCCCCAACTGCTGCTTCCCACGCCAACACACGAGATTCACTGGCACTGCCCTTTTCAATGCGAATGAGTCGTGACACACCCACACCGATACGCACCATGTTGCCGTTCCACTGCTCCACAACAAATTCCAAGCTTGAGTAACTTGAAAAGAGTGGGAAACGGAGCAAAGGGGAGAGAGAGTTTGAGAGAGAGTTTGAGAGAGAGAGAGAGTTTGAGAGAGAGAGAGAGTTTGAGAGAGAGAGAGAGTTTGAGAGAGAGAGAGAGAGTTGAGAGAGAGAGAGAGAGTTACAGTTTGAGAGAGTTACAGTTTGAGAGAGTTTGAGTTACAGTTTGAGAGAGTTTGAGAGAGAGTTTGAGAGTTGAGAGAGAGAGAGAGAGTTACAGTTTGAGAGAGTTTGAGAGTTGAGAGAGAGAGAGAGAGTTACAGTTTGAGAGAGTTTGAGAGAGAGTTTGAGAGTTGAGAGAGAGAGTTAAAGTTTGAGAGTTTGACAATGTGTTGGGTTGGAGGAGTTGGTGAAAAGTGTAATATCGGTTAGACATGATGGTGCATGAATGTCAGACTTGTAAGATGGCGATGGCACGAAGTGTGAAAAGCTCAAACAGATGTCGCCGGGCCTGCGGCTGTCGTTGTTTCTGCTATTGCCGTGGCAGCGGATGGCGGTACATCCGCGTGTGAAGTCGTCGGTACAGAGCTCAAGTCTCGCACAGCGAGAATGGCGATATTTCGCGGAGATAATGCACCGTCGAAAAGGGGAACGAGCTGCACTTCCGAAGCAGGCGGGAGCTGCTCGCGCAAGAAGAGGGCGCGATCGAGCAAAATCATGCTTTCCAAGACTTGCGCCACCAAATGACGCAATGCTGAGAAGCCAATGACCACCTAGGGCGTGTTTGTCGAAATGAAACAGGCGCGTGCCAAAAAATGCCGGCTCTTGGAATTACAGGCTGTCAGCGGGAACACAAACCGTATGGAGATGTGCGAATTCGGCGTGGATGGCCTGCAATTGCGTGTCCGAGACGACGGAGCCGTCCAGCTTCAGGCGCTGCAACACAGCGCGAGTAAAAATGATAAAATCTGCTGCAGAATCTCCAATGGACGGCTTCTCGTGTTGTTTCAATCGCATTCTTCCCACCCCAATTGTTGTGGCGCTACCACACCCAACCAGCACCCACCACCGAACCAAAATTGATCCGGCAAGTGGGCAAGCAAAAAACCATGGGTCAGTCATGTACGAGCCATCGGGTAGAACGCAACAGCAGCCATCCGGCCCATGTACGAGCTATCGGGTAGAACACAACAGTAGCCGTTCGGCCCATAGGAAGAACAAACCTCGCCCCCGCCCCTCCGCCCCAAGAAAACAACAACAACAGAACAACAAGAATGACAACAACAAAGCAACCCCAAGGAATGGGACCAACTTGACATGCGGGAAGTGACGCGTCAATACGACTTGAAGAAGTGCCCGATTAGTGTGGCTGCACAGATCTGTGGCAGGGCGCGCCACCCACGTCTCGACCGCATGACACGCCATTTCGCAGGCCTAGAGGAGAGCACCATGGCCGGGCCATGAGCATGTCATGAGGAGAAGTCACAGGTTTTGTTGCAGGTGCTGTAACATGTAGAGACACGTCCAGATACTGCGTGGCTTACATGCGGTGAGATAGAGGCCCCCCGGTCCAGATAAAAACGGCTCATCGGAAAGACGTAGGGTGGTGTTGTTCCGCCATCTTCGCTCCCCAAGCTTTGCGGATCAAGCGCCACGTGGGTCTTGGGGCGACTTGACTCACGGACTGCCTCCTGAGCAGGAAGAGGGTCTACACTGCCAAAGTCGCCACTCGGTAGGAGAGAGGTCGTCAATTTGTGGTAGCAACACCCCAAGCTAAGCAGGGCTCGTGCCTCCGAGGCAGCAAAAATACGCAATAGAT
This sequence comes from Monosiga brevicollis MX1, assembly GCF_000002865.3. Classification (NCBI taxonomy): domain Eukaryota; class Choanoflagellata; order Craspedida; family Salpingoecidae; genus Monosiga; species Monosiga brevicollis. The sequence goes on from NW_001865045.1 coordinate 764,204, forward strand.
TGCAGTGCAAATCTCCGCAGGTATGAAGCCCGGTGATCATGGCATTGGACACGTTGGGCAGATCGTTGATATCCTGTTGAGAAGGCACCCCGTTGTGAGTGGCGCAAGCTTGCCAGCAACTGGGCAGGGGGAGGGGGTTGCGCAGAAGCTGGTCCGAATCGGGGTACCTGGGCTGATTGGACGTTCAATGTGATGGTGTCTACGCTCTTGTCCAGCTTCAGTTGCACACCTGGAAGATATTCACTGGTACGACCCTGATCCTGGCGCTTGGTCGCCCAGGCTGCAAACCGATGGATGACAAGACACGGGGCGAAACTTGTGAGCAAGCCATGCAAACAGCGGTCATGGACTGCACAAGCGCCCTTGTTGCTGCTAAATGAGTTTGGCGTCCACTCCCCACACTCAAGAAGAATGGCATTTGCTTTTGTCCGAGCCCCAGCACAAGCAGGCGTGCACGCACCAGCGATGCGACCAACGCGGTCGTTTGCAGCCTCATTGAGAGCCTCTTGCGCCTCAATGCCGACCACATCTAAACCGCAAGCCATGACCAAAATCTATGCTCACAGGCAAAATAAAAGGGCAAGCATGCCGTGGTGACGTCAGCAATCAGAACGTGGATAGAGGTCAGCGAGAAAACCCAGGCCTTGGCCAACTGGCACACACCTGCCCTAGGTACCCCTTGCCCGAGCCAAAATCAAATACGGTCTCGATGCCTCGGTCCTGACAGACTGAGGCGATGGCACCAGCCAGCCAGCTGACTTCGTGCACCTGATAGAAGCAATCCAATTAGAGCAAGCAAGCCAATCAAATGCATGGGTTAGCGTCGTGGCCCTTTGAACTGAGGCACCAGGTCATGCAGCGAGCGGGCAGGGTGCCGACCTTTTTGGGTTTCATACCCCGCGCAAGGACCTTGGCAATGGGTAAGGGGGCTGCAACGATATTGTTGGGTTGGCCCCCTTGCCGCGGGAGTGCTAGATCTTGCAGTTGGCGCACAAATTCCACCAGCGTGGCTGGGAACCAAGGCTGACACTCCCCGGCTGCCACGGCTTGTGCCTAGAAAGTGTCGAGTGGGAGAGCACGTATTCATAATTATGCCACTTCTGAAACAGCGATCATTAAATGACATCCAAGATGGCAGAGGTAGGGGCGAGAGCGTAGTCCAACGAGGCGGCACCTGTGCTGGTGTGCATTGCTCGAGGGCGGTGAACCAGGCTTCTGGAAGGGCCTGCTGCACCAACTCGAGCTTGGAGAAACACTCGACCATGTACGGCTCGACCAAGGCTCCGATGCGGCGCTGACGTAGCAAGTCCCAGCACGCCTGCGCGGCCGCATCCAATTCCTTGCCCTGAACACTCATTCTACCCGTGCGTCAAGCCTCTGTGCCACCTTCACTTCGCACGCACAACAAGTACCCTGGCCCCAAGGCTTCTCCAGCTTCTCTCTCTCGAGCACGTTGGTGTGAATTGGTGATGTTCAGCAGAGCAGCAGAAATCTGACAATTGCAAGCACACACGTTTTTTCCTTTGTTGTTGTTTCTTTTCCTGGCAGGAGGAGCCTGATTGCCTACCCACTACGGACTCGAATTCATGCTTTGAGAAGCACTTGTGGAAGCAACAGCCACATCTTATTGCGGTACGGCCGTTTTGATTCTTGCTGAGGTGGCTTGTGAATGGCGCCTGTCAAGCTACTAACTGCGACCCGCTCACGTGTATGCACACTTCATTAATAGGCGGCTAGGCTTGAGCTGGCGTTTTCATCTTCAAGCAAGCAAGCAAGCCTACTCTGATTCAGCCGGGCTTCAGTCGTTGACAGCAGCTTGTCACAAGCAGATTTATGCTTTCATAAACCCAGCCAGGCGTTTGTCGTGGTGTCGAGCCAGCAATGAATGGCATTTTTCTTCTTTCCTGTTGATCTCAAAAGTTCGAGCGAAGATCAACAAGCGAAGCACACTTTCTCTGTTCGACGGCAAGATGGGCGGCCAGATGGGCAAACCCATTCCAGGACAAGTGCAGGGAGTTATGCTTCAAGTGCAAGGATATGTGGTCGCACAACCATCATGAGTGCCGCCGTCATGAAGGTGGCCACTCAGGCTTTTTCAACGTTGTTTGCGATGTTGCCGGTGTGAAAGACCCCTCGGAAGCCATTCCAGGCACGAAGTGCGAAAAATGCGAGACCCTTTGTTTCAAGTGCCAGGAGGGCTGGCGGCATCATTATCACGAGTGCCACCATCATGAAGGTGGCCACTCTGGCCCCATCAATGGTGCTCGCGACCTTGTAACAGAGAGTCCCGCGCTTCGCTTCCTGGCGAAACACGGGGCAAAGGGTAGCTTCAAGACCTCGCTTTGAGCACTCCCACTGCCTTCGCTCACTCCGTGTCGGTCACTATGGGTCTTTCCATTAAAGCTCCCATGCCCTGGCACCTGCCTTGGGGCGATAAGCTTGTGGCTACCGTTGTTTCTCTTTATTGTGACACCTGCGGTTGGGCACGGGTTGCACTTTCTCTATCCTTGAGATTGAGCGACTCCACAGCTATTATAACGGTGCACCTGGTGAGGTCGCTGTGAATGCTTGCTGACCGCAGCTGGTTCAATTGACCTCGAGACACCATCACGGCTTCCTCAAACAAACCTTCGCGCTTCCTCACAACCCAAAACCGGCCTCCAGACGCGCTAGAGCCCGACAAACTACCATTCAGAGTGTGAATGCAAATTTTGATTCACATGTCAATATGGTCCCATTGAACTTGCCAAGGGGTCTGGCGCTTGTGTGCTGTATGGGGTGATGGAGCTGTTTGAGGCTGTCGACGAGGTAGGGGATGGGGCTGGGAAGCAGGTGTTGGCTATGTCTACAAGGCTGGCTGGCATGTGAAATTTCTGAGGTGGGAACCGATCGGCCCATGCCAGTTATTTTCGATGTACCGCTTGCTGGCCCCTGGTGCTCTGCAAACAATGTTCGAACGTGAAGAAAGGCCAGTATCATGACAGGCATCGGTCGAGCACGCCCGCCATCCCAGGGATCACGTGCGCTCAAAGCCCGTTGCAAGAAAAACGGACAGAAGCATCGCAAAAGTGAGTACAAAAATAAGCGCAAAAATAAGACGAAATTACGGCACAGTCATCACCGCGCGCAAACCAGTCAGGAAGCCAGAAGAACAACAAAAACAAAAGAGAAACATGAGGAGCATGCCTGGCAGGGCACCGCCCTCAACGAATCGCTCAATTGCCTCCCGGTCGAACCGACGGCTCATCGGGCAAGAAGATTGATGCTCTCCGACTGGGAATCGAACCCAAGTTCAGAAATGACGAGTTCTGAATGCAATTAGATGAATGAACGTGCCGATTAGAATATACGGATACGGATGGAGCTTGTTGTGTGGATGAGATGACAAGAGGGCTTTCCTTGCGCAGCAAGGAAGGAAGCGTGCCCGGATGGAGTGACTGCTAGCTTTTCAAGGCGCGCAACAGCGGTCATTGGGCCCGGCCAGTGGCCGAGGCTGCAGGCTGATCGGGGCTAACGGCAGTGCGCGTTATGTGGGTGTAGCTGGCCACCTCTATGCGAAGATTGGTCGCTACGGCCATGCGAAGGTGAAGAATGGCCTGTGATACAAACTGTGCCCCGTCACAGGGTGTATGTGGATGTTCATCATACAGCTGGCGCAAGCGCCGGACAAAGCGATGGACAGCGTCGGCCCCACCCGTAAAGTGTAGGGCATCAACCTCGGCATCACTGAACAGGTCAAACACGCCAGTGCTGCCATTGCGAGGCGCAGTGTCCTCGAGACCACAGGGGTTGGTCAGCGCGCGCTGCTGGTTGATTCGCGCAAAGGAGAACACAAGCTCTTCCAGGCCGTGGGGCGACGGATCCAGCGGCATATGCACGCCCGGAGCCAGCATAACATCCGTCGCGGCCAGCTTGTGACACCATGCATCAACGAGCTCATAAATGCGAAGAATGTTGAAGGCCCCAAAAGACTGTACGGCCACAGGCAGCTCTGCGGACGCCTATACGTACGACGCCCCCAAGTCAGCCGTCCTCGGCTATCCCACTTTGAACAAAAAGCTAAACCGTCCCTGGGCGACAACGCCATGCCTGATCGACTTGCTTACCTCAACATCGGCCCAAATTTGGCACATGGTAACGTTGACGCAGAACAGCAGCACACGCTGTTGTTGCTCAATCTAGGCAACGGCACACAGGTGAAAGCCCAAGAGATTTAGAATCAAGCCCAAGAAAGAAAGGAAAACTGCAAAGTGTCTGGCAGCAGCTGCGGGCCGTGCGAGCACGCGGTGTCTGGAGTAGGGAGTTGCGACATCGTACAGCATGGCGAATGACAGGCGCGTGTGGTGTGTGCCCATGTGTCAGGAGCACAAGGAGTCGTGGACGCTTGCTGCTGATTGACTTCTGGCGCCAGGCCAAGTTTTCAAACGCAGCCTCTGGCAGGGAGGGCGTCAGTTCCGGACCCAAGAGTGATGTAATGGTGGGCACAAATAGAGGGCGGCGCAGCTGCAGAGCCTGGCACCAGGCCACTCGATTGGGGTCGTGGGCCCACAGGGTGAGCTGATCTGCACACACGTGAAAACTAACATGCTGTTCCAAGGTCGTGCTGAGGAGCCGATATGTGGACTGCAGCAGGAGCGTTGAAGCTTGTCGGTGCTGCGGGGCCGACATCTGCTCGATGCGGGACCGAAACACCTCCATGGTGGGCGCCTGGAGCGCATGCATGGCGGTAATCATGCTGAGAAAGATTGGAGAGAGGCCGCGAAGCTGTTCTTGAATGGCGGTTTGGTTGTGCTCGTTTCGAAATGCATCCCAGGCGCCCAACTCCATGGGGCCCACGTCGTGACAATTGATTCCAAATAAAGCCCGCAGAGCACTTGACATGAATGGATCCGAGTTGTGGCTGTCCCGAACAAAGTGTTGCTGCAGCCAAAGCAACCAAAATCCCCACGCACGAATCAAGTCTTGTCCAGGTCACACATTGGTCTGCGGGGTGGCACACGAGCTTGGGGTCTAGGCGCGAGACCTACCTGCCAGTGTGGCCGAACGGCAGACAGTATGCCATGCGCCAGGTACTCGAGCGTGGCAGCGGAGTAGACGTAGCCGGATCCACCCTGTGCAAAAAGCGTCTGCCGATAGGGCTTGAGAAATGGGACGTCCGGCACAATCACCTCGTTCATGGGCATGAGCCAATGACAGGCGCCCATGTTCAGGGGCACAGCAGGGTCGAAGAAACCCAGTAGTTGCTTGATGAGATCCAGGTTGAGGAGGGTGTCGTCGTCGGCCTTCATCACGAAATCATGATGCAGCAAGCCCCGGGCCTGAAGGTGGGCGGTGGTCTCCCACAGCGTAGAGACCTTCAGAATCAAGTCAGGGCTGGCATCGGCGTCTGCCGGCAGGTCAATGTAGTGGGAAAAGTTGGCGTAGCTGTGGCGCGTAGCCAAGTACGTTTGGTCGGAAGGCCGCAGAAAGCTACCCGCGGGCAGGTTGACTAAAGTTCGGTTGGAGAGCGGCCCAAGCGGGATGACGACTACCACATCGGCTGGTGTGACGGCGGCGGGTGGACCATTTGCAGGCGGCGATTGAGCCACGCGAGCTCCAGCTGTTGGCTGGTGCAGGCTAGAGGGGCCAGATAGGCTTGGCGGCGCGAGTGCACCATCCACGGCCACCGCTGGACGTATCGAAGCCTCGGTTTGGCTGGAAATGTGTTTGGTTGGCTGCACACGAGCACGAATAGGTTGCAGCCGAGGCGCGTGCATCTTACTGCCGAGCGAGCTACCCCCACCACCCAGCGGCGAGGCATCACGCCGCACGGTGGGACGGACCAGCATAAATACCAACGTGACAAACAGGACAATCCCCAGCACACGCACTACCGCACTACTGCCGCGTGGCTCTGGTCTGGGGCCATTGATCAGGCCATTGCCCTGATCCACTGTCTGACCCCGCATCTCCGACGACGACGGCCATGACCACGAAAATGGAAGAATGACTTGGCAAAATTACCACAAAAAGTCACAGAGAGAAAGAGAGAGAGAGTTTGAGAGATTGAGTTTGTTTGAGAGTTTGGGAGTTAGAGAGAGAGATTTTGAGAGAGAGAGAAAGAGATTTTGAGAGAGAGAGAGAGAGAAAGAGAGAGAGAGAGAGAGAGCTTGAGAGCTTGAGAGAGAGAGCTTGAGAGAGGCAGAGAGCTTAAGAGAGACAGAGAACGAGTGCTTTTTTTTTTCTCCTTTGCGGTTGCAACAACAGCCAAGGGGGGTCGACAGAACAGCTCAATCACCGTCATGGCAGGAAGAAGGGTGGCCACGTTGTTGCCGGCTCATATGGAGGTGGTGGACATTACAGAGAATCCACGTGGGGCGCCGCGGCCTCCACTGGACCCAGCCTGCGAGAAGGTATGTTGCAACTCTTGAAGGCTTGACTCCGGAGCCGTGTCCTGTCAGGGCAGTGCACAATGTCCGAGCTGCCCATACGGGCCTCTGTTGTCGGCAGACACACGAAAGGGTATGGGTATGGGGTTGTGGAGCAATCGGGGCTCATTCCAGCTTGTATTGCCACGGCAGATTGTCTACTTTATCCGCCACGGACAGAGCATTGCCAACATTGCCGAGTTTCCTGAACGCGACCTGCCCAAGTTTCGCGATGCCCAGCTCACGGATGTGGGACACCAGCAAGCGCGAGCCTTGCAAGCTGGTACGCCTTTGCTCTGAGGCGCCTGCTTGGCTGCCCGGACATGGTTGGGATTCGTTCATCTGTGCATGGAAGCATGGGTGGCCCATCGCGTTTTCGCGGCTCACAACGCTGGCGAATGTGGTTTCTTGCCGATGCGTGCATGCTCTTTGACAGCGGCAGCCAACTGGGGCGTTCAGGCAGTGTACACGAGTCCATTGACCCGCACCATGCAAACTGCCTGTCTCGTGTTTGAACACGTGGACGTCCGCATCGTGGCCTGGCCTATCGTCACTGGTGTGTAGGGGCAGTGCTTGCATCGCGATGGTCTTTTCTGTGCTGGCCTTTTTGTGTGTTGGCGAAGTCAAGGGGCAGAGCGTGTTACCCGCAAACACAGACCGGTGCTGACCCTATCACTCATCGTCGTGAATGGCCTGGGATTGGGTCGTGCAGAGTTTTATCCTCAAGCCACTGAGTGCCAGGGACGCAACGTCTCTGACCTACGTCAGGCCGCCGAGCTTACCGCACTGTCCAAGTTTGGCGCAGTCCAGCTCGACGGAGTTTTCGATGTGAGTTGCGGCAGATTTGCCCATAGGCCCTGTCGTCAAAGCAAACAAACGCGGCAGCCATTACTGCTGTTTTTTAATTATTTTTATTTTTAAATCTTCCTAGGATTGGTGGACCATTGCCGGCAACCGACGCGGACGCCTCAGCACTTTTTTACAATGGTCCGTTTCTCTTTCTCTGTCTGAGCCGCGTTCTGAGTTGGTTTCGAGGCAACACGTGTCATTTAAAAGCCGAGGGGCTCTGCCTGTTGAATCGTAGGCTGAGCATGTGCCCCGAGACACGCATTGCCGTCGTTTGTCATTGGGGTTTTATGTATGAGCTGCTGCAGCGAGAGCTGGCTGCGTCTACGCAGCTCGAGTTGCACAACTGCTCGGTCCGTCTCACTTTTTGCCGGGTCAAGCCATGCTCTTGACACCGCATCCAAACTCTAACTTTATGCAATGGGTCGCGCGTCTCGGTACCTTGGCAGGTGGTACGCGCGCGATTCAAAACGACACGCTTGGCCCCCTTTTATCCGCATCTGGACAGGCAACGTTTTTACGGTGCGGTTTTTGTTGTGTGTGTGTGTGTGTGTGTGTGTGTGTGTGTGTGTGTGTGTGTGTGTGTGTGTTCATCTTTCCGGGCGTGCGTGGCTGCGTCGAGGGCGTTGCAGCGATCCAGTTTTAACAATGGCCCAAACACGCGCATGTCATCCTTACCTTTGTCTACATTGCACATAGTGGCCAACCTGGTTCTTACCGGAGGCGTTGGCGCGGAGGCCATTGAGCTGTACGGGCAGCTGCAAGACTTTATGCATCGATGCGCGCGTGATGCCACGCTGCAAAACACTTCCGGCCTGCATTGGGGTGGCATGGTAGTCATGCCCGTGTCAGACAGTCTGTTGTGCGAGGAGCATGCCATCGTGCATGATCTCAAGCAACGGCTCGCACGAGCAGCCGAGGAATGGCGCACGCGCCGACCTGCCGAAAATTGGAGCGCGACGCCCTTGCAGCCCAGTCTTGAGCGAGCTCGAGTGCATCCTAAACTGCATTTGGGTTATCGCAGTGCGGCAGCAGCAACCTTTTTGCGCGAGGTGCGCGCAGATCTGGCGCAGGTGGGCGCAACTCTGACCGAACCGGTGCGTTCCTGCATGGAGCAAGGCGACTCCGATGCTTTGTGGTTCATGCTTTTTGACAGCGGTCCCGAGGTGGATTGGAAGCCGTACGGTGATATTGACCTTCCCGCCTTTCAGCGGGTCGCCAGTGGGCTGCCCTTGGTGGCGGCTCTTATCAGCGCTGCCGCAGACCCTGAGACCACGCCTACGGAAGAGGTGGCGCGCGCGCAACAAGCGTGGTCGCAGTTGCAGTGGAGCCTGTGTTTGACCTCATATGGGGCACAGCAAGGCTCTCACTTCCTTCGTATTGAGGCCACGCATCCATTTTAGCAAACTTGAGCCGTGGCACTTGCTGCAGCAGACTACCAGGCCTGTTCATCAATCCTGACCAGGTTTTGCGATGAATTGAGCCTGTATTCAGCCCTCTGCTATGACCGTGGTTGTGCTGTTCGACATATGGGTATTTTACAGCTAGATTGATAAGGGGCAGGGAAGAGAGGTAGTGGCGAATGCTCAATTACCGACACGGCCGGACGAATGAACGGAAAAAGCTTGCGTGGACCACAGGTCCACCGCATGCAAACTCATCATGATCACGCATAATCGCAAAGACAACAGAGGACTCATCTCGAGTAAAATCAAAAGATTAAAAAAATGAAAAGAACAAACAAACGCAGTTCGACAGGGGCCGAACATTTGGTGCAGCATGCAAATGGGGAAGTAGACTACAAGTGCGACTGAAAAACTCTCTATAGTGCTGGTCAAGAGCGCAGCAATCATCGACACCAAGTCCTGGGATCAAAATGAAGAAGGGAAAACAAAAAACAAGCACATTCCACGAAAAACGATTACAACAAGTAACAATCTTCCTAAACCTGGCCGCATGCTCGTGCATGCAGCGATGACAGCAAGGTATGAGAAACATCTGTCCACGCTGTTTGAAAGTTAAGCAGATGTGAAAAAGGAATCCAAAGGCAATTCGTCCTGGATGCGGAAGGCCTCGTTGAGGAGATCATCAGTGATGCCCCCGAAGTCGTCAGAGGATTGCCAGACAAAAGGTGCTTGTAAGCTAGTGCTGGTTTGGTCACTCGCCGTATCCATGCCCATTGACAGAAATAGATGGGCAGGCGGCTGGCCAGGCTCTGATTCCGAGGTGACATGAGTTTGGAGGCCCATTTCGTCCTGTGGGCCACCATCTAGGAAACAACGCCAATATTCGTTGTCTGGCTCGCTGTTCATCGCCGCAGGCGTAAGAAGGGAGCTCGTGGAAAGGGGGCTCAATGGAAGGGAGCTCAAGGAAAGATGACTTGAGTCAGGCGACTGAGCCACGGCGGTGGCAGACTTGGCGTATTCCGACAAGGCTTCTTGAGCTTGCTGCTGGAGGGCTTGGATACGTTTGCGCCGCGAGGCCGTGGTCGACTTGTTAGTCTGGGCGTTGCTTGTCATTGCCTTTGCGTTGCGCTTTGTGGCCTTGGACTTGGCTTTTGTGGAAGTATTGCGAGGTGGGTTGGGCACCTTGGTCCAAAGACCCGACGAACCCGTCCGCTCAAGGGAAAATTGCAGGCCGTTAGGCACCAAGCGCAGGCCGAGCTGCTCCCAGAGGGCGTTGATGAATTTGATGGTGTCGTTGAAGATCCCGATCTTGTCCTTATCAGCTGTGAAGCGATCGGAGATGTCGAGAACGCCTCGCAGATGGAGCTTGATGTCTTTGGCGTTGGAAAATTCTGTGGAGGCGATTGCGTGCCGTCAACAGTAGCGTGATGAGATGAAGCTGCGGTCCGACCTGGGCGCGCAACAAACAGGCAGATGGAGAAAAAAAAAAAAAAAAGGGAAAAGACAAGGCTCAGCCTCATACCACGAATGATTTTCCACTCAGGAAGGCACAAAAAAGTCGTACGCAGCTCTTGGGACAGCTAGTGGCGAGAAGACGAGGCAAAGGCAAGGCAGGATGAATAAAATTGAAAGCAGACAAGACACATGCGCACGGCGTCAAATACTGCTGTTTCAAGACCAGGGAAAAGCACTCGCGTACTTGAACTGTTCCACAGCCACAGGGGGCTTTTGGCTTTGAGGCCTGGCATGGGCAGGGCTGTGCACCACTGGCCAGTCGGCCGAGGTAGAGCAAGAAGTTCTTCCAGCCCAGGCGTAGGTCTTTGTGGGTGCGGACACGGCCGTCGGTCTCGTTCTGCAGCAGCTCAATGGAGGATTCCTCGGGTGCTTGGTACTCGTGGTGCTCGGGATGGATGCTGTAGGAGACCTCGTTGACTTCAGATCGAAAGTCACGTGGGGCGTTGGGACGCAGCTTCAGGCTTCGTGGGGCAGCCGTGCCCGGGTCTAGAGGACACGCACCGAGGAGAAACACGCGCGGCGAGCCTGGTCAAACGCGAGCGGAAGGGTTGGTGGTGTGCAAAGATCGCGCCAGGTTGAAGCAGTGAGAGGGAAGACACCCGACTCACTGTAGGCAATGGAATAGAGACCCAAGGTGAGGAGGTCGGTACGTTCTTGCTCACTCAGGGAGTGGAGGGAGACCATGACTGCGATAAGCAATCTCGGAAGCTGAAGACGCGGTTGAAAATGGGATCAAGGGCAGTCGTCTGGTCAGAGCTAGTTGAGATCATCCGAGTTTGATGAAGAAAATGCCACCCAGTCTCCCGCATCTCGCCGTCTATCCACTGGGAGCGCCAGAACTTTGAGTCCGATCAAACTGTCATGCCATTCACACTAGGCGCAAATGATTTTCTTGCTCATCCACGTCCACGTCCATGTCCTTGTACACACATACAAATCAAAATGTCTCCCCTCCCCCGAATGTAGGCTTGCTTAACATGCCTAAAAAATCGGGCACAGGTATCCCCGTGCGCTCACGAGAAAAGCGCGGTTTGGGGTGCGAGACAATTCATTCACCCTATTCTTAGGAGATTTGACAAAACAAAAGTGAAACCGGCGTTGCAGTTTTGATGTGTAACAGATGTTATATTTTTCCAGGTCCTTTCCGATCTCTCGATCGCAAGTGTCGCATGTCAGGCTCCAAACCACAGCACACAAATAGGAAAAAATAGACAACATGGCCCCTGACCTGACGTTTGTGTTACACCACCCAGACGCACAGCCATGGAGCCCTGCCCACGCTGGGAAGGGATCGCAGACAGCCCAGGAAACCGTTTGCAACCTGGCCTTTCCTCACTTCGCAGACGCCCGAGGGCCGACTCCTCACTCATTTTTTTTTTTCCAAGACTTGGTCAAACCTCCTCTGAATCTTCCCTCCGCCGTTCACCACCAAACCTGCTGTCACAAGACGCGACCGTGACCGACAATTATGGCTGGAACATGCATTCTTGAATGGCACATGCCCGACATAATTTTTTTTTGCCAATGGCTGTTTTGTATTCTTGGCCCAAGTACGCGTCATCATCATTCCTCCGCTCCCCCGCTCCTCTGCGCTTTCACTCGTTTGTGGCCACTGACAAGTTGTGTGCACGGTTTGTGCGTTGCAGGTCAAGGCAGTGCGGACCACCGCCGCCTGTACTTGAATGGCAAGGTGATGGAGTTCCAACATCGGCTGCCTCACGAGATCAAGCTCGTTTCGAGCCCCACGGCCGAACCAATCGTCCTGGACTTGAAGGGCAAGATTGATGGCCGAAGCCGCGTGAATTGGGAAGTGAGGAACAAGTGCCAGAGCTTTTTCAGTAGCATCGTTGACTTGGCCAAATGGGGTTGTGATGATCCAGCCCAGTTGACTAGCACAACCAAGGTCCGACGGCATGGGCAAGGCCTGGCCACAAGTTGAATATGCGCGTGCGGCCAGCCAAACTCACCTGTTCTCAATGCTATTGCCCAACATAGAAATGCCGCCAAATTTTAGAGACTTATCTTCGTCTTCCCCTCTGGTCTTTCCTTGAAGGTGAGGCAGTCGTCACCTCGGCTCTCCCCCCTTCCATTCGCTTGCATGTCATTCTTTGGGCATGCTCGACCAGATGACGTTTTCTCACAGTCCACCAATTCCTTACACAGAAACTGGAGAGAACCACAACGCCATTCGACTTCGCTTGAAACTTATTCTTGGCGCAAATAACCAGTACCACTGTCAGCGAAAGGAAGCTTCGGCTGTTCAGGACTTTTGCAAGCGTGTCAAGCGCTGCTCAGCAATTTTGGAGTGCCAAAACATTCGACTCTCAGCCCAAAATGACCTCTTTACGGTCGAAGTCTATCAAAAGGCAGCCTGTCTGCCCGAGGGGTTTGACTTGTGCTCTGCCCAACCACGGCGTAGCCGCTCTGCCCGTGGTGGGCGGGCACGTCTCGTGCAGAGGAAAAGCACCCTATCACCAGCGCCAGGCAAGCACATGAAGCGCTTCACGACCCTTGCTACAAAAGGTTCACAAGTGGTGAAAGAAGAGACTATCGAGGCCATCAAACAGGAGCTTAAGAAGGTACCTCGTCCAACAAGCACGACAGATGCGCCGCAGCCGTACACCTGGGAGCAATGCATAGCAGACGATTCCTTAAATGACATTGGCATGGATCAGGAGCTTGATTCGTTTTTGCAGCACCTGTCATCCCAGCCTCCCTCGCCTGTCCAAGATCTCCAGGATATCGATATGCTCATCGATATGCTCCCAGCCGATGCTGTCCCAGTCCATGCCCCGGCCACTGCTACCCCAGCCCATGCCCCGGCTCATGTTTCTTCAACTGCAGACAACAACTATCTTCTTTTTGACTCTTCACAGACTCAAATGGAACTTGAGTGGCCTGATAAGCAAGTGCTCGCAAGCTCTTACGCGGCCGATTGGTCACACGATGTAGACCCATCTATCATCTCGAGGCCAATGCAGATGCCTGCATCCAGCTGCCCTTGTCCAGTGGATATTTGCATGCCCAGCCCCTTCTGAGACAAGCGTGTCTTTGCTTACGACTTTGCAGATCGCTTTATTTGACTGGGCTTTGAGCCAGTCTGTTCTCGCACAGCTGTCAGCTGCCTCAGACCTTTCACTTCTTTTTGATTGTCCATTCGCTTTACTTCTTCTTCTTCTTCTTCTTTTATTTTTACCTGTATTTTTGGATTTTGCTCCACTTCCCCTATAACGCATAGGCGCAGCACAAGCCCGCATGCACCAATGTAGTATTGGCCTGAGTGCACGTTCCTCGTCGAGTTTTGAGATGTTACGGTGCTCTAAGACAGTATTAATTGTCAAACTTGAACACGCGAGTGAATTCGTTCAAATGTCCTCCATCCTCGCTTCATCGTCCTCGTGTTTGTAGTGTCTGAGCCTCTGCATGGCACTGAGCATCATACTGCGCGCCAAATAATAGTTTAGTACGCTAGCAATCAGTGTTCATTGCGTTTTCGAATTGATGGGGACAACGGCCGTGACATGATCTTTTCAAAGAAAGGACCTTGAAAAACGTTCTCAAGAACCATGCCCAAGTGCCTCTGTCTGTGAAGCGCACAACACGCAACCAAGGGGGGGGGTCACGCAGACAAGTAGTGCCAAACGGCAGCTGCATGGGTAACAAGACAAAAGGCCGGTTCCTTAGACGAGATTGCGCAAAACAATCAGGGTCGCTGGGCCACGTTTGAGCCAGGATTTTCGACAACCATGCGACGTCGGCGCAGGTGCCGCAGTTCTTGTTCATAGAGTAAATACGACTTGACGTTGGGTGGCATGGCCAACGCACGGACGCTATTAACACATTACCCAGAATAAAGACTCGTCATCCCTCATGACGGCACTCCAACAGTCACCACAACACGGAATCTCGTACAGCAAGTGTGTACACACACGCACGCACACACCTGGCTGCAGAAAGTTGCTTTCGAGCTTGACGGCGACACAAGTCTTGCAGTGAAGGCACCCGGCATACTGAACAGCATGAAATGTGAGATTGGCACAGGTAAAAAACAACATAAGGAACCGATGAGAAACAAATTCCAGGGGCAGCCTGCCCAATGAGCGTCGGTGAGTAGAACCAACAGCCAAACCTACCCCATTCTCGTAAAATGGCAACGCAAGCAGCCTTGTCTTCGTCAGCAGCGTTTTGCTGATGACAAACGCACGTCAGATCGGTACAATGGTACTGTTTCAAGGTGTTAAGCAACGTGCCCATCAAGAATGGTCATGAAATTGGCCCACGCCAATTACAGAACAAACAATCGAGTGAGCCGCTTTTCGCAGAAAAAGGATAAAATCCAAAACAATACAATACGTTCCTATTGCTTGCTCCTTGCTGCCAACGGCTCTACACGCATCATGGGCACGTGGTACTTACGCGCTCAGCAGCGTGATCAAGGGCAGTCTTGTTGAAATTAAGATGCTTGAGTGACCACTCAGATTGGATGGTGCGGGCTGAGGCATCACAGCCGAGGGCCAAAAGAACACGCACAACGTCCGATTTGCCCATGTAGGCGGCGTAATGCAGGGGGGTGCAACCTTCAGTTGTCACAGAGTTGATGTTAGCACCCCATGAGATCAGCAAGCGCACACAATCTGTCTTGCCATTAAACGCTGCAATGTGCAAAGGCGTTGCTCCATAGGAAACACCCCGAAAAGCATCGGCACCATGGAAACGCAGCTCAACCAGCACCAACGGATTTCCTCCCTACACCCCGGCGGCGGGCAAGGCAATGATCATAAGAGGAACACCCGTACGGGCCTAGTGGATGTGCAAGCCCCACATAGCCAAAGGTCATTGTCTCCGAGCCGACATACGCGTGCGGCCTCGAAGATAGGGGTTGCACCGTCCAGGGCAGCAACATTGACGTCTGCGCCGGCGTTGATGAGTTCGCGCACAATGTCCAATCGGCCACCCTTGGCGGCCAAGAATAGTGGCGTGCACCCGCCCGAGCTATAACGCGGTGTCAGAGGAGGCCAGGGCGGACGAAGAGTGGGTAAAACCGCGGTTCACAAACAATACTCATCAAAGTGGCATGGCATATCTGACAAGCCAAGGGGCAAAAAAAAAAAAGGAGGAGGGGTTGAGTCTGTAGGGGAGTTCGAACCTGCGGGCGTGTGGGTCAGCACCATGGGCAAGAAGGCACCGAAAGCATTCCTCAGCTCCCTAGTTCAACGGCAACGTCATGCCAAAGCACATCCACCCACGTTCGCGCAAATGACGACAACTTGTTGAGAAAAGGACCATGCCTCGATGGTCAAAGCCCAAACAACGCCCCAAAGGCTTGAACAGAGAAATAACCTGACCTCTTCAGCTGCGTAACACAGAGGGGTATATCCAGCTCGACTGCGGGCGTTGATGTCCACTGTAGGGCAGGCGAGCAACAATCTCAAGCACTTGATCGGGAAAAAAAAAAAAAAAGTCAGAAGCCCGAACCAGTTAGCAGCAGATTGTCGCGTCAGGCCAAACTCTTGAGCGAAAATCTGGGTGAGAATGCGGTGGAACGTCCGTCGCGAAGACACACCGTAGCATCTCGTAAGCAGGCAGCAATGTGGCTAAAGGGTGCAAACGGAACGGGATGCCAGTGATTCGCAAGCCAGAGCAAGGATAGGATCGGCAAAAGAGGATGCTACAGGTCTTGACGCGGTGGTGTGTTACAAGGACCAGCCATACATTGGAAAAAAGCCGTCTGCATTGGCTTGATTCAGATCAGCTTGGTAGTCGAGGCAGAGGCGCACGCCCTGAGCAAGCCATGGGTTATGGAAACGCACATGAGACGCATTCGGCCAGTTTAATGTCATAAATGTCGAGGCGGGGAAGCTGTGGCGAGGCTAGGATGGCAAGGGCTCACTGCCGAGTTGGAGGTGCTTGCAAATATGTAGAGCAACGAGCAGCGGTCAGCGTCGCATGTGTTGACGCTGTGACCTGCTTCCAAAAACCGTCGTACAAGAGGCACATTGCCAGCCTCAGCCGCGTCAATGAGTTGGCTTTCCAATGTGGCCGCCATGGCTTCTTTGAGCCTGACGGGTGGGAGCCACCAAAGCACCGGCGGACAAAGGTGTGGCCAGACGCTGAGCAAGAAGGCAAACCCTCAATACGGCTAGTGCCTGAGGAAGTGTACAACAAATTGCCCCAGGGAAGCAGGGCACAACGGCTTTCGAGGCAAGGGCGGATGGCTAGGCCAACAACGAGTTTGCCTGATGTTCCGCGCGAGACAGTAGATGGGTGGTGAGCGTACGACATGGGCGCAAGAGTAGCTAGGAACCCAGTCGGCGCCACACACCATGTCCAGAGGCGAGCGAGCCAGTCAGAGCAATGCAGGTCAATCCCCCTCAAAAGTGTGCACGCCAAGATAAAAAAAAAAGGCCTCTGAACCCAAGACGAGCCGCGTGAGGTCACGGCCCGCAAGAGGCTGCCGTTTCTCTCCCTCTCCCCTCCCCTTATAAACGTAAACTGAAGGAATGTTGGCCCAACAACCAAATATCACACACACACACACACACACACATATAAGAGAACAAAAGTATGATGATGCAAACCCTTCTTTCTTTTATGTGTGTGTGTGTGGCATGAGATGGTCGATCCGCTTTTTTTTGCCCATGCGTTTCTTGTATGCCGCTGCACCTAGCTTTGTTGGTCTCAACTTGTGTCTGCATGCTCTTCATCTCTCTCTGATGGTACGTTGAGTTTCAACGGATTTTGGTGAACGTCTGGATTCCATTTGGGTCCAAAGCCTGCAAACAATTTGGGCTTATAGGTGGCCCTGGCGAAAACGCTGCATTTTGCTGGGCAGGAGCTCGACCATGTCCTTGGCAATTTGAAGTTCCGTCTGGGACACGGGCCGGGCTGGCGTGAGCGGCGGACATCTTCGCTTTAACAACTTTAAACTCCAGAGCATGAGCATGCCTGGCTCCTTAGCGCACCTCAAAATTTGGGACTGGATGCTTGTTGCAATAGTCGACGATGTAAGTGTAACGCATCAGACTATCCTCGTGAAATTGGATGAGCTCATTCACGTCTGCCGTCAGCACATGGCTGCTCCTACCCATCCCAATTCGTGCCGGTGGGTACGTGCGGGGGAAACATGCAGCATAGGGCAAGTCTGGTCGCTTAGCTACGCAAGGGCCGAGCAGCGAGTTTGGCGGCAATTGACATACAACCGAGCTGCCCAGAATTGGGCCATCAGTACAGAACGTTGCTCCATCTCCTCCAAGGGGGACGGTAAAGCCCGGTTGTGATCGGCAGACACGAAGATCAAAGGCGGGAAAACACATAAAGACCAAGAACAAACGAAGGAACAAAACAAAATCTTGATTCTCCGTGCCACAAGGGAGGAATAGGAAAGCGAGTAACCGTCGCCTCGAACCAATGAATGTGATGAAGTTCTTGCGACCCAGAGCAATCCTAAAAGTTCATGCAGCAGGGGTCCTTCAGAAAATGAAACGAGGCCGGCGTAGCCATGGGCACTACACTGACAAGCGGTTGACTTTGGCGATTGCCTTGGGGTCGGGGTCTCCTGAATCCTTGAGTCGTTGGTACTTGATGTTGTACATCTCCATGTAGATCTCGCCTATGAGGATCACATTCATCAATCCACTGGCTATCTTTGGGCCCAGAACCTTCGGCCCTCACCTACCGAGCTCGAATCGAAGCTGCTTGCACACGGCCAAAAAGTACTGGCTGTTTAGCTGCCCCGCGATGGCCTCGAGGAGATCGGCACGGCGCTTGTGCATTTTGCTGGCAATGTCTGGGTCTGGTGTGTAGTCTGCAAGATGTCGGAAAAAAGCGCTATTGTCTTGCACTACCCGATTGAAAGTCCCCAACAACAAGAAAGGGCCCTCCGTAACGATGAGAATATCATTCAGATGCATCAAGGGGAGAGGCGAGAATGCACGACCCGCCAAAAGACACGCACAGCAAGCCACGTGATCCGTGGCATGGTCTTGAAGCGTGTAGAATTTGAGTGCTTCATTCAAATGTCGCGTGCCTGTCGCCAATGGGGCGGCCAAGAAAGGAAGGGCCAATGAGACGTCCACTCAAAGTTAGCTTGAACGTCGCTTGAGGCCCGCACGCACCATGGATGTAGCAATGCTTGGCTGTCTCATAGTCTGTGGGTGGTCGGACAGGTGTCTGTGGAGGCACAATTCGGAGCATCAGCTTGTGCGAGCTGCCAATGGCTCACGCAGACAACTCCAGCCTGCTCGATCTGGAGGCGCCTACATACATCATCTTCATAGGGCAGGACGTCCAGGTCGAAGCGCACAAAGTCTTGCGAAGCCACCCTAGAGACAACCACAACGTCTGCATCGGTCGGCACCACGGCACACGCGACACATGTATTTGCACCTTTGCCGTGACGCACTCTTTGATCGAAGCCTCCTCAGTGGCCTGTCGTTTCCCCTCATCCAAGAGGTTGAGGAAATACTTGACCCAGCACATGCTAATGCTCGCGTGCTGTCGCTGTCGCTCCTCCTCTTCCCCAGATGCCATGTCCATAGGAGCCAGCGGACCGCTTCGCTCAACATCAGCCACGCGCATGAAGCTTGCACATGCTGAAAAAAAAAGAAGAAGAAAAAAAAAAAAAAAAAGCAGGTTTTCAAAACGCACCCAATGGGACGTGAGCACACAAAGTTGCCCAATCAAGAGCAAGCAGAGCCGAGGCAAGACCAACCCAGGCAATGACGAGCAGCCTGCCACATGGCTTCGGTCATGAAGTATTGTGACAGCGCAGCGGCGTGCACAGCCCATTCCTACGTTCGGGCCAGGTCATCCGCATCAAAAGTCTGCACGTGCACATTGTTCGGAACACATTCGATGGAGGAGTATTACTACCAACCAGGGGCTGGTAAGCGTCGAATTCGAGCTGCCGTTGCAGCGTGCGTTGAATGTATTCGGCCATCTGTATCGGTGCATCATGGCCATGATAGTGAGCCCAGAGCAAAAGTACCATGTCCGCTTTTAATAATTCAGGGCTGCCGAGATAGGGCGCAGCACCTCCTCACCTTGGGACGCTGGCCAAGGTTGCCGTAGGCCTGAGCCAGATAGAAAGATGTGAGGGTGTGGGCAGTTTCTAGACCCTTGCGTCGCTCTTCTCCTGAGCATCGGTCCACAAATCTAGGGCAAGGGATGATCAAAGAGTGCTTCTATCAAGGAGAATTGATGCAAGAAGGGACAGCTCGCTACCGCGCAGCGGGCGAGCAAATGCACGCACTCGGTGTGGAGCCAGGCGGTGGCTGGATCATGATCAGCGACAAAGGTCCGGTAGAGTCGGTCTGCTTGCTGCAGGTGGTTCATGGCCTGTTCAACCTCGCCCAAACCCGCCCAGACGATGCCTGTGTGCAAGGGCACCGAGACAAGCAAAGCGCGCATCAAATTCCAGTTGGTTCATGGTTGCGTGTGAGTTGTGCGGTGTCTCAGGCGCAGACATACCGAGATGATTGTGAATGGCGATGGCAAGAGCCACGCGTCTCGGCTGCAGGTTGGCGTCCACATCATCAGCAATGATTTCTCGAGCCTGTTGGCATGCAGCGGTATGTTCAGGGCCAACTCATCCGTGAGCATCACGTAAGCCTCTGGCACGCAAGTGGCACACAAGATCACGAGGAGCCGCAGGCAAGCAAACTTACGCGGTCCAGTAGCTTCTGGCCTTCGCTGGTTTCTTCACTTTCACTGTGGTTAACACCTGTACCGAATTCAAAACCGGTGGCAGTGCGCATGGCCCACTCAAGTTACGCACAAAACTGCAAGCAGAGGGGCGGGACGCAAAAGGCAAAAACGAACCGAGTTGAAAGAGGATGCGGGCCAAGGACTCGCTCTTGATCTGTTCTGCATCGACATCAGCATCTCCAGTGTCGGAGGGCTGCATGGCAAGCTGAGCCTGCAAAAGAACCAACAACTTTCGTGCCTCATATTTGTGTTGGAATGGCGCCTCCTCCGGCTCTGGCTAAGAAGGGGTTCAGCGTCAGGTGAAGAATGCCCAACTCGGTGAGTGAACTTGAACAACAGCCCCCCCCTGGTAACAACGAACTTGTGACTCACCTTGTCCTGTAGCTCCAACGCGTCCTGCAACGTCTTGGTCGCCTCCTCGGCCAGCCAACGCATCAAGCCACCCCCCTGACTCGTCATCCTGTTTCGTTCGAAAAAAGAAAAGAGAGAGAGAGAAAAAAAAACTGCCTAAGCGGAAATGTGTGTTATGTTACACTTACCATTCGATTTGTTGATGTTTTAACACACACACACACACTGAGAAAAACATTTTGATCGGCTCGTGTTGTGAGTGTCGGTGCGATCGTGTGAGTGAGGGAGCGGAGTTGCCGTATCATGTGCTCTTGATCTGGGGCTTGTGAGGCTTGTGAGGCTTGAGGCTGATGGAGACGGATGCCAGTGGCTAATAGTGTTGTCTCTGCTTGCTGTTAGTGACTGAACTCTGACAGAACTGGCAGGATGCGTGTGATCGGCATGCTTGTTTGCCTTTTGGCTGTTGGCACTGTTCGGGCCAGCGTTCACATGCCCAGCGTCTTCTCCGACAACATGGTCCGTGCCGTGCCTTCTGGCTGCGTCGATCTCGATTTTGTGGGCAAGATCATGGTTGTGGTCCCTGGGTTTCAACGTTGTCCTTGATCGCCATCTCGCCTCGCACAGGTGTTGCAAACCAATGCCGCTTATGGTGCTCGTGCCTTCTTCTACGGCACGGCCAACCCCAATGAACGCGTCATTATCAACATGACCGGTCAGTTGTGAGCCTTGAAGGTGTCGGTTGAAGACGCTCGTTCTTTCAGGGCATTGACATGCCAATGACCAACTGGCACAAGCGGTGAAATTCATCAGACGCCCACCCCCCCCCCCCTTTTTTTTAAACGGTTTCTTTGTTTCTATCGTTCCAGGCGTGAACAGAGCCGTGTATGAGGTGACGGCCGACGCCAATGGTGATTGGAAAATTACCTCAAATCCTCTTCGCGTCACCGAGGATAGTAAGGACAGCCTTTATCGGCCTTTGGTCATTTGCGTCATATTGGTAGAGCGGCAAAGTTGAACACTCATTGTCAACACGTGGGCGTTGCCCCACTGGGCTTCCATAGCTGAAGCGTTCACGGTAACGGGTGAAGATGGTGATCCCATTATTGCCCGCAACGTCTCCGTCGGTGAGGTCTTTCTTTGCTCTGGCCAAGTACGTGGTTGAAGAACAAAAAGACAGCCGTGTCATCCACCATCCTCTAGTTCATGCCCTGTAGCGCCAGCACGTCAAGCCGTTCTCTCAACAGAGCCCACCTCTTCGACGCGCATGCATAGAGCAATATGGTCTTCCCCGTCGCCCTCTCTCTCAACTCGTCCGCGGAGGAGAAGGACGCTGAAAACTGGCCTCAATTTCGTTTGTTCCTTGCCTCCCTGGTTGCCAAACCCACCGAGCAAAAAGACGTGCCTGGAAAATGGGTTCGCAACACGCCCGGCAACGTCTCTGGCTTCAGCGCCGTCTGCTACTTTACTGCCCGCGACACCATGCGTCTTCTCGGAAACACGGGTCCCGTGGGCTTGGTGCAGATCGCTTGGGGTGGTACCCGTGTCGAGTCCTGGATGTCGCCGGAAGCTCTTGCGGCCTGTCCCAACCCACCGTCCTCTGGTCAGAACAAGCAGAATACCCCAACGTACCTGTGGAATGGTATGGCGGCACCCGTCATCCAAATGTCCTATCGAGCCATGCTATGGTATCAGGGCGAAGCCAATGCCGCTGGTTCCAACTCCACGGCCTACTACAGTTGCAATTTTCAGAGCATGATCGCCGACTGGCGCCGCCGCGCGGGATACGGCGACGTGGCCTTCGTCTTCATGCAGCTGCCCCCCTCAGTGGATGCCAGTGCTCCCATTGACAGTGTCACCGGGCGAAACGAGATCCGTGCTGCTCAAGCACAGTCTCTCCCGCACCCCGAAGCCGAGACAGACATCTCCGGAATGACCGTAGTCATTGATCTCGGTGGCATCTCAGCCTGGGGCGTCGATCATCCGCCCGCCAAGAACATCATGGGTCATCGCATGGCGCTTCAGGTCCTGCACGTGGCCTATGCTCAACAACAACAATGGAACGGCACACTACGCTACACGGGGCCACTTTTGGAGAGCGTGACCACCTCTGACAGCGAGACAGCCGTCATGTTTCAAGACTGGTCTGCCGAGGGCCTGTACTTCCAAGGGCCCGTCAACTGCACGACGTGCTGTGCCCAGACTCCTTTTGAGGCAAGCCTTACGCTGTTTTTATTGCAACACGTCACCTTCTCTTCTGTCACTTTGACTCTGCACGCTCTTTGATTGTACTTCCATCAGGTGCTGCCTGTGGGCGCTTCCAACTGGTCATGGATGAACGGCAGCATCCAAGACAACAAAATTGTTTTTGCTAAAGGAGACATAGCCGAGGTTTGGCCTGTGTCAGATGCGCAACACACGCAGAGAGAGGGGGGGAGAGACAGAGATGTTGTTCATCAAGCATTTGTTGGCGGTTGCCTTGATTTTGATCACAAGTCTTGACTTTTTTTCTTGTCGTGCGGTCGGTTGAATTGTGGGCGGCATGCATGTAGGTTCGCTATGCCTGGACAGACTTTGTACAGTGCGTGCTCTTTAACAAGGATGGCTTGCCAGCGGCACCTTTCAGTGTCAACACCACTGCTACCGCCAGGTCCAAGCATTCATTGCGCACTGGTACTCTGGCACGCAAGCCTCGTCAACCAAACCCGCCTATTCAACGCCCGCCGTACGATTCCTCGTGATTTTCTACCTCCCCTCTCCTCCCCCGTCTTGCTCATGCAGCACCGTGCTTATAATCTGTTCGCATTCAATAACGGCTTACGTACTGCAGGATGGGGTTCAACAGTTGGAATGGGTTTGTTTGCGCTGATCAACCGCTGTGCCTTACTGGACCCCGACGACCCCAGCTGCTTCGCTTGGATCCGTGCGCCACCTTACCTCTTACCTTTTTTTTCCGCTCCACACCAACATTGCTGCGCAGGTACCATTGCAACATTGACGAAAACATTGTGAAGAGCATGGCAACAGCCATGCTCAACAACGGCATGGCTAATGCTGGCTACAGCTATGTGCGTTGGTATCGCCTGCTGGAAAGCGATGCGTGATTAGCCAGCTCAATCGAGGACGGGGGGTTTATTAGGAAACACAGACGGATAAAATAGATTATATCGTATCGCGGCTTGCAGCTGTATCTCACTCAAGTCGTCTTTGCTTCATCGACTGGCTAGGTAAACATTGATGACTGCTGGCAGGTGGCACGCGAGTTTGATAACCAAAGCATTGTTGCCGACCCGGTGCGCTTCCCCTCGGGAATGGCCCAGCTGGCGGAGGACATCCATGCCATGGGCATGAAGTTTGGCGTGTAAGCACTGCTTGGCCTGCTTTCTCTGCTCCTTGAGGGCCCGATTCGTGTGCGATTGGTTTGTTCACAAAGTGAAGACGAACATTTCAGACCTTGGGTGATGACCTCCCGTTTCTCCCTTTCTTTTGACTCGCAGTTACACGGCACGCGGGTCTGGGACCTGCCAGGGGCGCCCTGGTAGTCTGAACCATGAAGTGATTGATGCTCAAACATATTGCGACTGGGACCTCGACTACATCAAGGTTTGCTCATGTTGACCCCGATCGCGACTTGCACCCTTTGGATTCTCGGGGTCTTGTTTTGACGTCCAGGCATTGTCCTAGATTGATGCTTGTCATGGTGCCGAAGATGAAAACACGAGCTGGACTCGGTTCCATGACACGTTGGCCGAATGCTACGCGCAAACAGGCCAATATGTTGTCATGAGCGTGGAGTCTTGCTCAGACCCCTCGGTACGGTCTACTGACTTGTCTTTGACACTTGCCGGCCTGATACACCCGTCCACCGCTTGTCAAGAAGGACGTCTCTTGGATTGACGATCAACATGACTAGGGTTGTGGTGAGTGGGTTGCGTCCAAGGCCAACCTCTGGCGCACGCACGGCGATATCCAAGCCAACTTTGGTAGTGTACTGGCCAACATCTATGCCAACGATGTCATGGCCAGCGTTGCCAAGCCTGGTCACTTCAATGACCCCGGTAAGAGCTTGCTCGTGCTCTCCCCACATCAATTTCATTGGGTCCATTCTGATGCCGCGTTGGTGCTTGTCTCACGGCTTTGTATAAACTGTCATTCCTCGGCAGACATGCTGCAAGTGGGCAACCCCGGTCTCAGTGACGATGAAGGCTTGACCCACTTTGCTCTCTGGTGGGTTTTGAGCCCAATGATGCCTCCACGCACGTCCCGCTCTCTTCTACGCCTGGTTATCTGCGACGGCTCGGCCAGTCACACTCTGTGTAATGTCCCCGCAATGTCCCGTTTCTCCAATCAGGTGCATTGCTTCAGCCCCGCTGCTTGCAGGCACAGATCTGATTCATGCCAGCAACACCACACTAGCCATTCTGACGGCCCCGGAGCTGATTGCCGTCAACCAGGACCTTGGGTACAACAATCAAATCCAGGGGCGCAACGTCAAGCTGAGCGGCATGTCAGACGATACGGTGTCGTTCTGGGTTAAGCGCCTTGCCAGCGGAGACTACGCGATTGTCGTGGTCAACGAAGGCAGCGCTCCTGCTTCGAATGTGAAAATTCCGGTGTGTGATCACTTCAACAACCGTTTTGCATCAACCCAGCCTGGCTCGTTATCCATTGCTTTTCAAACGACACCTCAATCACCGTCACGCTTGTATGGGTTTGCTCCACAGTTTACTGATTTGGGGCTTTCCGCTGGCCCTTATGCGCTGCGGGACCTTTGGCGCCAAACAGATGTGGGCCAGTTTTCAGACTCCTACACCATTGCCAGCATCAACTCCCACGCCAGCTTCTCCTTCAAGCTAACCAGCGCCAATTGATTGGCATGTGAATCTGCGATCTGAACACAAGTTGGGGAATGCAAGGACTAGAGTGTGTGCGATCCTTTGAACCATTCCATCGCCCATCTCTTGAGCAAAGCGCACTATTTGCTCCATTGGTCGCGATTGATTGGGTGCAAGCAAGAAGTGCAATTGACAGCTCATTCCCGCAAGGCATGTCGATGAATAACCAATGCTCAAAGTTTTTGACTCAACTTCTTCTTGAGTGTGGTCGCCTGTTTTTGGCAACAGGAAAATCAGAAAATTCACGGAAGACTCGCAGCTCTTAAACAAGACAAAACAAATTTAGAAAATAACACAATCCAACCAACGCATGGCAGTCAGCCGAAAATTTCGGAAGAGAGAGAGAGCGAGAGAGAGCAGAAACAAGACAAAACGAAACAGAAAGGTGCCGAGCCAAAAGAACGGGAAGGACCACATCCCTCATGCCCCGACGACCAGCTCTAACAGTAGCTTGCCTAATATGGAAAAAGAGCTAAGGAGAGGCAGAGATGACCAAGACTCTTATTGGCGGGGCGACGGGGCTGGTCCACCACCTTGCTTTCTGGGCGAAAGTTGCTGTTCTGCATGTTGCCGTTGCTGCTCCTTCTTATGTTGTGCGACAGCGGCGGCCAAGCGCTCCTCGGCGCCTTCTTCGATATCCTTCTGTGCTTCAAGAGGGAGCCGAGCTGATGCCACCTCAAAACGGGCCAGCTCAGCCGCATGATCCAACACGACTGGTGGCGGGTTGGCACGGTCATCCTCGCCGTCCAAATGCGCACCAAGTCCGCTGTAGCTGGCCCCGCGAGAGGTGGAGACCACAATCAACTCCTCAGGACGCGGACCTTGACGACGGCGCTCACTTCGGTGCCGGCGGAGCGATGAAGCTGTCGCTTGCTCTGTGGTGCGCCATGGTGAGCTCTTGGCCTCTTCCTGCAGCTGAAGCTCCAGCTCCAGGCGTCGGACGGCCCGTTCGTCATCGGCGGCCTGAGCCTCAACCAACCGCTGGCGCACGGCCTGCTCGTGCTCCAAAACTTGCTTCATGCGGCTTTGCCTGGCCGCCTCGACCGCTGCAGCAACCGGGTCCCGTACCAAAAGAGGTTCCACTGCGGGTGCATGCGACCAAGCAAACGTTAAAACCGTGCATGAGGCAGGACAGACAACACGGTCGATAGCAGCTGACAATGGCGCGGATGGCGAGGCATACGCGGTGCGGTATCAGCGAGGGTGCGCGGCAGTCCCTTGGTGCGGGGAAAGCCCAACGCATCGGGAGGAAGTCGCCCTTGCAACGTGTCGTGAACCTAATGTAACCGGCAAAAAAGTCCAATGATGATGCACCATACCCCGCGTCTGAGGACACATACCTGCGGAGGAGAATAGAGCGGATTTCATCGCCGCATCACTGCTGAAGAAGCCACACTGACCTGATACATTTCCAGCATGGTCAGGGACACAAGATCTCGATCAACATCTTGCACAGCGCCGCTCAGAGCCAGCTTGAATTGCCGTTGGAGCTACAGTGCATCGGGGACGACGGACGTGAGCGGCGACAATCAATCGGCCGCAGCACGAGTTAAGAGAAGAAAAGAGCAACAGACCGTTTCGAGGGCAAACACCAGCTGCTCGGCCAGTCGCTCGTTGCTCGCCTTGAGCTGCCCATGTTGCAGCTGCATCGTATTGATGCCACCGGAAAAAACAAGATACAAGCAAGCAAGAATCATTCCAGAATGTGAGATACCGCCAGCTCGATCAAAATTTGGAAATGCAGCATGAGCTTGGCTCGCGGCAAACAGCAGAGTTTCTCGTGCACCTTGTAAAATGCCGCGGCTTCAATCGGGTCTTTAGGGGCTGGCGGCTCCACCGAAGCCAAACGGGCCTTAAGAAGGAAATAAAGCGAGATGAGGGCGTGGAGCATCAAATGGGATGGGCGTGTCAGTGATAGCAAAGCTGACCGGCGAATTTTCTTCCTGAGTATGAGGCAGGACGTAGTCAACCAATTCCTGGGCACTGCACAATGCCAAACGCAAGAAGCGACGGTAAGCCAGACGGAAGCCGGACGCGCAAGCTCGTGCGGCTGCTAGAGCGGTCCTCATACCGGTGTGCTGCATAAGCAAAAACACCCATGACACTGAGACCGGGACCTTCGCGTGCAGCACTATTGCGCATCTCCGCCGGTGCCGATTTAGGATCATACTCCCAGCCCCAGGGTTCAGGAAATTGCTGCGTACAACGAGCAGATGAAGAGCTGAATGAGCATATGCAACAGCCCAAATGTGCAACAAAACAGCTGGAGCGTTGTGCTTGGTGTGAACGGCCACCACGGAGGCCAGTTGCAAAGGACGCATTGGCTCACCTTGGGGGAGCGGAGATGAAGAGCCTTTTGAACCAAAGACTGTACGTCGGGTACACGGGGAAAGCGCATGAGCAGTGTCAGGCATTCGGTGTAATCGTGGGTCAAGACGTAGTCCTTAATGTATGTCAGCATGGCCACGCAAAGGTAGTCGATCAGCTCAAGGTTTTGATTGACCGCAAAGAGTGCATCCCAAATGATCATTGTATCAGCCAAGGAGAACTCGCGCGAGAGGAGCAACCGAATCCATCGTCTAGAACAACAACGCACGCAAGCATTGAGACAGAAAACATGCAGGTCTTCGGCGCCGGCACGATTGGCGGAGATGCTGGTGCGAGGCATATGAGTGTCTGTTACACGTGGCATCGCAGTTCGGCTGACGTACAAGCCGTAAATCTGGGGTGGAATGTCAAGTTTGCGAAGCTTCTGCAGCAGAGTAGGCTCGGCCTTGCCAAGCAAGCCGTACTGAATCCTGGAGGTATCCCAAAACCAAGTCGTAAGCAACCACAACGTGCAAACAAGCACCACCCAGGGCCATGTGGCGAGCGACTGAGCAACCAGGTATTCAAGCTATAGAAGCCTGAGGTTGGACGGCGCAGAGGGTACAGCAACCGAAAGGCACCGACCAATTGAGTTTATCCTGGAGAGGTGAGGGGTCCTCGTCCAGCTCGGCTTGATTTTGTTCCTCTTGACGCACGCGAGCTTTGGTCACAAAGGGGGTAGCAAACGGGTCAAAGCGTAGTTGCTGAGGAGAGATGACGGCAGCACCCCAAAAAGGCGTGAGAAAATGGCAATTCTGATCAGGGAGGCAGGAACGATAGGTGTTTGCGTGGCGGGCAAACTGACCGTGTTGGTCTGCCGGTGGTGGGCTTCAGGCCGACGGTACTGGTCGCTGAAGAAGAAAGGCTTCATGTCGATCATCAAGTGCTCAAAGAGGTCATAAGTATCCTCCTCAATAAAGGTTGGATCCAGAACCAGCCGGAGTTGGGCCCTGAACAAAAGCCAAGACGCAGGACAAAAGAGGCGCATAAAGACGGTGAGTGGCAGCGGTTTGGACGGCAACCGAGGGCGGGGCTAGATACCCACTTGATGTCGGGATTGCAGTCTGGTAACTCCAAATCGGGATGCTGGTGTACCACAGCTGCCTCCTTGGCCAGTACCAAGAGAAGGGCCGCCAGGAGCTCATGCATGCCTTGTCGATAGCTGACATCGCTGTTCAGCTTGGAATAGGTGAAGAGCATGCGGATCATAAGCTCTTGAATCTCAGGATCCTCGAAAAAGTGTTCCTCCGGAAATGTTCGAGTCACGTCCTGTCAAGCAGGCGCAGCAGGCAAGTTGAGAAAATCGAGGCTTGCAGCACTTTGCTTTTCAAGCCAAACATGGGAGGGTAGAAACGAGAGCCCAGGGCTCACGTACACGACGTATGACGTCACGAAGCTCCAAGTCTTCAAAGTAGGTGGACCAGGCACTGGCAGATTCTTCGGTGAGCGGGTGATGCATGTTGGGCGGCAGGTCTCGCTGTGCGGCACCGCGCGGGTCGCTGGCGGCGCTGGCAGCCTTTTCGTGATAGCTGCGACGCGCGTCTTTGAGCCTTTTGGCCCAGGCCGTCTGGTCCTCAGGCAGAGCACCAAGGAAGAGACGCCACGATACAGAGCGAAAAGGGCGATCTCGCAGTACTGTAGCCATGCCCTGTGAGACCCAGCATGTGAACCTGAAGTAAGCCCAGCAGGTGCAAAAGCACAGCTCACAAAAGCTCAAATAGCGTACAAGGGGCTTGCGCCAGGCTGCGGTCCGGCACTGGTGGGAGGCCGAGCAAGCATTTTGACCCACCTCATTCCGCAAGCAGCCGAGATAATCTGGGCGCAGGAACATATCCGCCCAGACGTCCTGCAGGCGAGGTCGTGGTGGGGGTGATGGGTTCTCTTGAAGCTAAATTAAGAGCAGGTATGGTTGTTATTGTTAGCCCCGATATAGGATGCGAAAGAGGCTTGGGAAACGTAGATATGGGACCATGCGCACCTGGGCGGTACGACCAGGCTGCTGCGTGACTGTGGATGGGTGTTGCTGCAGGAGCACACGACGGCAGGTTTTGCCAGCTTAATGAGGGCTGGAAGCATCAGAACAACTCTGCACTCTGAAGGTGTAAACTGACTTGAGAGTGAGCGGGATGGGCGGCGGCTTCACGCTCCTCCGGCGACGACAAGCCGGTGGCATCCAATACCTATCGTTCATTCAGCGGAAGCATCGAGGAAGATTATTCTGTTTTAGGAATACATGCATCGAGGACAAAAACAAAGGGGGAAAGAAAGAAAATAGAAAAGATGTGCACGAGGATAGCGAGTCTGCGCGAGGGGAGCGCGGCAGGCAGAGAAGCACGTCTTGCGCTTTGCGTCTTGCTATGCAAGCCGAACCTGATCTGGCACATGAAGGCGGGCACGCAGGCGCTCGTAGACTTGCGAAAGACGATGTCGCTCCTCCGGCAAGATATCAACGTGTTCCTTTGATATTTGCGCGGCTAGGTCCTTAAGTTGAGCCAGGTCAGTGCATGCAGTCAACTGAGCGACCAGTACATCCAGGTGAAAGCCGTCGGTAGCGCCGTCAGCACCATGGCCTGACTCGGCTGCCGGCAGTGGCGAGTGCTCGCCCGAAGGGCCTTGCGCGTCCTCAGCCTCGACCTGAATATAGTCATCTGCAATGGTATCGACAGTGGATGAGGACAAGGAGGTTGCCGTTGCGTCAGGGTCGCCCATAATGTCCATGGCGCTGCTTTGAGGCTCCTCCTCGCCGGCATCTGCGCGGTCTGCAGCGTCTCCTGCTTCGCTGGCGGCTAACGGCTCGTCGTAAGGCAGCTCTAGAGATGCAACGAAGGCCACCAAAGCCATGTGCGGTCATTTTGAGGCTAATTGCGTCTTGGTTTTGGGTGCCGATCAGCAGCTCGCTTACCGTCATCGACCGCAGCCGCGTCATCATGCGGGTCTGGCTCAGCCATGATATAATGTGTTCGCGAGCACGAGCACTTCAAGCGTCCGTGCGCGCTGCTAAGCAAAAACAAAAACCGCCGCTCCGCACAACAACCAAACAAATCAAGCCCAAGACTGAGTAGCCCACTGCCCGATTCGCCTGACAGCGCTGAGGGCCAAGAACTCCCCCCCCTCGCTTCCCCTTCTTCACAGCGCCAGAAGGAAGCCCAGTCAGTAGCAGTGATGCGTTCGTCTTGTTTGAGCGGGACGAGCAACTCCAAGCTTGTTGTTGCTGTTACTGTTACTGTTACTGTTGTTGTTGTTGTTGCTGACGCCTCCTCCTTTGGTGTAGTGGTGAGTAGCTGTAATTATTGTCGTCACATGTTGAGAACTTGCAGTATATCTCAAAGCATTGCTGTGTTTTGCGTTGAGGTGGTGTATGGATTTTGAAGAAGGTATGGAAGTTGTTGTAGGATATAAAGCAGTTGGTGTGTTGTTGACGTTGACAGCTTGTTCAAAACAAAAGGCAATTTGAGGAGCACAATTGGCTCCAATTAGCGCAGGCATGGCTCTGGTGGTTTGCTTTGGCTTGAAATGGCTCTTTACGGTCCACATGATTCAAGGGGGCCATGCGCTCTGCGTTCAGTTTTGACAACTTACGTTAAATGCGAGATTCATCAGTCGTGGAGAAGCAAAGAACGGAAAAGCAAAAAGCTAACGTCAATTTGATGAAGCTAAAAAACCAGCCAAGACCGATTCGAGCCCAAGGGTGCTTGTTGATAGAAAAGACAACAAGGGAACAAGCACCTAAAAGATAACCGAGCATTGCCAAGTGTGGCGAGCGCACGTCTAAGCCTCGTCCTCCTCGCCGGCAAGGATGCGGCGGAAGGAGAAGGGGGCAAACTTGATGCCTGTGCCTTCGTAAAACTTGTTCTGGAACTCGACCCAATGGAGACGGAGGGCGTGCAGGAAGGCCGAGAGACCCTCCATGATGAGCAGGACGGCAATGGTCAGAGCAGCCCAGGCGGCAAAGGTCAAGTAAAGCATCCACCAGCTGCTAAAGCCGGTCTGGAGGACCATCTCCCAGAGCACATCTGACAGCTGAGCGTGAGCCAGGGACAGAGCCCAGAGACGAAGGTAAGAGGCCGTGTTGGAAATGCAACCCAGGCAAAACTCAATGGTGTGAATGGCCTGGTGCACCATGATGGCACCAAAGGAATGGTCCTCATCGCCGTGAGCCACGGGACCGTTGATCTCGGCATCCTTGACATTCTCATCGTCATGGGGCATCTCGTGGGCGCCAATACCACGCTCAGCGGCGCGTTTCATACGAGCGCGCAGAATGCAGGGGCGCACAAAAAGCATCCAGGGCACGCAAACAACGGCCACCACAACCAAGATCATCTGGGTGTATTGCTGAGTGCTGCCGTCAGCGGCACCGTAGAGCACCTCACCATCATCCGGAGGAGCACCAAACTGCAGGAACATGTTGATGAGCATGAGCAGCAGGCTGGGGGGGTTCTTGTTGGGGAAGTCCTGGATGGGGGTCGTCCACTTGTAGAAGATCATGATGACGAGGTAGCCGAAGATGCAGGTCAAGAAAAGAACTTGCGGGATAAACTCGTGGAAGACACGCAGAGGCTTGCGAAAGAAGCGGTGGTTGGCCAAGCTGAGAATGACACCAAACAGCATCTGACCAATACCGAGAATAACGGACAGCTTCATCTTGTACGAGTTGGTGAAAGTCAGCTTGTTCTCCGTCACTTGCCAAATCTACAAACACAAAAAGTTTTGATTTCCGTGAGCAAAAGATCATATCATTTTTAAAGGGGAAAAAAAAACCACACGAGGGGTGGACATGGCTGTGGACGTGGGTGTGGAACGAGAGATCAGAAGAGAGCCGTCAAACAATCTTACCGGGTCAATACCAAAGACGTAGGGGTAGCGGAAGTCATTGTCCGAGGTGGCATCTGGGGCCAGCAGGTCAATCTCAATGCTGTGGTCGTTGAAATAGGCCTGTGCCTGGGCATCAGGCACCTTCCAGCCACTGCCGCCGAGTGTGATGGACTTGGAGAAGATGTCATTGTAAATAAAGCCAGTGTAGATGGAAAACAGACCCATGAGGAAGATGATGTAACGGCCACCGTACATGGTGTCCCAAATTTCACCGCCGTCAAAGCTGGCCAGCTTCTTCTCCTTGTAAATCAGGAAGAAGGCAATGAGGGCCATGATGGTACCATGACCAAAGTCACCAAACATGACGGCAAAAAGGAAGGGAAAGGTAATGATGGTAAAGGGGGTGGGGTTGACCTCACGGTACGAGGCAATACCGTAGGCGTCAACGATGCTCTGGAAGCCGCTCGTAAACTTGTTGGTGGCAAAGTAGGTAGGGGGTTGCTCGTGGGTGGGGATGTCGCTGAGCACGGTGGGAACGTCTGTGGCAGAACGCTCGGCACCGCGGCGCAGGGCCTCCTTGATCTCGCCCTGAGAGGCAGCCGGATACCAGCACTCGGCCACCAGACAGTTGCGCGCCACATCAATGTCAAACTTGTTCATTGTGTGGTAAATGGACTTGATCTTGGTCACCTTGACAAGCCAGGCACCGAGCTTGAAGGCGGAGCGGGCCAGGACCTGGCGGCGATGCTCAGCCGTGCGGTGCAGGACACTCTGCAGGTCTTCGATGCGAGTCTTGACCTTGATGTCAAGTTCGCGGCGTTGAGCCGCCGTGTCTGGGCAGGGATAGATGGTGGCATCGTAACCTTCGCAAATCTTGCGGACGCGAGCACCGAGCTCACCACCCTGAAAGAAGACGATAAAGACCTTCTTGTGGACCTCCTCGCCCGAGACGGGATCGACGACGGCCTCGGAAATGTCCACCTCGCGCAAAAAGACGTTACCGCGGCAGGCACGCCACAAGAGGCGCTCAAAGCCGGGCAGCTTTTCACGGGCAATGACACCGGTCACAAAGCCCAGCTGGCCAGAGCGATCCTCCTCGGCGGAGAGGAGGGGAGTGGCAGCAGAGCTGGCTGAGCCATCGGCGGTGCGAACGGTACCGCCCGCAGCTTCAGCTTCATCAA
Source organism: Monosiga brevicollis MX1 (assembly GCF_000002865.3). Classification (NCBI taxonomy): domain Eukaryota; class Choanoflagellata; order Craspedida; family Salpingoecidae; genus Monosiga; species Monosiga brevicollis. The sequence continues at coordinate 797,689 of NW_001865045.1, forward strand.
AGAACACGGCCGTCTTGCTCAGGATGGCCGAGAGCTCGGTGAGCTCGAGCTCTTGCTTGCGGAGCGTCTGCTCGTTACCGTTGATCTCGCGCATTTCGCGCTCAAGTTGCTCAAACTCGGCCTCCATACTTTGCATCTCCTTGACATCGGGAGCAGCCGAGGTAGCAGCGGCGGCGGCTCCGCTGACCTGCATGCCGGCCTTTTCGACCTCAGCCTCGAAGAAGCGCAGCTTGCGCTCCATCTCATCGCAGCGGCGCACCTCGTTGACGTACTTGCGCTGGAAAGCATTGACATCAGGATTCAACTACAAGTCGCAAAAGCAACAAGAAAGCAAAACAGCGAAACAGGAGAAATGTCAGGGCGGTCCAATGGAATGCAACGCACAACGGCTCCGCGCTAAACGAAAAGACGAGGAAAAGGAACATACGTCGCGAAATTGAACCAGACCCTGAAGTGATGGACGGAGCAGGCCAGAACCGGCACGGTGACGTGAGTGATCAAGAAGAAACACACGCAAGGAGCAGGGAGAGAGAAGAAAGAAGCCAGAAAGAGAAGGTGTGTGTTGTGACCCGTCTGCAACTCTCTGGTCTGTGGCAGCTCGTGACAAGGATGCAAGGCACCATGTGCCGAGGTCCCTCGCTGGCTGGTTGGAGATGCAATTCAACGTACCAGTTCGCCAAGCGCGCTGACCGTCTCGTAGACGGCATCTGACTGGACGATGAGCTGCGCCAGGCGCATCTCTTGCGAGCGCCACAAGGAACCCATTTTGGCGTTTATCAACCAACACGGTCCCCTCGAACAAGATACGGGGCTGCCGTTTCAAAGAGCAGCGGCCACAAAAAGATGACTTTGTGGTTTGCTGCGTCCAAGGCAAATGCACGTTTTCAGCTTCGCGCACACGTTGTTCCCTTTTGAGTTCTTGCAGTCTTTTGAATGGCGTGTGTGTGTGTGGAGTTGGAGCGAGAGAGAGAGAGAGGGTGTGTGTTGGAGGGAGGGGTCACCACAATGAATGTTGCTTCATAAATCGCTTTTCGGCAATTCAAAACTTTCAGCTCAAGACCACTGCTGACAACAGATGTTCACGACAAATGGAACAGGCGATGTCAGACAAAAATGTACCCGTGATCAAGCGTTACCGCACATACGCCGTTTTGCTCTAAATATAGAGAGTATCGGCACATGTAGCACGGCAGTCTTGGCGATGTTCCTCATGCTTGCACGCGCACACGGTTTGCCCTGTAGTAAATGGCAGCCCGACGAGGCATGTGGGGGGAAGACCTGAGACTGGGCAGTCCAGTTGCATTTTCTTCTTTGGCCATCTCACGTTTGGTTTGTGGTGCGGCTACCCCTGCCGACCGTGACTTTCCCCGCAACCGAATCGTCGCCGCGACGCTCTCGCTTGCACACTTGTCACAAAAAGAAAAGCCTCCATTCAAAGAGAGAGAGTGTGTGTGTGTGTGCGCTGGAGCCATTTTGCTCACTGACCAATCCAAACGACGTGCTTGCTGAACTGACAGGATCTTTTTGAACGTTTCCGGGGCTGGCTTGGCACAGGTGAGTGACGGTGAGGGGTGGGTCATATAGCATGAGAAAGGGGGCTCGTGCGGTGTGGTCTTTCCATTTCCATTGGTTGTGTCGCGGCTCAATCGCAGTGGGCTCATTTTGCATCTGCTTGTAGAGGAGAGGAGAGGACATCACTTTTGAGGCAATTGCCGTGTTTTGCCGCCGTCTTGGCAAACCAGTGTGCAGCGTCAACAGCTCTAGCCACTTGAGCCGCTTTTGAAACCACCAATCATGCTTTGGTTTGCCGTTCACGTTTTGCTGTGGCTTGAGCTTGCTCTTTGCTTGCTCTGCTGCATTCCGGGCGCTCGCTGGCGTCGCGCCATCCGCTGGTTCATTGATCTACCCTTCGTGCATGTTACAACCAAGGTACTCTTTAACTCTTCTCTCCTCTCACCAGCACTTGGTCGTTGGGCCATGGTCTGCCTTCTTCTTGTTGCCCCGGCCCTTGCTTCTTGGTCTGGATTCTAATGCCTCACGGATGGAACATTGGGTGGTACCTTGTAGGGATTGCCATACCTCGTCGTCATCCTGATGGCGCTGCTCGTCCAATCCATCTACATCCAAGTTAACGCCCGTCAACACGGTCTGTCTGTTTATCCCTGCACTCACCCGGGCTCTGCCCCAGCCATGCTCATCAAAACGGTGGTACCTGTTCTTGCTGTGGACTATTGGGCCTGCAGGTGAGGAGGCTCGCGTGATGGCTGGTCAGAGCACAACCATTACGCTCTACGAAGCCAACATGTACCGGGCCCAGCGCAACACGTACATGGCCGCCATCGCCCTCCTCGGCATGCTCATGCTACGAGAAATCATTCAGTGCGTTACCCCGCCCCGTCCGCACCCACCCACACACATACACTTTTGGGCTCAACTGAAAAGCAAGGTGCTCACTTGCATGTCCGTGCCCCTTCTTCATCGCACCGCCAGCTTTGTACGTCGCTGCGTCGAGTATGAAGATGAAATTGCGCGCCTCAAATCGGAGATGGAGTGGTCCGATGGCGCTGTGCAAGATGAGAAGCATTTTTCCGAGGCCCGCAAGCAAGCCGCCGCTGAAAAGCTGCACAGTGCCAAGGAGGACATCAAGGCTAGTGCTAAACACGCTGCGCGCGAGGTGAAGCAAGCCGTGGACCAGCTCCAAAGCGACAAGAAGCAAGATTAATCCCCTTGACCAGCGTACACGTCCCACCAACGCTTCAGCACCCTTTTCGAGTCAATTGATAAGTATAAAGAAAAAGAAAACATCATTTTCAGCACCTCTGGAATTCTGTGCACTTTCCTCGTGCCAGGCAATAAACTGTCGTCTCCATTGTTCCAATATTCAAGCCAAGAGCGTCTCAGAGTCAATCGAGTGACGCATTTCCTCATCAATGTCGACCGAGATGAAATAACCAAGGGGAAAGATGGCACATCCTCCACGAGCTCGTTGAAGGAAGGGCGGTGGTTCGGTTTGGATCTTGGGTACCATGACATTCGACTAGCGATCAGAGGCCCCCCAATCCTCCACACGGATGTTGCGCGTGCCCGGCACTCGAGCTCGGCGTTGACGGGCCACTTGCCGGTCTGTCCATGACAGGGGCCGCATTGACGCGCGCTGCCAACGCTCTTCTTCCGCCATTTGCCTTTTGAAGGTGGAAGGGGAACGATGAGGGTGAGCGGTTCATCCGTGGGCTGGTATGAGGTTCGCTATGGTTCAAGTGCTCAAGACCGCAAAAATCGCGCCTACGCCATTGAGTTGAGCGGAGCAGAGAGAAAACTCACTTGTCGTATTGAAAAAAGCGGGTCACTTGTTGGGCCATGCCGTCCAGGTTCCGATTGAGACGGTCGCAATGGTCCCTTGTTCGATCCAAGCGCTCGGACAACTCATGCTCGCGCATTTTGCTCGTCGTGATTTGATGATGCAGCGTGGATGCGTCCGTTTGTGTGTCCTTCATTGAGGTTTGCAAACAAGAAGGATCATCAACGCGCAGAGCAAAAGCAAGGCAAGGCATAGTCGGCCCAACCTGCCGACCACCCATGAATGAAGCCGCGGGCATACCTTGGCAAAGAGCAGCAGGTCCTTATTTTCCTCGCGTAGACGAACCACCTCGTCGCGTAATTGCAAGTTTTCATTCATCAGCTGTTGATTGCGACGGAGCAGGGTCTGGGGGTCGTGCATGGCCACGGAGGCGCTCAGAACGCGTGTGCCGTCTGCATCTTGCCTACACCGCAAAGTCAAAGCCAGGCCCCACGCACATGTACGGAGAGATATGATGGCTTGAGTGGAGAAGGGAATGGGAGGGAGGAATGGAGAGAACAAGGCACGAGAAAGCACCGCACGTACGTGAAGAGGCTGTTGTGTGACAGGGCAGCGCGAGAGGGCGGGGTCAGAAGCGTGCGTTGCAGGCCTCGCGTGCTGCTGGTCATGCGGGTTTGTTGTTTTTGCTGTTGCTCTAGTCGTGCCACTTGCACCTGCAGCTGGTCTCTCTCAGCCTCAACTGTGACAGCAGTGCAGTCCGAGCATGCCATTGCAAAAGTGAGCAAAAAGAGGGAGTGTCGCCAAGGCATGGTCCAAGTGCGGTGGGCATGGCACTCACATGCATCACGTTCGAGCTGGATTTGTTCGAGCAAGCCCTCCAGCTCTCCGCTGAGCTTGGCATTGTCGGTGCGAAGCTGCTGAACTTCCTCGTTCAACAGCCGCAGGACGACCGAGGTTGGCGCCCCGGCGCCCGATGGTGCCCGCTGCGCCAGCGGTGACGATGGTGTCGACATGCTCTCACTCAGCATCCGTATGTAGGAAGCAGCACAAGAATTTGCGCCAAGCGATTGCCCAGCAGCCCGCTCAACCCGCTCACTTCAAGCATCCAATACAGGCCTATGCGATACAAGGCCATGAGTGAACGTGACCGTCGACAACAGCCCATGTGCTGACCCAGTCTCACTTTTGGAACCGCACCCATGCCACTTCCCGTGACCACCAAAGGCCCCAAGAGCTAGATCATACCTAACTCGACCCCGGTCGAACACACCACCAATATCCCAACTGCTGTTTGGCCGAGGCGACAACGGGGGGAACGAGAGGGGAGGGGCGGTCAATCGGTCAATCGGTCAATCGGTCAGTCGGGGTGTGAAAACAGGGGGCGGCTTATGTTTGCTGGTCTGCTTGACGACCCCCAACCCCCGACGGTTTAAGTAAAATACTATTACATGGACTTGATAGGACATTGCGCAAAAGGGAAAGTAGGTATTTTACGCTTATGCTGCAACAACAAACGGTGGATTTGGCTTGTGGAGTATGGGTAATATACTTTTGACTTCTGCATCACAACGACGTCAAATGTTGTTGGAACTGCAATTGCTTCTGCAAGTGACGCAGGTTATGGTTATTGCAGTTAAATTTCTACTTTGAGTTGAAGGTAAATGCCATTGCGCCTTACTCTGATGATACTTTATGCAGCAGTTTTCTTCATAAACGTCGATCGACAGCCGCCTGCTCCTCACGCCTCCGCTCGACTCGACTCAGCACGGCCGCGGGCCCTTCGACGAGACGGCCTTCAACACCGGCCTTGTTTCCAACACTGGCCCTTGTCGAGCCTTTGAATTACATCGGATATATATTTTTCGCACGCCTTGACTGTCTCGAACCCAGAGGGCAGTCGCTTTCAGTAGAAACGCTTTTTTGGTTTTGGTCACGTGAGCATCGCCTGGCTGTCTGACCCGAGTCATGAGCATGCTCGTGGGTCAACGTGTGGCTGGCGCCTTGCCTCGCGTCTCGACCATCACTGCCCGCGTCACTGTCACACGAGCCGTCAGTCTGCGGGCCTGCTCGGCCGCGGATATCGAGGCCTGGCAAGATCGACTGCAACAGATTCGCAACCAGCCAGCCCCGACCTGGCTGCGGGTACCTCACCGGGCCGTACTGGCCGTGCGAGGGCCTGAGGCCCTCACCTTCCTCCAAGGCCTCACTACCCAAGATCTCCTGCCCCAGGAGCCGGAGGAACCTTTTGAATTGGCTGAAGATGACGCAGACACGGCCGACACAGCCGCCGACAGCTCCACTGCTGCTGCCACTCACCCCACCAAACCCTTGCATACCATGTTCTTGCACGCCAAAGGCCGCATTCTCTGTGATGCACTAGCTTACCCCACATTGCCGACCGAACCCCGGGGCTTTTATTTCGAGGTGGACGCCGACATGCTTGCACCCTTGCACAAACACCTTCGCAGCTTTAAGCTTCGGACCAAAGTCTCCTTTGACGCCCTTGCCCCTGATGTGTACGTTTCTCAAGTTTCCTGGTGCTCGCGGACGCTTCCACACCATCACCCTAGTTGGCCAGTAAAATGTGACGTACTTACTCACGCCTCTTTGGGAACCGGTGTTTGGTACTTCGCCCTCGTTTGGTGCAGCGTACAAGTCCATGCCGCGGTCGGACAGGAGCTGCACCTCGACTCCGTTGCAGGACCGCCTACTTTTATTTGCCAAGACCCACGCATGCCTCCAAACAGGTGCAAAAAGGAGATTCCATGCTTTTTTTTTTTTTTTTTTTTTTTTTTTTTTTTTTTTTTTTTTTTTTTTTTTTTTTTTT